>NC_082595.1:105049645-105358708 GCF_030936135.1 Gavia stellata | reverse complement strand
GAAGTAAACAAGATGCCTATTGGCAATTCTCTGAAGATTTAATCAGCATCTAACTTTTCTTGCTGCTGGTGCAGACAGCCGGGGATATCATCACATGAGAGAAATGTAAGGTTTATTCCCAAGCAGCACCCCAGTAGTGTCGCACTGACCCAGAGTCTAACAATAACCGTGTTAGTGTTGAACATTTAAAAAGAAATTTTTGTTTTGGGTCAAGCCTGGCCCAGAAACCACTCCCAAGCCCCCTATTTCTGCTCTGATCTGCTGGTTGTACCAAGTTTTATCTAATTTCTTAGTGTTTTCACCCTGGATTATTTCCTCAGTGCGAGGAAAATTAAATGCCAGGAAAAAAAGAACCCAAAAATACTTACACTATACAAATGTAACTGGACTTTTATGGCCTTTCTGATAAAGGTGACTGTCTTCCTGCTGGTCCATTCTGCTGCTGTCTTGTTTTTAGGATGTTTATTTTGTTATTTTGCTTATCTGAGGCCTAGCGTTACTTCTGCTGGAACTCCTAAATTCCACTTGGAGGAAGATCTGGTTTCCAATATAAAAGGGAAGGGAAATGAACACTTAACACATCCATTTCTTTTTACAAAACAGAAGGAAAATGAATGAACTGGAGGCTTTGCTGAATGACAGTCTTATCAGAACAAAGCATGTGGAAAACGCAGCTGTCATCGATGTAAAGGAAAGAAAAGTCTGTGCATCAACTTTTGGCTTTAATGTAAGAGATCAAAGAGCATCTGGGGAAGTGACAGTAGAGGTAGAAACTCTGGGGATGTAGAGCACAAAGTAGCGATAATGGCAGGGAGCGCTGTGCTCTACTAAATACACTTGCTTCTTTCAACCTCGGAGACTGAGTTACAGGGGTACAGCCCAGCTGCTGTGTTGCGAGGCTAACTTACAAAGCTGATTGCTGATTTCACATCTGTGATCTTTGGAAGAAAGATGCCATTTAACTGGCATTCTCAAGGAGTCCTTTTTAACCACTTTGCACTCAATGATTCCACCAGTAAAGCAGATGTACGTAGGCCCATCCTCTGGTACTGAGACCTGCTGGTGTGGAGTGACCCATGCCCATACTGTAACCCCAACACAGAGTGGCCGTTCCAGGTAGCCTATGGGGAGTGGTCCTGGGCCATTCTAATTTTGCAAACTATGCCTGGGAATTATTTGGGAAAGTGCTTGCTGGCCCAGGTCAAAACTCTGCCTGGACTGTTCTGACAGTACTCAGAACTGCTCCTTGGCACCTTAAATTTGCTGGTATAGATGTAGCTTATCTATTTTCATTGTCCATCAGCTGATAAACAGCACAATAACAGCACTTCTGGTCATGTCATATTATATGGCAAAACTAATACGCACTCCCTGACATAGTCCATGAACTTTCTAGGAGTTCAGAAATGCTCCCCACACCATAGTCATCCATACGTCATTGGAAGGTACCACTTCCTCTCCTACTCCCCATGATACCAGCTCTCAAACATTTCCAGGCAGTTTTTCCAGGGGTACATACTGCTACCCTTGGCGTGCTCAGAAGAATATGTTCAGAAGATGAAGCTCTTGTTAAGATAGCCCCATCCCTGGGGGCAGATTCTCAGCAGGGAGAGACATCATTCCAATAGGCAACAGTGACATAGTCTTTAATATGTAAATGATCTTTAATATAAACCACAGCTTTTAGAGATGCCAGCCTGCTGTCTCTTCAGCAAGGCAGATTACATGCTGAGGTCCAGAACAAAGTCCTCAGCCAGTGTAAATTATCACCAGCTCCACTGACTTGAAAGAATTTCAGGCCAGAAGGATCATTGGATCATCTCACCCAACCAGCTGAATGTGAATCTGCCAAACCAGTGACCCAGTTACACATACACTGAGCCCAAGAGCTCATTGACATGAGTAGATTTGTGACCTGTGTAGACTGCTCCATTGAGGTCTGATGATCTGGTCTGGACTTGCTAAAAGTTACACTTCCCCACTGAAGACTAAGAATATTTGAAATTGGAATCCTTGGGTGAGCTCTGTGCAAGCCCGGGGAAGGCTGCATCCTACCCTATATTGCCTTTAACAGAAGGGTCCGGTCACCACGGGGTGTGTTGCCTACCTGGAGAACTGTCACTGAGTAATGGGACTACACAGATAGTAATCACGGATTAAGCAGATTGTTTCAAATAAGACTTTGAGAACATAGTGGACTGTACAGAAACTAGGTCTAGTTTCAAAGCCAGGCAGATTTTTTTTAATATTTTTTTTTATATAATTTTAAGTGAACTATCCAAGACAGTGGGAGGGTGGAAAGCAGTTCACCATTGCAAAGAGGTGCATTTTTGGTCCATAACACTGTGTTGTACTAACACAGGTGCCGCCAGAGAATGCTTTAAACCTTATCTACACTTTCCACAAGAACTTATTGCAAGTTAGAAGGGGAGGACTCTACTTCAAGGAGAAGTACTATAAATGTGTCCGCGCAGATGAGCATTCCATCTATCTTCAAAATGTACGTTGACAAGAGCTGTGGCCATCTTGAGAAATCTGAAGACTTCCTACTTCCTTCCCTCGCTGCCTGGTTACACAAATACCATAACACAAGCAGAAAGCTTTCGTGTGCTTCTTTCTTTCTTTCTCTCCATACCACCTTCCCAGCAGGTATGAAATGAAATCGGTGCAGAATACAAAAAAGTGTCAGCTGTATAATACGAATTTAACAGGTAACACCACTCATTTCCCTAACACCAGCTGCAGTGCTTGTCATGTTCTCCTTTAAATCAGTTCACCTCCCTAAGCTGAGAAGAAGCTATCACTTAATTTTTTTGTTGGGTTGGTTTCTTGCCTCATTAATGAATTAATCAGGTAATAGGAGGGCCTGGCAAGCCCAGGGCCAGAATAAGGTAGCAGGAGCAGGTAGCTGGGTCGGGGGAGAGAACAGACATGGGTGAGCAGGACCTTGTTTCACAGCTTACTTGCCTTGTGGGACTCCAGCCTCAGTAATTCACCTATGAAATTCAGAAACTGAGGACACGGCTGCATGCAGCCATGCTCAGGATGGCAGAATTTTGTTACTACTGCTGATTGTGTTACTACACAATTTGAAATAAATACATCCAACTGGGTGTTACTGAGGTCTTCTCAATTCTTCCCCTCCCCAGTAAATCCATCCTGAAATGAGGTAAGCAACTTGCAGAACAGACTGAGCAGCTCTTAAATTTGGATCCTGTTTCAGAAAAATGCAGTACTTTGCAATGTCTTTTTCCATTCCTATTACAAATGGGTGAGGCAGAGTTTGGGAGGCAGGGTTTATAAAACACTGGGCACGCTTTCATGTAAATACTAGTTATTTTATTTGCATTTATCTGTGCTTCTGCATGTGACATTGAGCACTAAGATAACACTTCAAAATGCTGTACAATAATACATTAATCAATGGAAGTGAGAATGGGCAATATAACAAAGCATTTGACTGACTTGCTTTAATAGTCAGCAGTGTTCAGAACATGCACTGTCACTGTTTGTCTGCATCCTGCCTTAGACTTTGAGACACTATTTGCCTTTTTTTCCCCAAGAAAACAGGTGGATTGGCAAAGAAAATGCCTGTAATAACTGTAAGGCAATATGTATACCTCTGTATTTTTTTAGAACCTTGTAACCTTATACCAATTTTCCATCTTATCTAGCCAGATGGAGGCCTGATAGTGGTGAAGACAAAGACTTTCATCCTGGTTGCTACTTACAGAGTGGGCATGTATCCCAGTGTGTGCGTGGAAGCTGTGGAGAAACTAGGTAAGAGAAATGCCTGTATCTGTGCGCCTGCATGTTGGTGTCTCATTGATTAACTCCACCCTTGCAAAGAGCTTCAGAAATTAATCTGATGAACTACCAAATCCTGAAAGTCTGGGAAACTGAATACAGGTATGGGTATGGCTCCACGGCTAAACCCTCTCCTGACATCTCATCCCACTCTGCTAGGTACACGTGCTCCAAAGCCTCGAGGGGTATGAACAGATTGCAGAACTCTCTCTTTCCTTGGCTGTTCTGGCACACATTTTCTGTTAGGTACCCTTCAACAAAATGGGACCTGACAGTGACATTTTCTTGACCTGATACATCTAATGCTGACGTCTTAAGCACACTTTTGTAGAGGATCAGCTTTGATCCTCTGCTTCACAGTCTGCTTCTTCAATGACACATGAGCTCTCTAAGGGTTTCAAACTTTCTCTAGAAAGCCTAGTCTCTAGAAGAAAGCTGGAGTCTCTTTTCCTACATGTGAATCTTGAGACATCATGAAGTTAGTTTCCTTGTCTCACAGTAACAAAGCACCTCTTCTCTAACAGAAGTGCCCATTTCCTTCCCTCTCCGGCTCAAGTTTCCTTTGTGTGAGTCCTCTTAAGTTCCTCTCTCTTGGGCTCAGTGTTTTAAAGACTTGGTGTTAACATCTCTTTGTTCCCCATTTGGGAATATTGCAAAAGGCAGCCCTTAGCAGACCAGCTGTAGAATCCTGATTGCATCTCAAGCGTAGCTTTCCCTTTGTGTGAGGTGCTGGCAAGGATTAACCGCTCTTCATTGTCTGGCAGATAAATAACAGAGTTACACACCTACTGATGTAATAATATATGGCTGACTCCATATCAAGGATACAATAATTTTATCGCATCTTCCAAATGGATAAAATGTATAAGAGCAGATTCCCAGAATAGCCTTGATTTTCACCACAGGGGTAATTCTAAGGCATTTCAAGGGTTATTTCTAAGGAGTATTTTGTAGAGCATTAAGATTCAACTTAATCTATGTATATGCCCATCTCCTTTCACTGAATAGGAATGAAATGGTAGGCCCACTATGCTCCTAGCTTTTGTTCCTCACTTAGGTGCCTAATAGTAAGTGGAATGAATTTGTGTTTTAGGGCATAAGCTGTTTCATCTGGAATGAGCTATAAGACTCTCTCAGTAACAAGTTTTTCATCAGACCTTTTGAAAAAGACTTTTACAATTCAAAAAGCTCCAATTGAGAACAGGATTTTACAGGCTATAATGCAGGTTTTAAAACAAATTTGCCTGCTGGACCCTCAGAGCCTGGTTCTCGGCTGGGGGGTCTGTGCTTGGTGCCAGGCTGGCAGAGACTGGCCACCACTGCAGCCTCTCCACTCTTCACACTTCACAGCCCCTGCGCTTTGTTTAACCAAAAGGCATCTGACTGCAGACAGGCCAGAAGAGGGAAGTGGATTGCCCGTGTTTTTTTCATCTTTCCTGTGTTCATTTCAGCCTCAACTATCAGAGCAACCTCAGGCTGCTTTATGTTGTGTTCTGCTTTCTATTGTTCTTGGCCATTGTTTTTGTCAGTGTCTTATAGCAGGTTGAGCACAAATCCATTGTACCAGCACTGCACTGCCTAGAGAGCCTTGATTTTCTTGTGTGCCAGACATGATTCTGCCTCATCCCTGTCATATTTAGCAGCTGTGATGGATCTGTTAGAGATTAGGTACTATAGGTCTTTATCACTGACATGTATGGCCAGCACATTAATTTCAAGTTATACAAATTCTGGGGGACATTTATGTGCTGGGCTATGAACCGAGGAACAGAGAGATTTCCCATTCTGGTACCATTTGGCATAAGGTAAGGACAAACAGCTTCAAACAGTAACCTCAAGGGCATCCACTGGGTTAAGTCTACTGAGAGTATCAATAGGAATTTTTAATCACTGGGTCAAAACGGGCATGAAATACTACCAAACCAGAATGGTCCTTCCAGGTGTGGAGTGTTTTCAAGGGATTGTTTCCATCTAGGGCAGCATTAATGAGACTTACTAAACGTAAGAATTGGGCCTTGTATTTTAAGCTAACTTCAGACTAGCTCTATCCTAGTCTTTTTCTGCAGTATTATAAATGGAGCTCAAGCAGATCCAAAAGGTGCCATTGTGTTATTTAGCCCCAAGTCTGTCCAGCTGGCTCAGTGATAAATTCAGGAGCCGTATCACCGTTGATACTGGCTTCTTTGCTGCCACAGGAGGAGGCAGAAAGTGTAAAGTTGGGAGATGGCAAAAAATGCCGACACTTGCAAAATCCTGAAACAATTTGCACACAAGTTATTTGTTCTTGCAAACAGTCACATTATCTATAATTGGCCACTGTTCCAGAGTAAAGTCTAAGGTCTAAGTGTTTCCAGGGCCAAATTTGCAGCGGTTTTGACAATGTGTATTTTCTGTGGTTTATTCTTGCTCTTCTGGATGATTTCTTTGCAAAAAGAAAACAAAGTAGCTTTTCTTTGCATGTTATGAGAGATTTCTGAAAATGATTTAAAGTGCTCAGTGTTTATTCTTTAAAACAGATAATACCTCATGAATACAAGTATTAGTATTTTTACTTTTCAGCTAGAAATACAGCTGTCTGCTTTTGAGTACAGTATAGTCTGAGGTAGATTTGAACTTGAAAAAAAGCATCTCCATTACAGCAATTCTGTGTATGATTTTTATCATTGTTGATTTTTTTTTTTTTAATTTATTTCCTTGTGTTATTATAGCGGACTACTTCAGAGAGAAGGGTAGCTGAATCAGCAGAAAACTTGAACTTCATCAACCTCAGAAGCACTGCTCACAGGGAAATGAAGTATAGAAGTTTGAAGCATTATCCAGTTTAAGCAAGAAACTACTGTTTGACAACATTCCAACTACTGAGTTTCCTTCTGTTTTTTCAAGAACACCTGAGGGCTTGCTGCTCCTAAGAGGACTGCCTTATGTGTCTATCTTCTAAGTTTCTTAACTGAATTGAAAGTGATGTCTTCAAGATTTGGTTTAAGATGCTCTGCTTAATCTTTCTAATGTTGCCTTTTAGCCTGTTTCCCTATGAGAAAATTATTAATCTCCCTAAGTAAAGTAAGTTCTCTACTAGCATTACAGCTATGCGTAGCATCACAGGCCCAAGGGATGAAGGAAATTGTTACATTAACAGATTTTCAGATTGTCCTGTACATCTTTGAATATTACAAATAAAACACATTTTTAACACGTCAATTTGCATTGTCATTGACTGCTATAGAAAGTTATTTTAAACTGTAGTGGATTGCAAAGTTCTGTGAGTTCTGTCACTGCCAGGCTTGAATCAGACCGTGTGTACTATAGGACATCAAAGAAGAGCAGTCTCAGGAAGACCAGGCTCCATCATCTTTTCATCTGCAGAAACAAATAAATTATTAGCTCTTTGAGGCACATGAGAACAAAAGAATTTTTAGCTATATTTGAATATAAATTAGTTTAGTTTCAAAGAAGAGATTAAAAGCCTGAATCCAAAAATCTCAAAATCAATAGGAAAAACATCCACACAAGAATCCCACACATAGGCAGACATATGATTTATCATTTTTAAATACTCCAAAGTGTCAATTTTATTCCCTGACACCTCAAATGCTCAAGAGCTGGTGACTAGGACACAGAGAAAGGCATGATCTGATCCTTCTGCCTCTGGGGGAAATGGTAAAGCTCAACAAAGAGGTGCAATCAGGCAGCTAAAACATCAGGTAGAAACGCACCAGGCTGACGGACATGAACCAGTAAACTTTGAACACTGCTGTCTTACAGGAACAGAGCACAATAAGGCCTCCTCAGGAGGATGTATAGCATAAGGACTGTCACAGCTCACATGCCCTTAATGCAATTTAAGTAAATCTAGTCTGCACTACTCAGAATTCAGAAATCAAAGCAGCAGCTCAGTGCTCTGCCCGAGAACATACAAACACGCACGCATCCAGCAGATCGATCAGCGTTAGACCAAACCTCCCTGTGTGCTGGGGGGGAGCAGCAGATCTCTACTTCAACGCCAAAGGGGGAAGTAGATTTCTGCCTCAATCTGTGGAATAAACTGGGTCCGTGGGTAGAAATAATGATGAGATGTACTAATGTTTCTGACTCTGCTTGTGTCTTTCTCTCCAAAGTAAAACACAACCTTGTCCTGTTCCACCCCTTGATTTGCTGGGGAATGGCTGATTGCAAGGGCAGAGCTGGGAGAGGAAGAACTGGGATCAGATTCTTCCCGAGGAGAGGCTGGGTTCATTCCTGGTGTGAAGAACGTCCTCCCTTCTTTACAAGAAAAAGGTGAGTCACAAATTGTGCTTAGGAACCACATAACTTATTTAAATTGTTGTTTTGGGCCACTGCTGGCAGATCTGACAGTTTGAAGTTATTGCACTTGGTCGGAAACTTGGTTTTCAATTCCTGCTGTTTTCTGTGCATTTGAAAGCAATGTAGATATTCAGATCCTCACTATTTTTTTTTCATATCTTTGTGGGTCTGCTTCTAGTGACAAAACCAAGCATTTATAAAAATGCAGGTTAGTGAACTGTGTTGGAAAAGGGATAAAAGCTCCTTTGCATCTTGTTTTTAATTGACTAAATTTGGACAGATTAAGAGAGCAGAAGCATCTGTTACAGGCTGGTATCTGGTGGGCTTTCCATTAAATTTTTGTGCTAATACAGACAAATTTTGTGGGACTGGATTAAATGGTTCAGCTGAAAAGAACAAAGAGACAGCCAGCCTCTGAAAGAAAAGCCTTTAAGTTACATTTTACAGGAATAATTGCAAGCGTTTATTCACCGTAAAATAGCCAGAGAGCACCACCCCATGGGGATTTACATTCCTGGGGTTTCAAGGTGTTTATCATTCTGCATTTGCAGTCTTACAACAAATAATTAAGTATGCACTTCGCTTTTCCTGTGCAGATACCATAATGCAAGTGGTTTTTTCAGAGTGCATGGTGGTCTGTCACACAATGCTGTTTACTTGAAGAGGCTCTGGCTTGCAGCCCACCCTGCGCACGTTTTTGGGTGGCAGCCCTATACCGTATTCAGTATACTACCAGCTCTCGGGAAGTAACACAGTCGTTCCCGCTGTCGTCTTCTTCTCTTCTTCTCCTCTTCTTCTTCTTCTCTTTCTTCTTCCCTTTCCCTTCCACCCAGCACCCAGGGGGCAGAGAGAAGAGTGCTCCAGATTTGATTGTTCCAGGCAGGAGAAGGCTTGCCATCTCAGCCCATCTCAACAACTGCTGGTGCCAAAACCGAGGCACCCAGGAACTGTGTCTGAGGGGTTACTTGAAAGACTCCTGCAGCAGTGGGAACCTCTACCAGAGCGCATCAGGCACAGCACCAGGCACACAGGAATCACTTGCTCAGGCAAGGAAAATAAATAGGAATTATTAAAACCATTTGCTATCTTCCATTCGCACTAACTCACTGTTGTGCCTTTGTGTATCTTAAAGTTGCCATCTACGGGCTGAATCGCAAGGCAGCACTTAGACGATTTTAGATGTGTCAAATAAAGGCTCTTTCTGCTCAAAGTTTCAAAATCCCATTTGTGTCTACTATTTTAAGGGCCTGTGTCCTTTAGTCAGCTGAACATTGGGGTCCTAATCATGCAGGAAGTAGAGAGCAAAGGATTTTATTTTCATTTTCCTGCTACTTTTTACAGTTAAGGTGGGTGGGAGGTCAGTGCTGCTGGATCCACGCACACCTCTGTGCAGGGTTAAGGCCTATGACTTGATGCAAGGTGATCTTCATGGTTTGTCAAATGGCTTTTGCAACGATATGTTGGGTCCCGAAGTTAATGTATTTCATTGCACTGTAACTCCTCAGCTTTCTCTGGCAGCCCTCCCCTCTTCTGCCTTCGAACTGTGTCACAGTTTGCATTGTCCGTCTGCAGAGTGGAGTCTGTGGAGCTGCAGTTACTGAGATTTTCCAGCTGCACGTTAAGTGTGCCCACCATTCATGCCAGGTTTTTTGGTTTTGGGGTTTTTTTCAGAGAAAATGTTGGCAGCCTATTTTGATTGCCCAGGAGGCCCAGAAAATCTCTATGTGAAAGAAGTGCTGAAACCACATCCAGGAGAAGGAGAAGTTCTTGTGAAGGTCTCTGCCAGCGCTCTGAATAGGGCTGATTTACTCCAGGTATGTTAAGCAGATTTATGCACCTGAAAATAACACCAATTTTTCAAACCCCTATCTGAAGTCTTGACAAATATGAAGAGTTAAAAGAGATTGGACCTGCTGAGCATTTGGATGGGAAAGTTCACAGGGCTGAAAGAAGAGATGTCTGCTGATTCAGCAGGTAAATGTTTTTATTTGGGTCACTGCGATGCTGGGGTGGCATGGAAAGGCATCTGCCTTTCAAGAAAAGATGTAAAACAAAAGCTCTGGTCTCTCTAGATGCTTAGACCATTCTCTGGGCATTTGAGATGAACATGAAATGTTCCACTGGCTCAATTCCAGCATGGGAAAACCACATTCAAATTGTTAAGTCTGAGCTGCTTTAATCTGAGCTGAAAGCCACGCTCTGCAACTGAAGACCGTAATACCTCCCCAGCACAGATTGGCCTGGACAAAGGGGACTCGCGACAAATTGAATTTGCACACAGAGTTTTAAGAATAAAACATACTTAGGAAACAAGAAGTGTTGCCAGAGGATAGAAGATCCTCAAACTAGTGGAACATTTGCACAGTGCAAAATCAGGATTAAATAAAGGGGAATCTAGTTTGGAGGCATGTGAGTAAAATATCGCAGGTCATTACACTCATTGATGTGTGGCTTTTCCTTCCTTGCCCTCTCTTTTCTTTTGTTTTAGAGGAGAGGGAAGTACCCTCCCCCCAAAGGAGCAAGTGATATTTTAGGCTTAGAAGCAGCTGGGACTGTGGCTGGGCTCGGACCTGGCTGCAAGGGCCGGTGGAAGATCGGCGATGCAGTGATGGCTCTGCTCTCCGGAGGTGGCCAGGCAGAATACGTTACAGTACCTGAAGGCTACCTCATGCCAATTCCCAATGATATGACATTTATTCAGGCTGCAGCCATTCCCGAAGCCTGGTTAACAGCCTTTCAGCTGCTGCATTTTGTAGGTGAGAGGTGTATTTGCAAATCTATCCCACCAAAACTTCCTTTCTGTTATGAAATCCTCTGTTTGTTGCCTCCATCTGAATGCTGTTTGCCTTTGAAAAACCCCTCTTCTGTCGCTCCATTCACATGGGTCAGAATCCGGTATGTCAGACCCAAATCCCGAAATCTTGACCACATCTCCCCAGTCACAACTTACTCTGCTGATTGCATATTTACAAGGAAGGATATGGAAAGATGGTCAGTCTTTCTTTTCATCTATGTTTCTCAGCTTGAATGATGACTTCCATTAAGCCTGAACTCTGAACTAACTTACATGTTCTCCAAACAACTGAAAACACATCCTACATCTAAATATGTGACTTCCCTGAAGGAATGACCGTATCATGAACTTTCCTCACTAACTGCCTGTGGATCTACAGTAGGCAACATCTTCTTGTACCTTGCTTCACAGAGACATTAATTGTAGGTAAAATGCCCTCTGAGCTGATTTGAAACAGACATAAGCTCGCACTCTTAATTTTGAAAATGTGCCACAAAGGCACTAACAGTAGCACTTGCCAGGGTTTTCCTCAGGTGACAAATATCTTTTTCTTACCCTCTTCAGCAGTGGCACCTAAAAGCTCCAATAAAGAACAAGAGTTACAAACAAGTAACTTTCCTCACTACCAGAAGCACAGACTCGCTTTGAGCACTGTTGCTTCCTGGGGGTCTGTAGTCAATTAGGACCACATCTGCAGGACTACTCGGTGCCTCACTTTCAGCAGCAATCAGTGGAACACAAATTAATGCGTTAAGGTAACCGGTAGATGGTAAAATGATAGGTAGAACTGGTCCTTAACGTTACCCAGCGCTTCTGGTATTTCTCCATTGTTGAGTGCCTGATTTCTCAGTGTGAACATCCTCTGAGTGTGTTTTCTGTTGGTGGCAGTGGACGGTCGTGGTATAAAAAGGCTGACTGCACTCACCTAAGCAGCTTGATCAAGGATGCCCAAAACTGGACAGGGCCAAGCTAAAGTCATTCGACTGAAGCTGGTAAAATGGAGTCTTGTCAGTACACTGCCAGCTGTGTTAGTTCTGAATTTGTTTATTTTATGAAGGATATGAAGAGGTAAACAAAGCCCACTCAGGGACATCTCTTTCAGCTTCCTCTTCAGTATTTTCCACTCTGATCATGTTTTAATCCAAAGGTGATGCCAAAAGGGTAACCATTTCCCTCACGTCCTCCTTCAGGTAAAATACAGAAGGGCGAGAGAGTGTTGATCCATGCTGGAGCTAGCGGAGTTGGTATGGCGGCCATTCAGCTGGTAAGACTGGCAAAAGCTATTCCCATCGTGACAGCAGGAACTCAAGAGAAACTGAAAGCAACAGCAAACGCTGGAGCAGCTGCGGGGTTCAACTACAAGAATGAAGATTTTAGTGAAAAGGTCTTGGCATTCACCCAAGGTAAGAACCTCTACATGAAAGACACTGTTACAGTTGAGGGAGGAGTGTGTATCTCCTAACGTATGTGCACATACACTCAACTTCAACTGTCACCTTAGTCAGTGAAGGTGCAGACAGTAATGACCCTGTTAGCACAACACAACATCCTGTTCAGCCCAAGAATGTATCTTTCCTTAGCTTAATCGTGCTCTGTTTTCTGCATGGACTCTCTTTGGCTTTGTGTTCATTTGGGGCATAAATATTGTGCCTGTGTTATTGTTGCCTCTACAAGGAACCGTGGGACCAAATCCTCACGCTTGTCTTTCTCAGTGTTTGAATATGGGAACAAAACTTAGGTCTCTTACAGTTAGAAAAAATGTAGCTTTTGTAAGCATTTGGGATAGTTTATGACAGAGTCATCACGTGGATATCTATAATGATTCTTTTTTTGTGCCCTATTCTAGAATTCCTTACAAATCATTGTGCCAATTCCTAATTTCTGTAGAAAGATTTAAATAAAAACTGCAGGACTGATCCTGTTCCTATAAAGAACAAGGTTTTAGTTTTGCCCGAAATTATCCTACCTTTAATGCAGCTTGACTGCATTCCTGAAATCTTTTCTGTTTCTATTTGAGGTTCTGGAGCAGATATTATTTTAGATTGTGTTGGTGGCTCATACTGGGAGAAGAATCTCAACTGTCTGAGTACTGATGGCCGGTGGATTATTTATGGACTACTGAGTGGAGGTGAAGTACATGGAGATTTGCTTGCAAGGCTGCTTTCCAAAAGAGCGAGCATCCATACAAGTCTATTACGATCACGAGACAAGGAGGCAAGTAATGGCTATCAACAGTGTATACAGTCTGACCTTAAAATCAATGATAGTTTTGAGAGCTTTCTTTTGATACCAGCGTTAAAGCAGAATCTAATGCATTATTACCAAAAAAGCACCACCATGAACTCTTACTACATACTTTGGAAAACGCTGCAAAATTAAGTTATAATTTCCCTTTTCATTTTTTATCAAATGCCTCCCTTTTACAACTACTGAATCAGAGGAATGATACCTAGGGCTTCTTAGCGTACTTCATGAGTACCATAACCTAAAGATTTGGCCTAAGAAAAAACAAAACTCAAGTGATCAGGCAACTTGATTGAGTCAGGGTGGCGGGGGGGAAGGGAAAAACCTCTATTAGATCATTTTTCAAAGTAGAGATAGAGGCCATTTGGTTGTCCAGAAATCACCAAGGAAAAATCACTGTATGTGGAAAATTCTCAGATATTAACAGTAAAAGACGGCAGTGTAGAGCCCTGGGCTAGATTCTGTCCATGGTCAGAAACATAGTATTCTCAAGAACTTTACCAGTTAGAGTTTAAATGGTTCTGCACTGAGCTTATACACTGAGCTTATTTTGGAGAATTTCATTCAATTAAAATATAATTAATCTAAAAGTTTTCTTACAAACAATTGTAATTTACACCTGTCAGATGTTTACATATCCATCTCACTATGAGAACATCAGGACTCTCCCTGAAAGTTGTGCACATTTTGTACACTGTGCTTAGAGATACCTCTGTGAATGAAATGATTGGAAATAATCTTCAAAATGCTTTCATTTTTTCTTCAGTATAAGGAACAGCTGGTGAAAGCCTTCACAGAAAACGTACTGCCCTGTTTTTCTGGAGGAACCTCTCCTCATCTCCAACCACTTGTCGACAGTGTTTTCCCTTTGCATGAGATTGCAGAGGCACACAGGATCATGGAAGAAAACAAGAATATTGGCAAAATTGTCATCGAAATGCCTGCTTCATCTTAAAGGCCTACTACTGTAGTTGTTTCAGGGCCAGAATCATTACGGGTGTTTGACAAGCAGAGAATCTGCCATTGCTGATTCCAAATCTATAATGATTTATTGTGGAAGGAAGCCAAAAAGGAGGGGTAAAGCGAAGCCTTACAGGGCGAGTTTAATAAAAAGGTTCACGTTGCAGCTCTAGCATCGTGTCACGAACGCAGAAACAAAATGTCGGCGAGCGCTCTCCAGGCAGGAGAAAACCGCCAGGCACCGACTGCCAGTCTCAGCTGGTAGTCCCTGTGCTGTCCGCTTTCTAGAACCTTCTCAGCCCGCCGTCGCCTCGGCCCGCAGGCCAGGCCTCTTCACCTGACAGGAATCTCCACACGGCGCCCGGCGGCGGCCGAGCTCCCCGCGCAGCGCATGTATGTGAGGCGCTGAGGCGGCGGCTGCGGGGCTGCCGGACCCGGCAGACGCCGCGGGGCACCCTCCCCGCCGGGGGCACGGGAAGGGGCAGCCCCGGGGCCGGGGGTGGGGTACGCGGCGGCTGACCCCGGGCCGGGACACCGCCCGCGCCCCCGGGCTGAGGCGGCCGAGCTGCGCCGGGGGGCGGGGCCTGGGCGGGGCGGGGCGCCGGGGAGAGCGGGGGCGGGGCGACAGGCGGCGTAGTCCCGCAGGTCACGTGGCTCCCCCCGTTGGCGGAGGGACATAGAGACTGGCGGGCTGTCGTTTCCGGCGCGGTGCAGGCTGGGATAGCATCCGGGTGCCCCGCTGAGGCCGGAGGCGCGCTGCGGAGGAGGCCCGTTCTCTGCTGGTGTTTCTCTCCCAGGCCGCAGCTCCCTCCCTCCGACCGGCGCCATGGCGATGCAAGCGGCCAAGCGAGCCAACGTGAGTGTTCTCCCCTGCCCCCTCCCTGGCCCGCCTCAGCCCTCCGGGGCGGTGAGGAGGGGTCCCCCTGCCGGGGCTGAGAGCAGGCCTTCCCGCCCGGCCTGGGCTCCTTCCTCGTCTCCGGCCAAGGGAGCCCGTCTCCCTCCAGGCAGGCCTCTTGTTTGACAGAAACCCGTCAAGTTTGTAGCTGTGGACGGTTAAAAAAGACCAGTGAAGCACACGGACTCTCTCAGTGATGTTAGCCCCAAGATTTAGCACGCAGGCTGCTGTTTTTAAGGTTTGAAGTGAGCGCTCTAAGTCTAACACACTGTATGTTGTTTCTGCATCAGATTCGGCTGCCTCCAGAAGTCAATCGGATCCTGTATATTAGGAATCTGCCATATAAAATCACAGCGGAGGAAATGTATGATATTTTTGGGAAATATGGGCCTATTCGACAAATCAGAGTGTAAGTAGTTTAGTTGTCTTTGGAAAGTTAAGGATTTTATGTGCTTTAGTATATGTGTTATATGTCAGTATTCCTATTGCAGTAGGCAGCAACTGGATTTCACAGCTGAAGAAGTTAAACACACTTTAGCAGTATCCCTGTGTGCTAAAGATGGATGTGATGATATTTCTCTTATGTGTGAATTTGTTAAAAAATAACATTGCTGGTACGTAGGGTAAAAAAGCTTAAATTTGATGTGAACTGAGGTAAGTTGGTAAAAATATGACTTGCTCTCTTATGTAAATCTTAAATATAGCTAACCTTTTACCTTAACTAAAGGCAAAAGTTGAATATAACCAGTTTTCATATTTAATGAGTGTTAGATACTTAGCTAATGGGAAAATAGAGATGTTACTGTTGCTGCTGGTCCTGTCAACCAGAAACAAAGACCAGAAACATCTCCATGAGCGCCGAATACAGCTTGTCCCCAAGCCACGTAGTCCATGGATAATGGTGATCTGACTGTAATTTTGTTTTAAAATGCACTGAAGTCATACATGTCTACAGAAAATCTGAGGCTCGGCTCTTTAGTTATTTCAAATATTGAAGACCCAAGCTCTGATGTTCCTTGTTATCCTGAGTACTGTCTGAATGCTGTGGATTAAACCATAATTTCATCTGGTTCGTAATATGTTCTGCTAAGTTTCTAGCAGAAAGAGTTGGCTGAAGCTGGAATTCAGGAAGAGCTTTTGAGAACTGTAGTAAGGCTGGTGGGAGTATTGGCACTCATACAAAAGGATTTTTTTTTTTCCCCTTCTGAAAAATATTTAGGAAGGGGAGAGGGAGGAAACAAAACTTGGTGTTTAATATGTAAAAAGAAAGTGTTGTAAGTCATATTTCAATAGAGGTACAAATAGAAAAGTAATATAGTTTATATTTGGTATGTACTGCTTTTATCTGGATGTTGACAAAATAACCTGCAGCCTCTCTGAGTTCTCGACTAGGTTGCTGGTTAGATTAGAGCAGAATGTATCCTTGTCATTTAGATCGCTCTCCATTTCCTTGTGCTCTGAGACTGGCATGGCTAATTAATCCGCAGTATGTTTGTTTTGACTATGCAGGACGTAAACAGTTAAACAGACCAAACTTTACTGCCCCAAAGAGAAGTACTCATTCCAGAGCCACAGTGATTAAAAATGATTGTTCAGTGTATAGAATAAAGTGAGTTTTACATATAGAATTGCTTTCAGTAAACAAACAAGGACAGGCGGGTCATAGTGCTGATGCTGTGCTGGAACATGTAGCTAGTGAGATCCTTCTCATCCAGGGAAGGGCAACAAAAGTGACTGGCTAAAGGAACAAGGGGCAGCATAAACTTACTGCTTGGCTAAATAGGTGGAATTCTCCACTAATAAGCATAAAGGAAAACTAATATTTAAGGTTTCTGAAGACGTGTAGATTGAAACAGCATGATGGTGGGACATAAAGAATTAAGACATATCAGGGGAGCTTTCTGTCAAAGCTCTGTGCTGGCATATGCACCCAACACGGAGCTGCAGGCAGCCTCCCTGCCGGTTGTTTAGAACCGCTGCTTCGCGTTGTTTTCCACAGAAATGCTAACATCGTCACAAGACGACGCATAATGTTGGAACTCCCTTTATAATGACTTTTATGCTTTGTGCAGTTTTTATCACCTTCTGCTCTTCATTTTTGTATGCATCCTGGTGTGAATATGTGTGATGTCGTTTGTCCTGGGAAGTTATCTTCTTAGAAGGAAGCACCTGAGAGAGAGTTCTTCTGATTATTAAGTTCACTATAACTATCTTTTAGCTGAGATCTTTTGGATCTGTCAACTCTGTCATCTCTCTGGGCTCGTTAGCATCATCTGCCCAGACGTGTCTCCTGTCCCTCAGGCAACGGAAATTGAATTGAGGGTCCAATAGGTGGTGGTTGTGCATCTGAAGTGGTCTTGCACCAGCGGGGCTGTTTTGACTCTTTTAAATTGACTTTGTGATGAGCCAAGAGCCGTATTCCGTCCTAGGGAGACATCTGATCCAGACAGCCATTAACTGACAGCCTGGTCTTGTAATATTAAATAAAACAAGCTAATCGCTGTAATAAAAACTTAGAAGTATTTCCAGCAATATGACAACAACCCCTGACAGCAACAGCTTCTGATAGCTGTTGTGGAGAGGTGAAGTCCCTTTGGAGCATAATGCAGCACATGCTCTGTCACATTTTCCTGTCGTCTCTGACACTGAACTGTAAGTGGAGATTGGTGTGAAACGCAGGGGTATATTTTAATATCTAGGAAAAAAACCAATAAATTTTTTTTTAGTGAATTTGCATTAGTTAATCTAATCTCAGACACTGCTAAAGACTAATAGAACTGTTTCCTGTTTATTTTGTTTAACATTGAAACTGATCTCTCCTGCAGTGGAAACACTCCTGAAACTAGAGGAACAGCCTACGTAGTCTATGAAGACATCTTTGATGCCAAAAACGCTTGTGATCACCTGTCAGGATTCAACGTGTGCAACAGATACCTTGTCGTTTTGTACTATAATGCAAACAGGGTACGTACACCTGGGGTTTTTTTAAGTTACCTGTGAATATAGCTAGCATAAAAAAAAATTCAGTTTGAAAAGACAGTTGCTTGGATATTTGTAAGAAATAAATCCAAACTTGTAGAGGGAATGGATTGGATAAATTGTCAGGATTTCATCTTTACTTGGTGATTTATGTGCAAAAATGTACCTTTGGACCAAGGGTATGAAAAAACATGCTGCTGGTGAGTGTATTTTGGAGAAGAGGTAGCAGGGGCCTTGCAACTGCACAGCTGCAACAGGATGTGAGGTCTTGTTTCTAAGTAAAAAGGCTCTAGGTCTTGATGTTCTGCCTGTTACCAGTGGTTTCCAGGGTACTGTGGCGTTCTCCGAGGTCAAGAATTAAGCAACACTGTGTGTGATGCTGATGTAGTACATAGTGATGTTAGTTGTGGTTATGGGGAAATAACATGTCATAAGATGAGATTATTTTTTTTTTCTTCTTCTCACGTCTTTTATTTTCCTAATTACAGGCATTCCAAAAGATGGACACAAAGAAGAAAGAGGAACAGCTTAAGCTTCTCAAGGAAAAATACGGAATTAATACAGACCCACCAAAATAAACTGATCTTTTTGGAAAACTCTTTGCAAGCCCTGCCATTGAGTTCTTGAACTAAACATAGGAATTCTCAATGAAGTATAACTTTTATTTTACATTTGATAAGCTGTAATTTGACTCTTTAGATCTTCACATTACAATTAAATAAATGTAAAACATCGGAAGATCTGCTTTAAGATTAAATCCCCCTAAGTGGACATAGCTTCTCCGTATTGTAGGGGTGACCTGGTAAATGCTGCGTAACGACAGTCCTGTTTCTGGCAGGACCTTACAAGATGGGACTGAGCCCACTGCGTGTTTCACACCTCCTGAGGTTCTGCCCAGTCTCTGGGGCAGAATTTAAGCGTACCAGCCAGTTAATCCAGAGAGCTCAAGGGGCTCTGTGTGAGCTGCCTACATGGAGCTAAATTTCACTTGCTACTTTCTGAAAATGGAGTATTGCAACTAGTCTCCCTGCCACAGGGATTTTTGTGCTTTTTTAAAAAAGTATGGTTTGATCGTTCATCACACCTGTATATATTGTACACAACTTATTGCGCCTTTTTCCTTCTGGGAATGTTTGAAGGAGCCTAACTCCATTATGTGATCGTTAGACTACTTCTTACCAGAAACAAAGCAAGCCCAAATCCATGTTTGTAACAAAGTTTCTTTTACAAACTGTAGAACGTGAATGGCCTTTTAAAATGATCCAACTGCTTAGGGGACTTCAGTCAAAATACCTTGTTCCCAGTGATTGAGACGAAAGAGATAAGCTGCAGTAAAATAATCTTGCTTGGATAGTGTGTTGCTGCAGGGCTGACTTGATGGTATACGAGGTGTTTATTAGGTGTTCGAGGTTTGCATTGAGGTTAGTAGGAGTGACAGGAATACACTTCATGGCTTTTAATGTTAAGTAGAGAACACCCGACCAAAACAAGACAGTAGATGATGGTTGTAATTTCAGATACCTGTAGTGCGATTGTTTTCTGCTTGGTGTGTTTGAACTGTAATGTATTTCATGTACATAAATTTTTAGATGTAGTATCTGGTGGAGGAAAAAGAAAACATTTAAATTTTTTGGCTCTTTTTTTTCCAGCATTCATGTCCTGTGAATAAAAATGAATGTGATACAGAGTATGCACAACCAGTATATTTTGGAAGTGGAAAAGAATAGCTTCTACCTCTGTTCTGAACCAGCTGGAAGTCCTGTGAACGTTGGTAGCTATCCTGCCTCTCGGGAGGATTTATTTGCTCAGATGTGATGTTTAACTCCCTGACCAGACAACTTCCAGCCAGCGCAGAACGTGGGCAGATGCAAACATACTTTGCCTGAGGATTTGTAATTTAAGTTAAAACTTTTTTCAGTGCATTATACTGTCATAAAGGAATGTTTCCATTTTCTTACCTTTAGTTTTTCATTGAAATTTGTCACTTAAAAAAAATGCTCTTCTTGTGTCCATTTAGTAAAAAAGTAAATGTGTGTCTATGTAGTTTTGCTTTTTTTTCATCAAGGCTTGCTTTATGCTGTGCTGCTTCTGCATGCAACCTTTCCTTTTAGAAAGGAAGTCATTCGTCACCTGAATGTTTGTGATACAGGTAAGAGTTTGTAGAGCATCTGTCCCCATACGTACATGAATGTTCACGCGTGTTCAGCACCTGAGTGGCGGAGAAGGATGCTCAAGGAAGTCCCTTGAGGGGCCCAAGGAGGGGCCAAGGACCCAAAGAGGTCCCGTGAGGTTGCCATGCGGTGTGCATGTCCTTTCTCAGCGGGGAGGAGCACGAAGGGTGGCAGTGACAGGCCGAGCTTGCTGTTTCACCCCAGAGCAGCAGGGAGGGGGCAGCTGAAATGGCTCTGGTGTGATTTCAGCTTTGGGTGGGTGCTTGAAATCCCATCCTCTGCCTGACTGGGGAGTGTCCCCTCTTCTGTTGCATACAGGCATTTGGCATGTGAGTGAGAGCTACGTTCAGTGTGTGTAGTAAAAAGCCTTGTCCTTGCTCCCGTGGCTCTCCCGTACCTGTGTTCTTCCCTTAAAATTGGCGCTGCTTTTTGCAGCCAGAAGCCTTGCCGGCCCTAGTGAGCAGTGCCGGAGGTCGGGAACAGGCAATGGGAGACTTTGAGCCCCTGCGCAGCTGTGGCCACGTCTCTGAACTACGGAAATGTAAAGCTCTGCTGCGATGTCATTGCTGGCTTTCCCGCTTGCCCAGCCCTGTACTGCGTCCCCTGTCAAGTGAAGCTGTGATATGCATACATTAAATGCAAAGCAGCTGTGATCTGCTGACCTGGTTTTTAGGTGAGCAGTTACTCCTCCTACCTCAGGTCGGTTTTCAGGTCTTGCCCATCAAATTAATACAAACCTAAGTTTCTCAGGCAAAAACCAGCTTGCCTTAAAAATGTTTAAATGAATGAAATCCTGTTAGCGGGTCTTGCTTCTATGTGAACATCTATAGCTTTTTAAAGGTTACAGACTGCCCCCCCATATATATGGATATGCCTTATGTATATATATATGCATGCCATGTATATACATACACGTGCCAAACACTAGGATAACTGGGGCCATTTACAGCAGTTGTTGGGCATTTAGAAAGCCCCTTGCTGTAACAGGAACTGGAGGTGCTTGTTGCCATGCTGGATTTATGCTTCCGATAAATAAAAAATACTGATAATAAAATATCAAAGTGCTCCTGATGGTGCCACATTCTGCCAGCCTTGTTTAAAATCATATGCAAATACCACATTGCTTCTGTCAATAGTGGAGAGCATGGTGCTTGCACTACAGTCTGTTTTGATGAGGATTTGATGCTGTTTGAAAAACATATATAAAAAACAATTCTTTAGGGTAATAAGATTAATAAAAATTCCTTCAGTGAATCCTCAAGATCAGCAGCTTTTGATTTCTCTGAGAGCTCAGCTGCTGCCTTTCATTAAATATTCCATTTCATACTTTTTCTTCTAGTGCCTGTTCAGGGCTTTCAATGTCCCTGCACATGTAAAATGAAATAATAATTTGTACCTGCAAGACAGAGGGAATGGAAATCGAATGCCCGGAGGATTGTTTTGATGAGGTCTGCTCAAGATTTTGTTTGAAATGTAATATCAAAGGACAGGGAAATGAGTTCAGTTATATGAATGGCAGAGGGGGCAGCAAATAAGGCAGATGTTACCAGCCTTGTACTCTGCATCTGTGCTGGTTTTTGTGTCTGCTCACTTCCCATTTAATTTTTCAGGAAGTAGGGCATGAAATTAAGCCTGGAAGGTCATTTTTTTCCATTGACGTTGTTTAGAAATTAGTAACAAGAGCATATCTGATTACACAGGCAATGACAGTAATTTTTTTCCAATCCATTATATAGTGGTAATAATTTTATGTACTGTGTTGATCGATGATACAATTAAATAAATTAACGCATTTGCAGTCAAATAAAGAGCTGAAGATTACATTTCCTTGAAGACTTAATTTCTCGAAGTATCACAAAGCACAATTAGTTTTCCTTTCAGATTTTTTTTAATGAAATTGGCATGAAAAATGTAATAATCTCTGCTTCCAACAAAGGTCTCTGCAGAGAAAGGGTGGTGAGGGAGAGAGCTTCATCAGCCAGCTGTAATAAGGATTTTACAGACTCGATAATGGCCGGGTTGTACTGCTGAGGGCAAAAGGAAAGTGCACAGCAGCTCTGCAGATAGAGACGATAAGACGGAATATGATCAGCTCTTAAAGCCCAGCAGGAACACGTTTTTCACTGGTGGGAAACCTGGCAGAAGTGGAAGGGCAGAGCGATGCCCTGCCTGTTGCTTTAGACACAGCAGAAGCTTGCCAACAGCAGGACCAAGAGATGGTGGAGGGAACGTGGGGAACATGTACGTGTTCCAGGTACACTGAGTCAATCCTTCGCATCGCTGTTCGCTTTCGAGGCATTCAGGAAAGGTCCCAAAACAGATCCTTTATGTTGTTTTTTTTCTTTTTTTTAATGTGCAATTAAAACCGGGCCGTCAGTAGGAGCACCTTTAGACCAATGTGCTGAATCAACCTGTGTTTGACAGGCGTGACAGGGCTACCTTACATTTAACCGAGACATCTATAGGAGCTCACATCTGCAACTGCCGCAATACAGCCTGCGATCTGTAACCCAGTGCTGCAATCAAGACCAGTGACAGAGGCCAGGGCAGTGGCAAAGCAGACTGGGACCTTTGAAAATAAATTTTTTTATTCTTTTTTATTGTGTCCAGTTCTGGGCTCCCCGGTTCAAGAAGGACAGGGAGCTACTGGGGAGGGTACAGCAAAGGGCTACGAAGATGATTAGGGGACTGGAGCATCTTTCTTATGAGGAAAGGCTGAGGGACTTGGGTCTTTTTAGTCTGGAGAAGAGAAGACTGAGGGGGGATCTTATCAATGCTTATAAATACTTAAGGGGTGGGTGCCAGGAGGATGGGGCCAGTCTTTTTTCAGTGGTGCCCAGTGACAGGACAAGAGGTAACGGGCACAAACCTGATCATAGGAAGTTCCACCTAAACATGAGGAGGAACTTCTTTACTTTGAGGGTGGCAGAGCACTGGAACAGGCTGCCCAGGGAGGTCTGGAGATACTCAAAACTCGCCTGGACGCATTCCTGTGTAACCTGCTCTAGGTGACCCTGCTCTGGTGGGGGGTTGGACTAGATGATCTCCAGAGGTCCCTTCCAACCCCTGGCATTCTGTGATTCTGTGATTTGGGAGAGCTAGTGGGCATCACACTGGCAGGTCTAATTCCCTATTTATTAACAGGAAATTAGCTTGTCCTAAATAAAAGAACTACTAGTGAAATGTGGATGTGTAATCTCGCTGCTGCAGTGACCCTAGATTTCCACTAAAAAAAGGGTCCTGAAAGGCCTTTCATTTCTTTACAGCGAGGGGAGCAATAAAAACATTTACTCCACCAACCCTCGGTGAATAATAGTCTGTAAGAGATGGGGTTTATGGGCTTATTAATTAACAAACTCAAATGCAGCTTTGTGGGTAAAACGAACATCTAGGGAAAGAAGAGGGTGAGCTGTAGTCACTGGCCAGATTGCCAGTCTTGCTTTTCTGTGCTCCTTTTCTCCCTCATCTCCAGGAGGTATCACCTGAAGATACCTACGTAGCTTTGCGGTCTGTCTGCTTGAGCTAGGTGTGTTCTCCTTACACAGACTCAGAAGAAAATAGCGCAACAACTGTTTGAACTCCTTCCATCAAAAAATCCATTAGTTGAAAACTATACAAATAGTTTACAGTCAAGTTAAATAAAAATAACATTGTGACCCAATGATGCTCTTTTTTTTCTACAGCAAAGGGGAAAAGCAAGCCAAAATGTGAGAAATCAAATTTAGAAAAACCGAAACAACAGCACAGAGGCAGCTTCGCTGATCAGGTCCTGCTCCTAAAACCAGGTAAATGACAGTCTATGCATCTTTCTGTCTCCAGGGGAGGAACCAGCATTTCGTGAATTCATATAACCATCACATGAAATAAATATTGCTCAGTCTCGAGTGCCAGGAGCCCAGCACACAAAGTAAGCTTGCAGCCTATGTAAGCAGCATGAGAAGATGCAGCCTAAAAAAACCCAGTGTGTTCAGTGGCCACATCATCCCACAGTTCAGATTTGTTTTGTAAGGTTAATTCTGCTCTTCTCTAGCCTTTCTCTGCTCCAGTAGAAAACTTTACACTAGTTTTACTGTTGTAAAGGCACAGAACTGGACCAGCACTGCATGTCTTTGAGAAGCATCACTTTCCATCTCTTCAGCAGCCAAATTTTGGCCATAGTTGAGGGGCCACCAGCAAGGCAGGGGAGATGGAGAGTCAGGAACCCTCTCTGTCCCAGCAGCCCTGACTTCCACATTCCTGGTACTGCTGGTCCCGCAGAGATCTTCCACTGTGCCATCTATAACAGAAGCAGCACATAGAATTACGTGTATTTCATATAAGAAGAGAAATAACAAAAAATGGGTTGATGATTGTTTGAAGAACTTATACACCAAAAAGAATTCCAGTGGCCAGAGGAGAAAAACAGGAATCAGAAGCTGTAAAGTACCAAGATTTTATTGTTTTATATATATAATTCTAATTCTTAAATGAGACAGTATTTTTTAAAACAGCAGCAAGCAGAACGTACAAGTTGAGAAAAGTGGCAGCGCAGGTAACTCTGTTTGGCTAATGCCCGTTCATGTACAAGGCGTACATTGGATTTTTTTTTTTTTGAGCACCTTTTGTGGTTTTTTTTCTTGGTTTAAGTGTACAGTAAGGCAGTGGTTTTTCAATAAGGAATATATAGATATATTTATATTTATATATATATTTTCAATCATCACTGTGAATTCTTCTTACATGCAAATTAAATAAAATGTACAACTTGAAAATGCCACAAAGGTAGACATTTTTCCAAAGCAAAGCTTCTAATAAAAGGCAAATACGGACACCACAAAGTTAAAAAAGAGAATGAAGGCGTAAGAAACCGAACGGCAGGCGCTATTGACAGGACAGCTTGAGCAGGGAAGATTGGGATTTCCAGTGACAATTTCTCCCACTGCTGGCAAGGCGAGAAAGAACGGATGGTTATTAACAGACGTCTCCAGCCAACTCCCTCGAGAAGATTCACTCTAACCTGAGAAGCTCCACATCAAAGAGGAGAGTAGCATTGGGAGGGATGACCCCAGGGTGGCCTGTGGCTCCATAGGCCATCTCAGGTGTGCAGGTCAACTTTGCTCTTTGTCCTAAGCTCATCTGGGTTTTGGAGAAAGAAAAAGAGAAGACAAAAAAAACAGTATTAGGAGGAAAACAAAGAATAAATCACTATGTGGCAGATTTATAGAATCGAGGACAGTTGGGACCATTGGATTCATCTTTCAGCTTCAAGCTGAAGCTGCCACAAACAGCTCAGATGAAGGTCTCCTGACTCCTCTGGCTTCTCACAGCACTTATTTAAATTGCCAGAGCCAGTCTGGGAGTCACACAGAGGCTTTTTAACACATACTTCAGGCCATACTGCCTACGCTGGAGCCAGCTGTAGGTGTGAGTTCCTTCTGCAGAGAGCAGGGCGCATGTAACACCATCAGCAGGCGTGAGAAAAAGGCTCTCAGCAGCAGATAGGACTGGAGCTTTGTATTCATGAGAGATCAGTGCTGAAACGCAGTTAGGTTCAGCTTCTGAAAAGCGTTCAGCAACATTTTTCTCTCTTCAGCCACTGCCAGGGATGACTTCAAAACCACTGCTCAAATGCTAATGCTGTAGGCACCCAACTTTCTGCTGCTGGGCAGGTGCAAAGCAAGCACTGATGCAATCCTAATTAAAAGAGGTACTTATTTCCCTAAACTCAGCCCAAGCCCGAGGGCAGACAGCTCACCTCAGGCCCTGCTTATTCCGGCAGACAGTCCTTGCCCCTGGGATGGACAGAAATGCTGATTTCTCTCACTGCAGACTAGCTCCGGAGGTAACTGTGCTCACTGAGTTTTGGGGTATCAAGATTCAAACTCCTGCTCTTCCAACAGATTATTTTGGGGTGGAGCATTCTCAAACTGCTGTTCATGCACCAAGCACTGGTGATTGAATATTCATTGGCCAAGAAACAATCCCTGATTTGAAGCAGTGATTTTAACTCAGACCTCTCTCCCAAGATCGGGCACATCACGGGACTACAGATTACGCAATATCTTTGGTTGAATTTTTGTCAGGTCCTAGAGAATATGCCAAAGCTAGAGCTTTCATCGCTTTAGATAGAAGGAAAATGTGAACATGAACTTTCCCACATTCTGGGAGTATTCATATGATGGGGCTGAGGGTATAAGAGCAGATGACCTCCCCTGGTCCCTGCAGGGCTTCGCGTGGGGCAGGCTGTCTGCTCCTCTGACGAATCCCTCCACGCCAGACAGCTGGTAAGCCATGCACAGCTTTTAGGCATGGGGCAACCTTGAACTGCCAGAAGTTAAGCAAAGAAATGCAGATGCTGCTGACACCTGACAGTCATTAAACCAAGGTTTGAAAAATCTGTGTGCTAGACATAGCGAACCGCCTTCTTCCAAGTGCCTTGTGTCAATCACACTCCCAAAACCCCTCAAAACCCTGGGGTGGAAGGAGACAGCCGCAAGCTCGATTCCAGTCAGCGACCCACTAGGAGGAGCAGGAGGGCAGCGTGTGGCCACACGGATTGCTGGAATGGCTTTCGGCCACTTATTAATTAAGGGACAGGAGTCAGGGGGCGAGAACTGTGGAGGAAGGGATAAACCGATTCACCCAGCGCTTGTTGCCGCTGCTTTATCTGCACAGGCTTCTGGTTTCTACAGCACACTGGGGTCCTGAGCTGCTCTTAGGCCTTATGGCAAAGCAAATAATAAAGAGTCCAACTCAAATCCTTGAGAGGAAGGTGGGCGTTTTTCAGAGAGTCTAGGATTCCGCAAATGGACTTCTCCTTCTCTGGCTGGAGAGAGAGGGGAATGCTTGCATTGCTTTCTCCATAGGGCTGGAAACCATTTTCTCCTCCATCCCTCTCTGGAAAAGCATGGTTACATCATTCCTCAGTGGATTGTTTCTCATTTTCCATTCTTCCCTTCTCTCTATTTAAGCATAAGAAGTTGTTCCTGTAATAAAATCTGAGCAGTTTCCTCCTACACGGAGCTCTAGGATCCCGGAATGGGGAGTCACGAGGCATTTGCACCCTGATCTCATTCACTCTTGCACTCAAGCAGCCTGACCGCACTCCTCACGTAGTGGGCCCTCAGAACACCGCAGACAAAAAGCAGGAGTTGGCAATGAGTTACACGCTGTGTCTCTTTTAGGGTTTTAGTGTGTTGGCACTCAATCTGTAATTAATGGAGGGCAGTTTCCTTTTTCTCAGCATAGGGTTGGTCAGTGAATGTTAAATTTTATAGCTGGGAGCCTGAAGTCATAAAAATTTAACCATGCAGTTTGGTACCTTATTCAGTAAGGGTCAAAATCTGTAGCTCGGTCATGGATGTCATAAAAAATGGCAGCTTCCACTTTTACGGAGTAGCTGAATAGAGGTGACTCCATAAAATGCTGCCACCTGGAACATTTTAGAGGCCACTGTTGTCTATTTGTGGAGCTGCCCATGGGAAAGGGACAAGGCTTGTGTGGCACCTTGGCACCCAGGGAGGGGACTTCACCTCTCCCCTCCCAAACGCATACCACGTGGAAAGCCTCCTGAGCGGAGGATGTCCCCGGATGGCCGGAGGAGAACTACAGGAAATAGTGTGCTTGAATGGACCACGCTTTCAGAAAACCACTCCGCACCCTACGCTGTGATTTCCACTTGGTCTTGTCACCATTGCACTGGACATTGCTGTGCTCACACACCCTTCAGCCAGCTTGAAGTTCAGCCAGAATAATTTCTTTGTACCTGTGTAACACCTTCTTCAAATCCTTTAATGACCTCTTGCCTGCCAATCTTGAACCTGAAAGGCTTGTTTCTGTCTCTGGAGGAATCAAACTTCTTTCCATTCTGTAGCATTCCTGCCAAAACAAGACACACAGTTTCAGTCTGGGCTACATCTAAATTTAAGTGCCGGCGGGGAGGGAAGGAGTGAGAAATTAACGTCTTGGTCACATCAGCTGCTCATTTCCATTTTCACTTTCAAGCCTCATCCAAAACAGATAAGGCAGGAGAGTCAAACGCAGTGGTACCATATTGTTACCTTTGCCTTCTAGTAATTTAGGCTCTAAAATGGAAATATATTCTTATTATTCTTAATGCAGTAGGTTACAACTCATACCGTACCAAACGTTGCACAGACATACAGAAGAGCTGTTGCTTGCACAGTGGAGCTTCCTGGCTAAGTAGATAAAAGCAGGCAAGGAACAAGTGGGAAGCAGCAGCAGAGAGAATCCCAACGCAGGTGCCTGATCCAGGCCTGCTCCTAAACACGAAAAAGCTCCCTAAAACAAGCCTACAGACAAAGAAACCAAATTTAACATAAATTTGACTAGGTTTACTTCTCGTTAAATACTTACCGTTTATTTTAAGGTGTTCTTTTAACAGCGTAGCTAACTAAAGGGAATAGTCCTCGCGGAGTACATGGAGACTGTTGCTATGTGTGGCCCAAAGCTCACCACAGCCAACAGGAGCTTTCCACCCACTTCAGAGGGTGGGGACATAGATTCAGGTTTGGGAACTGTTGAGCCAAATTTTCTGCCAGTTAAATGTCTGCAAGTACAGAGCAGCTCCTTTGACGTGTTCCTGCAAGTTTATACCAGAATACCTAAAAGGAATATTTGGTACCTTGGACTGTTTACCGTCCCTACTTGATTTACTCAGGAGTACTCGAATAAGGTGCATGACACAAACATGGCCATCCCACACCATCCATGTGAAACTTCTACACAACATTACGACTGCATGTGTCTCCTTCTCATACAGAAAGAACAGGAAAGACTCTGCATTCAAAAATACAAAAATAGCAAGGACATTTATATGAGCACTCTACTACCCCCATTCTTTATATTTGCATTCAGCCACAAGAGACAGTCACAGGAACACCTTACTCATTCCTTTTGATGGGCACAACACTGTTTCAACCCATGTATTATGAACACATGCCCAGATTCTACAGCAAATGAATAAACCTTCACAGACCACTACGTGATTAGGTATTCTTATTCTCTTTTCAAATGGTGGATAATTATGGTAGCTTTCAACTTTAAAGTACCTGGTAATTGCTCTTTCAAAATGCTGTACTCTGGATATTGCAAGGTTGGGCTGATATATTAGAATATTAAAATATAGACTATTAGAATATATATATTAGAATAAATCCTTTCTTTGTAATGCTGTAGTGCCAGTGTTCTGGGCATATACCATGACTCTTCCATGCAAGGTGCTGTACAAAGAAAAGTTCATTAATAAGCAAATACCTGAGAAAGTTTCTGGTTGAAAACAACATTAACAAACACAGCTTTGACAGAAAATGCTGAGAAATACTGCCTTTATGATCCAATATGAAAAATACAGTCTTACGAGTTTCTTTTCATTAAAGCAGCTATACTAATAGAGCAGCTTGATGCACAAGTTTTATTTTTCAGTGAAAAACAACAGTCATTGTCCAAACAAACAAACAAAAAGCATATTTTGCTTGCTTAAAAAGTCTGTGTCATGAATCAAAGGTAAATATAAAGCGATGTGCCAGAATGAAAACAAAGACCAAAAGGGTAGGATTCATCTTACCAACTTTTATGCTTCTAGGATGTAGCCAGCTACTTTTGAGCTAATTACTCTGCTTTCCTTTATAATCAAGTCAGAGAAAAATGCTCTTTCAGGGGGCAATTCATCTAACCAAATCTAGGGTTCTACATTAGGACATAATGAATTGCATCCTAGCAGTGCCTAGTTCTTTGCAATGAATATAAGGGAAGTCCAAACAACTAGCTCAGACATAGAGGTCTCCAGATTTATTAGTAGTTAAATCAGTGGTGATGGCGTTCTGGCCTTGCAGTAATGAGTACACAGCATTTGATCGTTCCAGTGGGGTTCTGTGTCTAGATATTTTACATCAATATTAAAACCAAATGCCATATTAAGGCAAATTAGCTGTTGACCACGTCCAACATTTGTCAAAGTTGGTACTGGAAAGATGTGTATAAGGCCTTAGGAGGAAAATTATGGAATAACCTGCCCATAAGGTATGTATCATAACCTTCACCATTAGCGCTTGTCATATTCCTTCAGTTTTTCACAGTATAATAGTGACGTATTTTATGTATGCTCCGATGCAAGTACATACACATATTATGCAATATATTCACAGAATCACAGAATCACTAAGGTTGGAAAAGACCTGTAAGATCATCAAGTCCAACCTAAAAAAAAAAACCACAACAAAAAACCAAAAACAACAACAAAAAAACACCCACAAAAAAAAAAAAAACCAAAAAAACAAAAAACCAAACCACAACACACCAAAAACCAACCGCCCAACACCACACAGCACCATGCCCATCAAGCCACATCCCACAATGCCACATCCACACGCTCCTTGAAAACCTCCAGGGAGGGTGACTCTACCACCTCCCTGGGCAGCCTGTTCCAATGTTTCACTACTCTCTCAGAAAAGAACTTTTTCCTAATATCCAGCCTGAACCTCCCCTGGCGCAACTTGAGGCCATTTCCTCTTGTCCTGTCACTAGTCACTTGGGAGAAGAGACCAACACCCACCTCACCACAACCCCCTTTCAGGGAGTTGTAGAGACGGATAAGGTCTCCCCTCAGCCTCCTCTTCTCCAGACTGAACAACCCCAGCTCCCTCAGCCGCTCCTCATCAGACTTGTGCTCCAGACCCCTCACCAGCTCCGTCGCCCTTCTCTGGACACGCTCCAGCACCTCAATGTCCTTCTTGGAGTGAGGGGCCCAAAACTGAACACAGCATTCGAGGTGCGGCCTCACCAGTGCCGAGTACAGGGGCACGATCCCCTCCCTACTCCCACTGGCCACACTCTTTCTGAGCCAGGCCAGGATGCCGTTGGCCTTCTTGGCCACCTGGGCACACTGCTGGCTCATCTTCAGCCGGCTGTCGACCAACACCCCCAGGTCCTTTTCTGCGGGGGAGCTTTCCAGCCACTCGTCCCCAAGCCTGTAGCGTTGCCTGGCGTTGTTGTGGCCAAAGTGTAGAACCCGGCACTTGGCCTTATTGAACTTCATCCGGTTGGCTCAGTGATATCCCTAAACCCCTCCACACAGGCTGGGAAGTCACACCAGCTGCCTGCAAAAGGCTTTCTAGCTACAGACAAACATGGGTTCCTCTGTAATATAGAAAACCAGCCTGCTTATGGAGGAGGGCAGGCAGGGAGAAGCAGCTCGGGGGAACTCTCAGGCATATCATATAATCCTTTTTGAAGTATTTGATCTTAAATTTAAATGGCAGTCCTTCCTCACAGCAATTTTATTTTTAAAGACATCATAAAACCTTATGATTCTATGAAATGGAAGGAGACTATTACAGAATCCCAATATTTAATAGTTTTAATAGTAAAACTTAGTATTGTCATTACAGTCTGCATGTTCAAAGCAGTATGCAAACAATAATTATTCTTCACAGCTGCCCAAGGAGGTAGAAGAAGATATTTATTATAAAATAGCCTCAGTCTGGAAGTTCAGATTCAGGTGCAAAGTTCCACAAAACTTTAGTATGCTTTCACTTCATTTTGTAACTAAATCCTATTAAAATACTTAGCTTAAAGGTCTGGTGGTTTACTAAATATTACACATCAAAATGGTGGCAGAACCAGAATTAACTCTTCCAAGATCCTGACAACAGCTACTGGACAATGTTTCCTATCTAAAATAATGTTTCTATCTGCCCATGAGCTTGCTAGTCTAATATATATATCATATAAAGCCTGACTCCCATTTCACCATCAAAAGTCTATAGAAGATGTGTTAGGCCTTGTAGAAGAAAACAGGCTGCTTCTCCTACGTTTACAGCATCATCCTATTTTCAGCAACGGCTGAAAAGTCATCAGGTGATGAATTCAGGAATGTAACCTCCTCTGTCATCACCCCACCTTATTGCTTTTGGAGGACAAACTGGGATTCAAAGAGTCAGATGTGTCCATATTCGCCGAAGCTCTGGCAGGAGGGTCAATTTTTATATGACTGCCCTTTAAATGCACATCTAGTTTAGAAATGAGTCAGAGTCCCCACGTGCCCTGGAGAAGTTCCGATCCGGATTTAGATCTGAACTTTAGATATTTTTTATCTCTCTATTTCTGACAGTAAGAGTCGACTATTCAGACTCCCGGGAGCTAAAACAGCATAATGTTTTATTTTCTCTCTTGCTAATGCATCAATTGATTTTCTTTTTGTGAAAAAATTGATTTGGTTAATATTCTTCAACAAAGACAGATGCCCGTCTTCGGCCTGCTAGCACCTTTATTTATCTAGCTAACAAGAAGGAGAAAAAACCCCACAATCTGGAACTGAACAATGACATTGTTTTGCAAAGTCAGAACAATCAATAAGAGTTTTGACTGAGCAAGGAGACCTAGATGCCTATACGCTTACTTGTTATAATAACCTTGCATTTGATTCTAAAAGGTAACAACCATTGCATTATTAATTGTACAAACTCAATTATCAGAATATTGTGCGGATTTGAAAACAGTCTGATCTACAAGGTGTCCTAATTAATAAGTAGGTTTTAAAAATTAGGTGGCTGCAGAAAAGGAGATGTTTCAGATCATGGGTCATGCTGAATCATTGAAGTTGAAGATCAAAGAGTAGACGAATCACTTGGTTAAGGAACATGACTAGGGATCCATCTAAACTGCCAAAAATACAATGCCATTTGGGCTAAAACAGCTGTGAAAACAAAACTTCAGTCTAGGTTTAACACAAGCTATTGTTTCTTATTAAAATACAGGTGTGTCTGCACTACTCTTTTAACATGCAAACTAACTGAGGTCAGTCAACCTCAGCTAAGATCACGTCATTTAAGCCTGTTTCCTAAGGGGAGAGGGCTAATGACACTCTCTGTACTTGCCTAATAACTTTTGAATCTTTTAGCCAGTTTCAACCAAGTTTGACAGAGGAGTAGCGTTCACATGACATAAAGATCCTATGCATGTAATGAAATCTGTGTAGGAAGAAGATCCTGTAATTGCTTCTACCAAGAGAAAGGCTCAATCTTTATTTGTTAACAGAGAACCTATATTATTGAGGAGAGGTCAGGAACAGACAGACATAAATGCTGCAGCTGGATCACAGTCTTAAGTTTCTTTTTACCAGAGGGTTCCTTCACCTGAGAATGATGAATCAACCAACCACATAACACAAATCCACAGAGCCAGCCCAGCTATTTAGACACCTAACTTACACCTATGGTCCCAACAAAACCATGCCCCAAACCACACCCAAACCATTATCTATACAAAAGATGGATGGAGAGACAGAACACCGAAGGCCCTCCATAGACAGCCTGTCTAGCTTACGTGCCTGAATCTGGAAAATTTATGTGTGAAATTCCACTGCTAACGTCAGCCATCTCAAAGGTAGAAACTGTGTCTCAACCTCTCATCTAGGCTACTTCTACAGTTAATGGAGAAAGAGACGTATCTCCAAGAAGGATTCACCCCACCTAGATTTAGATGTTAGGACTGCAATAACCTCCTGGAATTGTTTATCATTCTTCTCAGTCAACTAGCTTACAAAAGTTAAAAAAGTTAACAACATTAATTTTAAATGTTAGACTGCCAGTTTTTTATAGGGCCCTAGTGAGGAGATATTAACTCATCCATCCATACCTAAATGAAGTTGATCAAATTGCATCCCAGGCTTCAGTGGCTCCAGTGTTTACTGAATTATTTGTCTTTGCAGTGTTGACACGTTCTGGGAAGCAGAAGACGGACAAATCCCTTGATTTCACTAGTTGCTCTCCTTTTATCCTGTACAATGGAATTCACTTACCTTACGAGTATTAAAGGGATAAATTGAATAGATGACTTTTAAAAAACAGCAACATTCATCTGCAAAGTACTCCATTACCTTATTTTTTCAAACTGTAGTTACCTACAGAATGTAAAGGCAATACATACACTTGAAGACAGCTATTTTCTGAACATACGTTGGCAGCAGAAAGAGGGGCAGATATTCAGAAGGTGTTTCTAGGACACTAACCTCTTTCGTTTTATGTAGACCAGAAGTTCTTCAGGACAGGGACTACATCTGATGCCCTTTAATGCAAGCACCTTTCCAATTATGCCTTTTAATAAATCTGTGCTGTTACAAACTTGTCATTCAGTTTGGTTCCTAGCACTCTTGGAGGCAGCAATTGCTGCAGTTAGTGTTGCTGTGGGTTAAGAATTTTTGATCTCAAATGCTTCTTTTTTTCCTTAAAAAATATTGTTTCTATGTCAAAATACGTCAATCTTCTGTCAAGATAAAGTCACAAAGGCTGGAAATTCTGATTTGCCCCCCATTTACAATCTGTAACTATTAATAATATCCACTTTTAGTCTGGAAAATATATTACTGGGAAGTTTCTAGAAACTGTACAAAAGCCTTTGTGTCAACATTGACACCTTCACAGTGTATAGAGGAAGACACAGTTCAGCAAAGCAAAGGAGTTCAGCATAATTGCATAGGAGTGGTGGGAGAAACACATCCATAAAGTCACAAAGCACATCCCAGATTGTTTTACACCAGCAGAACTCCACTGATTTCAGTGGTGTTATTCGCATTTTACATTAAAATAGGTCAGTTCGCTTCAAGACTCAGTTCTGACATACTGCGGTAAAGCAGAACAACTCCTCTGCGTTCAGTGGCATTCCTCCCTAGCTCGTGGCTGAGTCTCGTGCTAACGCACCTGAAAAAGAAAAACTTGTGGTTTCCCATCAGGAACAAGAACAGTTCCCGTATGTCTTAGTGTTAAATGGAGAGATCTGGGCAACGCTTTTCTAGGCAAATACAGTCGGTGCCTTGTGTTTCTGCTTCCCAGGGAATTGCCTAGAGGACCTAACATGCCTCAGCTCCCCAGCTCATTCCATCAGAATCCAGATCTGCGTAAGCCAGATATCTCACACCTCTTAAATCTTCATGTGCCATTTCATTATTACCTCAAAACGCAGTTCACTGTTTTACACCTTTTCATCAAAACTACAGCTCCCAGTAGTCTGTAGTTCTACCTGGCCACGAGCCTCCTTCCAAACAACCACGCAGTAAGTAGCGTACACCTCTGATTTCCTTGATTTGACTTCCAAAGCAAACTCTTTTCTGGACAAATTTGGCGTCGCATCAATTTTACTGATGAAAATTGTTTTCATCAGAAATGATGATTGTTGTAATGGAAATAAAGAGTGTTGAACATGAGCTGCAGGATGTTTTCATTTCCTATGCTATGTTTGAATAGCGGGCCATCTTACTGTGTCCTGTACGGGGACTGAAGAAGGGAAGTGTGGCTTTTCAAGGGAAAGGTTCAACAACAGAGGCTTAGTACCACTGTAAACACAAACTCAGTTTTTCCCTGCTAACTTTTCCTCTGCTTAATATAAACAAAGCCTTATGAGAAAAAAAAAGGATTTCCTGGATTAGACTGGATTTTTCTGACAGTTTACAGTCACTTAAGAAAAAATTATTCATCTTCTTAGGTGAATTTTCAGTCTAGAGGGATAATAGTTGAAGAGACTGGGGGGTGCATCTCTGCAGCATATCAGCTCTTTACCACAATTATTTTTTTGTTTTAAAAAAAAAAGGCAACAGCAACAATTTGAATGTGCCATTTGTTGCCATGACAAACAATCACTGACTCAAAGTATAGAAATGGGAAATGGATAGTGGTGGTGGTCACTCCTTAGTTCCTGTTACCACAGTGCACTTCAGTAATGGTTGATCTTTTCAACACAGGCAGCCTTGCTGCTTCATTTTCTTCATGTATTATATACTCATATATCTTTAATGTGAAGTAAGAGCAACACAATCAATTATTTATTACACAGCTGACAGCATGCAATGAAGACACAACAGCTATTCAATAATGCATTACCATGCACTATGTATCAGTGTTGCGTACAACTACAAGACAATATGAAAGAGCCTTGCACTTAGCTTGACTACACAGCCAAGAAAATTACATGCAATTGTCTAGTTCACTCTACTGAAAGGCATTATTCTGTCCTAACGGCTTTATGGATTTGTATATTTTTAAAAGAGAAGAAAAAGTAGATTTACCCTCAAGGCAGATATGAGGCTCAATAAGCATATTCTACATGAATGGTAAGGAGACCAAACAATTCCTCTGGTATCCTGTTGCCTTAAAACAGTCATTTTATTTTAGTGTTTGATTCTGTTACCACTACAAAGTTCAGCTGTAAAATACACGTGCTCTGCAGCATAAGGCAAATTTCATTTGAATAAGCATGGCAGAATCAGGTCAATTTAGGTATGCTAATGAGTAGGACAATAGATGTCTACAGCAACTTTTTAGAGAGAATGTATTACTAGAGAAATACTTTGCATCTCTATCCTTAAATACCATGTCCTATCACACAGGTTTTGGAGGGAGAGGGAATGTTCCTGACTAGGCTAGGTCTTTCTGTCCCTGCCCTCTGGCACCAGCCAAGAAGCACAAAAAGCAGTTCAAGAGCATGGCTGGAATACAAAGAAGACATTTTCCAAGTTTTCCCACCTGAACACATGGAGCAGAGCTTGGCCAAAGAATTCTGGCCATCTAGGGCACCGAGATAACAGGACAATAAAATTAATCTCTTTTTTTCCTTCTTGGTTTCATTCTCAGTCTCATCCTATGTCACAACACACACAGGTATTTCCTTCCCCCCTCATTTTTGTTCTGTGAGTGCCTGTGCAATGGTGGTATGGATTTGATATTTTAGCCTGTAGCACATGTATGAATGTGCAGATGACCTTCCACTGAGAAGTTACAGACTGCAGTAGGGGTTAAACCTCACTGAGATAGGTGAACATGACAGTCACCTGTTTTTCAGTGTACAGCACAAGAAGGGCCCAAGCTAGGTCACCAAAGCTTCTGAATATAGATCTGGGTGCAGGAAGCATGGAAAAACATCACAGAAAGCAGAAAAGGATTTTCGGACATTTCTTGGGAAAGCTCTGAGCATGGCTCCGAGATCATGTGAGAGAGGGGTTTTGGGAGCAAAGAACCAGCTTTCCCACTAGTTAATTCCTCCTCTGCTCAGGGAAAGGGGATATTGAATGACCTGCCAGAAGAAACTCCTTCCCAACCCAATATGACAATACTGCATCAGCGGTTAGGTGTGCTGTAATGATGAGCTGTTCCCAGATTAGGCATCCTTTCATTTTCAACTATCTAGACTTCCAGTATGTGCCTCTGTTTCCTTCTGAATAAAATCTGTGCTGAAATCTTAATTTATCAGTGCAATACTTCAGCTTCCCTTGGCTAGAGCTAGCAACAGCCTAGTGAAAAATCTACTCATCTCTAGTAGAGCACTGCATTAAGAGGCTGTGCATGCCAAGGACAATAAATCTGAACATGGAAAAAGTATATTCTTAATGTGTTACCACTTAACACCAAGATGTTAAATGGCTTTTGGGGCATTTGGAACTAAAAAATAACATTTCTCCCCACATGCCTTGTGAATGAATGTTCTTTCTCTCCTGCAGGCCCCTGTTTAGCCCTTTCTTTGTCACATCCAACTTTCTTAACACTTTGCATGGCCATACCTCATTCACAGAGGAGTGTTTTACTGAAACTCATCTTGACAAACACAGCAACCACCTAACATCGTGCAAAGGACTTAGCAACTACTCTGTTCTCAAATAAGAAGGGGAAAAAGAAAAACTTTCTTGGAAAAAGAGAGACACACACGAGATGCAACCAGAGAAGAAAACAGTTTATACAAATGGGTGTTGACTGAGCCATGTAAGAAGGCACAGTCAATATGCCAAGATTACATATACTCTAAATAAGTCAGAGGCAGACACTGCCGTTCCATCATGATCTCATATGTACATAAAACATACATAATGCAGAATTCAAACGCTTTTTATTCAGGGTATCCAACTTTTTGATCCAGACTGGTCAGACATTCCTGTAATGTGTCTTATTTTAGAGATGCGGTATAACCTTCCTGGATAGCATTATGCAATATCCCCCTCCCTTCACAAGTGTTCGGAGAATTTCTGGGGAATCATCTCCTCCCGCCTGCGATTCCATGTGGGAAAATGAGACATGACTTCACTGGCACCAATTTGGGGCCGCCATGGGGCCTCACTTCAGCGTAACACTCACGGTTTCCAGGATAATCAGGTGAAACACACTGCTGTTTCACTCAAGGAACGAATCCCTTGCTCAAGAGTGGAGAAGGACAGGCTTCTAGATGCGGCGCTCTCTCCATTGACATGGACAGACCATAAACTTCTAGGTAGCTAAAGACAGTTGAGATTAATTCCACCCAAAATGACTTGATCACAGTCAAGATGATTAGTGAAAAAATGCAGTTTAAAACCAAGTTGGTTTTGGTTTGCCTATCAAACGCCTTCCTATGGATTATGTTGCCTAAGGTCCTTTAGACTCGGTGACTGCAGATCTACCTAGTCGCTTATTGTATAGTAATACATACAGTAAACATGCTGTAGAAATAACAGAAGACAAAAGCCACTTTTAGTCTTTGAATGAACTCTGAGAAGGGTTTATTAACAAGTTACGTGTTGGGTAACCCTCATTATGTTGTCAGAAGTTCAGCCTACTATTAAGATTAGATAAACCCAGTATTTTGCCAAGCATTCTTTATCATTGGCTGCAACAGCTCAGTGGAAGAATGTCTTATTCAGACACCATTATTTTTCTAGGCTGTCTTTTTAAAAGGTATATGAGATACACTCACCAAAGGAACAAATCTTTCTATAGATGTACAGTTTGTTCTTCCAACCTACTAGGAATGCACTTGCTTTCACAAAAAGGAGTATTTTTGTAGTATTGTTTTCAACGTAACCAGTGTCTCACGCACTCCAAGGCAGATCCGAGCAGTGTCATAAATATCCCTCTGCCTGTAAACTCTGAAAGTATGTTCTGAAATAATATTAGCTATGAAATTCCTCTTTTGCCACATTTGTTTCCTAATTTTGTTCACCCTTCTTGTTGTTGCAGATCCTCATTGGTGTAAACTAGCACAGTTCCCCTGACAGTAACAAAAGCACAAAAATATATGTAGCAGTTTAAGACCTGGATCACGGTAATTTAAAACTAAGTTGAATGATGCACTCGGGACTATTCTCCAGAGCATCCTGCAAAAATACAGAACAGTGTAGGTTTGTGATCAGCGCAAAATGCTGGATGTCAAAAAGAACAGGTTCTGTCACCAGGCAGCTGTGTAAGTATAACTCACCTTCATTTTATTCCCTATGAAATGACAACTGTGGTTTCACCAAGGTCAGAAAGAGAGCTGCTAGCATATCCAGCAATAATATTATTAATTAATATACTTTGCCTTAGGTATCTTGAAAGGCTTCATTCAGTAAGCCTTTAAAGTATCTTCAGAGCCACAGTGGAAAGGAGCTATTAACAGCACAGTTTGTTAGTATAAATAGGTCTTTTCCATCTCTAAGTTTTGATCTCGGTGATCTTATAAACTAACTATGGAAAAAGTGGCAGCTGTTATCTTGACAGATGGGTCTCAGGCATTGCTCTGCTGGACATTAGACAGTCGTCTCTCTGGAGAACAATAGGAATTTCCAAGTGCCTGTATCTATTTTCATCTATTTAACAAGCCGCTCATGTCTTGGGCTAGTGAAGGGAAGAAGCAAGGAGAATGTAAAATAAATGTTTTAGGGGAAACATCTTAGAGAAAGGGGTGAGATTCAGATAAGTATCACCTACTAGTGACTCTCCCCTTGAGTTTTACTGAAGTGACAGACAGAAAAAGAATCAGAAGTTTCTTAAAGAGGCAACGGAGACAAACAGGCACTTCCAGAAGGTGAGACACAGCAAGCCTGCGTGCTGAGCGAAGTGCAGCCTATAGTCAGCTAGCAGGACACGGTAAGTACAAGGATGCACCTCAGCTTTCAGCTCTTCCTGGAATTTAACATCATCATCCATTTTGGATGTAGATGTTTGATTCCGATTTTAAGGACAAACACAAGCCTGAGAAGGGTTCATCTTTCTTAAAGGGTGCTTGCCAGAGAGGGTGCAACTGCCCACCTTTTCTATCATAAACACTTGCCAAAAGCACCAAGAGTTCAATTTCACCTCCAGCCTGAATTTAAACCCATGCCCTTCACATTTTCTGATGGTATTCTCATCATCGGACAACCAAACACTCCTCTGCGCTCCCACTAGAATCTGTATGGTAGCTGGAAATGGAGAATGATGAAGTTAGGAGAAAACGAAGCAAGTAGTAATTAGGGAGGTCAGTGGGATCCCAATCCTTGCTCCCAGGACTTGTTGGCTCAGCTGTGCCTGACGTTGTGTAGGGTTTGTCCCTGCATTGTTTTTACAAAGTTCTCATTGACTTCAGCAGGAGTCGGAGAATGGACTGCACAGAACATAACATTTTTCGAAAAGCAAAAGTATTTTCACACTCAGGACTGCTGCAAACAAAAGACACTGTAAATTAAGCCAGTTTAGATACTACAAATAGAAATAGTAGTCAATCCATAGACACAAACAACAAAGATAAATACAGCCAAAAATACCCCAATAGCACAACAGAGTGGAAAACAACACAAGCTGAGAGTGGACCTAACAGTGAAGCACTACATAAACAAATGTATTATTACACCAGCAAAGAAAAGCCGGAAGATTTCAGAGTCTACAGCAAAACGTGTAATATTATCACCTGTAAAAGCAAAGACAGAGATGGCGAATACATTGCATAACTCACAGGAATTGCTGTAGACCAGACAGCTCCCTATCACAGGTCACACTATCTTTTATCATCCCGTAAGTGTAACTGAAAAAGTAGCATCCTATATGAGTAACTTGCCATATGAAGTCAGTAAAAATCTGTTTCTAACAATCAAATGGCCAAAACATACATATCATGACCACACTAACAAAGGATGTTTTTCTGCAGAAAAATAACGGATTGTTCTGTTCAATTTTATCCAAAATTCTAAAGAAAATACAGTTCAGGATTGAATGGAATGAAAGAGTGAAACATTTTACTTTAGAAAATGAAAAAAATTTGCTTTATGTCCATCTGAAATGTTTTGTTCTATTGAGAATACATTGCTTTGTTTTCAGTTATTAATATGAAGTATTTAAATTGAGCTTCCATGAGGTCTAGAGAGTTCTTGAACACCACCACCTTTCCAATTAAACATCAAGTATTGTTTAGTTACATCCAAGCTAAAAGACACTGGAGCTATTAAGGAGAAAACATAAAAGGAAAAGAGAGAAGTTAAAATTCATAAGGAGCATGCTGAAGGGGAGGCATAGCAGATAAAATTCAAGCATCCAGACAGCCAAACTAGACAAAAGAAAGGCAGAACTGACCTAAAATTTGGATCAAAGAAGCTGAAATTTATGTGAGAGGGATACAGTTATCTGGTCTAAAATAATAATTCACCCCGACACTCAGAGGTATTCTACATCACTTTTGAAACTAATTGAACAGATCTTCCCTGACCAGGTAACATGGCTTACTCTGTAATCCATAATACATGATGTTATAGAACATGTAAAAGCTCCATTCATTTAGGCTGCTGCCTCCATTTTCCCATTTTGCACAGCAAAGAAAAAGGTTTGTGGGAGTTCACTTATCTCAGTTTTGTGTACCATTTTAATGCTTAAACACGTATCTGCAGATTTACTGGCTGCCTGCATAGGGAGTTCCAGTGATCCCACTCACAAGGGCAGCCATCACCCAGGCTACTGAGTCTTTCGAAATCATTCCTCAGAATTACAAGTATTCTGGCTGTTCATGTTATCAAACAGTTGCCAGGAAAAAAAGGAAATAAAATGGAAAATTACATAAAACCAATGAACTTAGGTAATCTAAGTTTCAAATAAATTAAAAAACCCCTTCTGATTCGACTCAAAACTGACATGGGTACAAATCTCTCTCCTGGGAAAACAAGTTTATTTGTGGCTTTTTCAAGAAAAAGGATGCCGAGAATTTAGATTTCTTGGTATATCTAATCTGTGTTCTCTAACACAACCGAATATCTGCGAGCTCACGTGACCAAAGACCGCTAAAGCCACAGCCAGGCATGCTGAAGCCATAATTCTATTTTAACAGGAACAAACCACATGAAAGCATGTTCTGCATCTCATTTCACATCTCACGTGCTCTGCACAGTCTGTGGGCTCAGGCAGTATCCTAGAGACACAGAGCACCATATATTGCATTCCTATTTTGTCTATTATAAGCATCCACCTAGCACAATAAATATCACTATGTAGTAAAACCACCATTTTCACCAAACCCACCTACCATTTTTGGCATCATTTTATTGCTTTCAACTTAATGATCTGCCCTAAAGACAGGGTACTTTGATTCATGAGAACCCCCTCATCATCACTACTTGGTCTTTACCCACACATAATTTGGACGTCCACAACCTCGGCTAATGCTCCAAATAAACCTGTGCTTTATAGCTTATGATGTGCTCCCAAATGATGGCTTTCAAATTTTTTGTGTCTTTCTTTGATACTGGAGTCTCTGTCGAGATCGTTCATTGTATTTTCTTGTTGATAAGCTGAAAGGCTCAGCTGAGTTTTGGTTTTGTCTTGTTTCACATCAGCGGTTCCTCTCTTGTACACATCATGGTGTGATGAGGGTGCTCAGGCAATACCTGCGGCTTTTCCTGACCGCAGGCTTTGCAACAATACCACGCAAGCTATCTCTCTGCTGCCTTGCGCAGCTACTTCATGCTTCCATCACATCCCGTATGTCAGGGAAAGCTCCGTTTCTGCTATGAGCAAGTTTTTCAATTCTGAAAATGCTCAGTGGAGAACTTCATGTCAAGCAGGTTGTGGCATGTAATCATGACTTCTGTTTCTGAGCTCCTTCCACCCTACTGTACAGGTTTCATGAGAGCAAGACCACTATTCTCTGTAGGCTTGCAATATCAGCCTCTTCTCCGCCTTCAGTAAAGTGTGGTAACTCACTAATGGATGGATACCCAGTCTTACATATAGGGCACTGCTGCTTGCCCCACACCCTGAATGTCAGCCTGAATACTTGCTGAAGGAGAGATATCTAAAGCTATCATACTATTTGCTGGATCAAAGTCTAAGCCAGCCATAACAATTCTGGTATTGCATTCTAGATCTATGCATATTTCTGCAATTTTTGTGTGCTTTGCCTTTTTAAGTCAAAACATCATTTGCCTTGCCTGCGCACTGTATGCCCTGGTGTTTACCTTCTAGCAAGAAGATTACATACCGCCTTCTGTCCTCATGGAACTTCACTTTTTTACTTGCTGTTCACGGCCTTCTTAGAGAGCTGGTCACATGTTTCAAAGCCCAATATGGTTTGTATTTAGGAGCCAATTCCCCCAGCAAAAAATTGCACATAAATTTTTGCACAGCTTGCAAATGAACCAGCGAGCCCTTCTGTGATCTGCCCTTTGTACTAAGGTGGTTTCCTTAATGTAAACAGCCTTTTCTGCAACGATCTGAACACCTGACTCTGGAGATTATGACACCAGACTCCTAGATACCAAATCTCAAATTAACATTTTGCTAAACAGTTTCAGAAATATGTCTTTCAGCAGTGCTTTCCCAAGGGTTTAAAATAAAGTAGTGTGATTTTAAAAAAGTGATTTTATAAACCAGCCGCGTTTGGATTGCAACATTGCATTAAGCAGAGAAGTAATTTTTGGAGCAAATATAACAGCCCGCTTCTGTTTAGTGTAATACTTTTTCTACTTCTGTTACAGCAAATTATGTGGATAATACAGGCACAGTGCATCTTGCAAGGAGCCAGAACTCAAACAGTGTTTAGTTGCGTCTCTGAATGGAACTGCTTTATAGGACCATGAAACCTAAATATTGGTGCATTGCAGATTGTCATTTTTAGCTGCTGCAATACCACATCTTGTTTTGGTGCCTACTGCCAGATGACATCATCTTGTAGCAACTTTTTCAGCGGAGCAGTCAAAGCTGCTTCTCCCAGGATATTGCTGACTAGAAATCCAACAATACCGTATTTTATTTTTTTTTTAGTCTTCCTGTTGCACGTAAGACTGGAAGGATGGGAAGGAAGAGGAAATTATAGAATCATATCAGCAAGGAAGATCACAGATGGCCCTGGGAAAGGCAGTGATGCAGATACTGTTGTAGTACAGTCTAAAGGTGGGTCACATCTACACCCAATAAACACAAAAGCAGTATCAGTTCTTCAGAACTGGTGCATGCATGGATACATACAGTTCTATTTTCTCACATTAGCTTGAGCTCTGTGCCAGGTTCTCTATCCAGTAATCTAATAACGGCTAGAGATGAAGCCCTAACAGCGAAAAAAAAACAACAGAAAGGCCTTGTTTGCCATGCTGCAAGGATGATTTCTGCTACAAATGCTTCGCAGGCTAAGAGCATGACATCAGGCTGTCATGTAACATGGACTACAGGTCCGGGCTGCGTGTCTGAATACATTTGTCTTGGCCTCCACGTCAAGTTTGAATTTTAGAGATGCACTGTGCATGTTCAAATCAAATACCAAACTTCCTCTGGGTGAGCTCCAAGACCTGTGCTGCCTCTTGGTATTGCTTAATAAAGAGGGGAGGCCAATTTAAACTACAGATTTTTGTCATTTTTTTCAGATGATCTAATGCTTTGCACAGCCATAAAAATGATGTGGATTTTCATACATGACAAGAAGTTGAGAGTGAGCATTTCTAGCTATGGCACAATGCATGTTTTTACTCTGAGGCAGACAGGCTTTGTCCCAGTGACCAGGAGAACATGTTATCTGATCCTTAATTTGTTTAACAGTCCATAGAACCTTTTTAGGCTGGTGCCCAGATATGATCTTTATTTCTGTCTTTGTGGTGACAGTGCTACCAGACTAAGTGCATTGGGCCATGTTTCAGTTTGGTTGCTTATATCGCAACCATTTAAGCTCTCAGAAGAGAACACAAATCAGTGTCACCTGTATTTTTAAGGTTACAAGAACTTCTAAACCTTGTTCCGATCTCATTCAGAGCAACTTCAACATCCTGCTTGCTCCACTAAAGTGTTAAAGAATGCAAAGCAGGAGCGCTACCTTTTTATCTGCTTCAGAAGCCTTCACGGAGATTAGGAAGTGTTGCTCTGATCTCTCCCAGTTCTATGCCACCTTGCTATCTGGACACAAAAGGTCAGATCTTAAGCTGGGGTAAATCAGTTGAACCTCAAAAAGGTCAATAGAGCAACGCTAGCTTATCCCAGCCAAGGAGAAATTCTCACTGAGCCATTCCAGAGATATGAGACTTCGGATACAGGGTTTTTCCCATCACACACTTTCCTATAACCATTTTCTGCTCTCCTACAGAGTTTCCCTAGCTCCCTAGATACTTCTGTTCAACTTCTCACTATATTTTTTTCTCAGTTGCTGTATTTAAAGACAATTTGCCTTCCTGGAAGCAAGAATATTAATATGTTCTAATCCTTGCACCAGTCACTTTTTCTAACACGGATTTATTTTGTTGGACCCAGGACTAATAAACCTTGGTGGGAGCACAAAGGATACAGTGAGAATATTTACTCAAAACTTCTTGTTCTTCACAGTAATAAATAGCACACCTGGATCCAAACTCTTTCTTCATTTGTCCTTGCATCAAGAGCCTTCTGAGAGGGTAGGAAAGAGAAATAATATAGTCTCTCTCAGTGTCCTTGCATATAGACTTGGAAAGGACCAGAATTCAAGAGAGGTCTTTGTGGTTTAATTTGTGTGAAGAAAAAAACCTGACCTGTGTATGAGGCACGAAAATAGCTAGGTTTCAACAATTTTCACTGCAAAAGCAGAACATCTGATGCTAGATGGTCATACCAATTGGGGACAGCAAGAATAAAGGAGGACCTTGTACAAAATTTCCCACCACAGACATAAAGACTAGTGTGTTGGCTGAGCACAGAATAAAATGAGTACGTTTCATTACTTTAAGATAATGATTGTTTTGGGTTTTGTTCACACAAATCCAAAGCAAACTGAGCCAGGTTTAGTTTGCCTGGATTTGCTACATTGGTGTGACTTTGCTAAAAATAGGCAAATCAAACCTGAGCTCCCTGCTCAAGTTTGACCCTATATGAATAGAAATATGCATGACCCTGAGACACTCCTACATTGAACAGTCTGAGTCAGGGCAGACTCCCTGACTCATCCAAATTGCTTTTCTCATTTTGGGTAACTTGGAAATAACAGTGGCATAGATGTTGCAGGAGGGGCAGCAAGCGATACTTGTATTAACACTTGTAATTAACACTTGTATTTTGGGAAATGCGGTGTGCCTGCTACAGACAGCTAGAGGAAGGAAGGCAAAAAATAAATAAATCAAACACTGGCTTGTATACAGAGACAGCCATCCTTCCCTGTGAGCGGGGAAAGTGCCAAGGAACAAATTGGATAGTGTGTACAAAAGGAAGAAAAAACCTCTCTATCCTGCTGTTTACTTGCACAGGCACATGCTCTTAAACGCGTATGCCTTGGGGGAGTGCCAACCTACCCCCAGGAAATTCCGGCCCATCTTGAAGAGAGTCATCATTTACTACTGAAAAAAAGAATTAGCAGGGGCAGTAAGAGGCTGAGATGATCGGGTTTAACTTTCGCTGGCCCAAAGCCAAATATGCAAGCAAAGGCTTAAGAGAACTTTCTTCTGATGCCTCTGTGCCAACAATAGATGCGGACAGGACAAATATTTACAGACCTAAAGTGGAGGGAGACTAAGTGGGGGGAGCCAGACTCTGCCTGAAGTGCTTATTATAACGATTAGCCCGTGGCGGCTAATCGTTACGGCCCTGAAGTGACTGCTGCCCACAGCCGCAGACAGGATGGAATGACTCAACGACGATGCCGCCAGCACAAGATGTCTTTTCACACGTACTGTACCATGCTGTCCTCCCTTTCCCTGGGGCTGTATTAATAGCAGTGTAATCGCACTGTACATACTACAGCGTAACCACCCCTCTCTGAAGTGAGCACAGGCAAGGCTGTCAGTAGGCTGCAACATGTTCAAAACAAACAAAATGATCTTGGAGATCTCAAGGTGTTGACTCTTGTGCTCCATGCCCTGAACACTCTCTTTCTCGCTGAGCATCTCTCTGAGGCCACCTCCCTCTATAAGAGTCTCTCCGCAACACCCAAACGTGTCCTAACATTATAGAAAAATGAGTTATTAAATGGATGATTTGGCTGAGAGATGTCTCTTGCTTTATTTACCTTTGAAAACATAGAGTAAATATAATAGTAATATATATGTGTGCATCTGACTGTGTCCCTTCCTGCTCTGTTCTTTGTTCTTTGCCTTCTGTAGCTGTCTGAGAATGAGTTTCTCTTTATCTGTTTTTTGCACAGTTAAGCACAATGGAGCTCTTGAATGATGCTATGATACAAACATAATCAAATTCTCTTTTCTCTGTTCCTGGAAACAATAACGACGCTATAAAAAAAATAATGGTGGGAACATCTATAATGGGGGGGAGTGTCTGAGAGCAGAACTTTGTCCAAAAGCACCTGCACTGAAAGCAACCAAAGGATCGAAATGGTTGTTTCGTTGGGATAACTAGCTAGCTCATTCCTTACTTATCCAGAGATGATCTTGTCACACCACCCTTAAAATTGCCATGGATAAATTCGATCTGCAGATCTCCCTAGCTTTGCCTTCCTGGCTATTTATGTCTGAAGCCCAAGAACTGCCACTGGTTGATCACTGCAGGATAGATCTTTAGCAAAAAGGACCTTGAAATAAATAGCCACATCCTGTAGCATCTGATTACAGGGGTTTAATTGCATTATTGTCAACCATTTAAAAAGCAATTATTCCCCTTCTTCCTACACACCCATGTTTACTAGACTAACTGGAAACAGAGTCAGAGATGCATGGAAAAATACAGAATTTTTCTGAAAAAGCAGTTATGTAATAACGAATTAAAGACGTCTCTTCACTGGGGGGTTAAATAATGAAGTACCTTCTGTTTCTCAGTCACCTTGAGCTTTAATACAGGAATCCTGAGGTCCAACTCATGCCAGGGTGCGCAAATGAATAATTTTCTATTTACCTTTTTTCCTAAGAAAATAAAATCAATAACGTAACACCACAAACCTCGCAAACTGCAGCAACATGCAGCCTCCAAGAGGTAGAGAAACATTCTTCCTACGTAGCCCTAAGGAGACCCATAAAGCAAACACAACCCAGTGTCCCCACAGATAAACCACTGTTTACCTTGTGTGACTCTCACATTACATTGCAGAGTACCAGGAGGGTGTTCCTTCTGACTACTCTACAGTGCCCATTAAATTCCTTGTTTTCTCTCCCTCTGGCCCCTACATGCAAGAAATTAGACGGGCATGTCCTGACCATCTGCAGAAGCTAAATCACAGAATCACAGAATCATTAAGGTTGGAAAAGACCTGTAAGATCATCAAGTCCAACCATCAACCCAACACCACCATGCCCATTAAACCATGTCCTGCATTGGTCATCACGCATTGGACATTCTTGTCATCAGGCTCTCGGTCTGCTCAAAGTGCGAGTAAATACAAGAAGAGACAATCTGCCCACTGAGGCCAGTAGCAAGCTCCGTGGTTGCCTCCAGAGCCACGCTTAGGCTTGCAAGTCGAGCAAATGCTCTGATACGCAGCCTGGATGCTGCTCCACGAATGTCTTATGTGCGGGCGTCAGGAAGCAGCTCCCAAACGCTGCATGCGTCTGTGGCATTGCTACTGCCAAGCCAAATGTAAGTGTTCTCAGTCTAATCCTAAAATTTTTCATTCTTTTCCTTCTGTTTAGAGCTCTGTTTCTATTGCCCAGTCAGAAATCTCTAAGCAGGAGCTGACCTGTCTGATCCCAGCTGGGGTCTGAGCCAACATGGATTATCACCAGTGGAGAGCTACAAAATCATGGCTGGGGCATGTCGAGGTCATGGATGTTTCCTCAGCTGAAATCGCTCTCTCTCTCTTCTTCGTAGCCATGTATCTTTGACCTAACTTTCCAGCTTAGAGAGCTGGCTATGCTCTGAGACGATGGGTACTTCCACATTGCATGCCGGGGTCATCCAAAGGCTGCCCTCTGGATCAGACTTACTCTATATTCAGACAGGGAAACTACAAGCGCAACCCCAGGCACAGCCCAAGGGACTCTATGTCTAAGCCTGTCTGGCAGTTTAATATTCTGCCAGGCACCTTCGCACACCCGAATGGGCAGGCTGTAGAGCGGCTGCAGGGCAAGCCTGCGATCAGAAGCGGTGGCTCACACCACCGTCCTGCTCCCAGCCCTTGTCAGCTGTAACATAGACACAGCCTGGGGTGGTGTTCAAGAACGAGAACGTGCCTGTCTCCAACACAGCGATCCTCTCGAGCTAGAGGCTGAACGTGCCACGTCTCCTAAGCCTGTGAATCATGCACATATACATAATAAAAGGCAGTCAAAATCTGTATTAAATAAACTAATAAGTACTTAAAATTGCAAGCCAAATGGGACCAATCTTCATTTAATGTAGCCAGAAATGTTTACTACTCCCCTGTCTCCATGGCTCGTGACATCGAAAGCCCAGTAAAAACCGAGAAACACTTGGTGCCTGCTACAGAGCAGCACACGATCTTCTTTTAACTGCAAATGTATACAAAATGCAGTATGTATTAACCAGATTAAAAATGTCACGCCTACCAGGATAGAAGAAGGTAATATCTGGTCTCACATACACATTCTATCATATAAAAATGTTGGTTGAAGATAAAAGTTTCTCTCAATACCTCTGCAATGCTCACATCATACACACCAACACATTCATGCCAGAAAACACAACACTAGCCACAAAGGGCACAGTTTTTGCATGTAAACACAGCATAAAGGGCAGATACTTGAAGACAATTAGATGTCTAAAGATGCAGTAGTCATACTGTGGACACTTCAAATGCATCTGGGCATCTAACTCCTCTGATTTCAACTACATTATTTTAAAACCCTTTCAACTCTAAATATTTTCTTAAGTTTTCCCCAGACATGAAGTGTAATCGCCATCACTCATCACTAAACATCTAATTTAAAAAGTTCAACTTCCTGCAATGCTGTGTGAAAACACGTATGACATTTATCACTTAAAAACCCCCAACTCTTAAAAGTGAGGCAATGGATAGGCAAGAACATTGCAAAGTTTATCATGTCCACATAGTACAAAACATGTATTTTTATTATCTGGTACGAAGAACACACACTGCATCATAGCAGGCAGCCATAATTCTGATCCGATGATGTTGAAAGCATAATTCTTCTCAACTTTGGTGCATAGCTATTTTAAGAAATACTGGGTAGTGGAAAATATCAGTTAATATATGTATTAATAAGACATTTATCATTATTCATGCTTATATTTTGATAGGGTATTCATAAATACTAATTCTGAGTCAGCTTTGACCTGGCAATTCCCATGGAACAGACTGAGGTCCTACTTGGCTGAACTTGCTCACAAGGCACATCCGTCATTTTAAACCTAAATTTATTTCTGCCCTTGTCAACCTGCTATCTCATTATCTCACTACTCACTGACAAAAGAAATGATAAATCATGGACATTGGGGTACAGGGAACCAAATACACTCAATAAGATTAACCTCATTATGTCAGTTGTGCATAGGATGATGAAACCCTCCAGTGGGACCTCTAGGGGTTACTGTAACACAAGTAAAGAATAGTTGCGTTGTATTGAAAATAATGATGAATACATACTTCAAGAATAAAATTCATACCATGACTGGTGCACAGCAAAATCAGGGCTACAGGTGGATTTGCATTTGAGACTTATTGCTGTGTGATATTAACAGTGAAGAGAATTTTAATGTCTTTCACAGAGGTTTTGTTGCATATTTGGTTTTATCACTAGGTCTAGAAAATACACCAAGTAGGTATCATTTTCTACTTAAACAGAACAAAACTATTACAAAATCAAGTGAAAAGTCTTACACCCAAACTGTCTGTGGAATGAGGCTGTATTTTACCAAAATATAGGCTGCGAGGCTATCCATGCCGCTATTGTTTCTTGTAACATCTATGACGCAGGCCTACGTTGGGAAAGACATCAAGGTGCTCAGCATCATCATGCACAGACTGCACCACTTGCCACTTGCACTGCCCAAGGATGTGCAAGCAATCCCAGGCTCCTGCTGTGTCTGCACAGCTCCCAGCCACGTTGTGGCTCCGTCTACCTCTGCCTGCACGTTTCAGTGCAGTCATACCACATAGTCATACCACATACCACATAGGAGCACAGGTCCTCCCGTGGCCCCAGAATTTGTCCTCAGGCCACCTCCAGTGTTAGCAGAACTTTAAAATCAAGGTGAAATTCTGTGGTAGGTACGCATCATATTTTTAGATGGGATCATTTTATTTTACAGTCACTCTCTAGAGAATTTTTCCATGTTCTTTCCAGTGTGGCTATTTTTATTTTTACCATACACAGATGTCCTTGAGGTATGCTTAAAGCACAAACTGTGAACGCTGTTTGCCAACGTAGGGTTTTCCTGTAACACGATACAGTTCTGATTGATACGCATGCAACATACAGAAAGGCACAACCACGTGCCCCGTGAGTGGGAGCACAGAGTGGAATGAGTCAAGCAGTGCTCCTGCAAAACAGGGCAGAGCTGAAGGTGGGACAGGGCTTCAAATGGCCAACATTAGCTCCTGAAAATAGCTGCTGCAGAAACTTGCTTTGCCCATACTAAATTGATAATGCAGGGTTTTCCAGAATACTCGGTCAAATAAAGCTTTTAGAGAAAAGCAAACTAGTGGGATGTCAATTAAATGAGACGTGATGACTGCAAGGGGATTTGTGCAAACAGCTTTTGTTACCCTGAACAGCATGCTGGCTTGTCAATCTTTCTGAGCTGCAAATACTTCTGTGCATTGCAGATCATGATGGAAAGCCTCCCTTCTCGTAGATACTGCTGTCTTCTGCTGGGGATTTCTAATACTCACCTATTTTTATAGAAAGAGCCATTACAGCTATCTGGTCAGATTCACAGCACCGATCAAAGGTTTCTGCCCAGTAATCCCCACATCAAAGTCAAATACCTATCTATCTGTTTTAATGGAACTGTTTTGTTTTTCATATACAATAAGCACTATCTAATAAAAACAGTATCAACCAAAGCAGTGTAAAAACATAATTAAGACCTCTGGCTAAGTATGGAAAATTACTTTGAGTGAAACATGGTATTACGTTCTGTAATTGATTAGTCATTTTCTTAATCACCTTTTAATATGTTCCAATTACTTTTTAGAGAAATGACCAATTCTAAGGATGCCCAATGCAAGCTGATAATCAGAATGCAAGTGGATATAAATGGTATTATCTGTAAATGGATCAGAGCTCTGCACCAGCTCATTTTTCATGATATGGAGCATCTTTTCAAGAAACTGCTTGGAGAAATCCCATGGGTCAGGGCTCTAGAGGGTAGGGGGGCTCAAGAGAGCTGGGTGATATTCAGGTCCCACTTCCTCCAAGCTCAGGATTGGTGGTGCATCCCTAAGAGCAAGAAATCAGGCAAGGGAAGCAGGAGACCTGCATGGTTGAGCAGGGAGCTTCTGGAAAAGCTCAAGTGGAAGAAGGAAGTTTACAGTACATGGAAGAAGGGACTGACCACTTGGGAAGATTACAAGAATGCCGTCAGAGTATGCAGGGATGAAACGAGGAAAGCCAAGGCCTCCTTGGAATTAAACCTGGCAAGGGATGTCAAGGTCAACAGGAAGGGTTTCTTCAAGTACATCAGAGGCAAAAGGAAAACTAGAGAAAATGTGGGCCCGCTGTTGAATGAGACAGCTGCCATGGTGACAGATGATGTAGAGAAGGCGGAGTTACTGAAGGCCTTCTTTGCTTCAGTCTTTACTGCTCCGGCCAGCCCTCAGGAGTCCCAGACTTTGGAGGTAACAGAGAAAGTCTGGAGGAAGGAAGAGTTTCCCTTGGTTGAGGAGGATCAAGTTAGAGACCCATTAGGTAAACTGGACATCCACAAGTCGTGATGGGATGCACCCGCAAGTGCTGAGGGAGCTGGCAGAAGTCGTTGCTGGGCCACTCTCCATCATCTTTGAAAGGTCCTGGAGAACAGGTGAGGTGCCTGAGGACTGGAGGAAAGGCAAGGTCACTCCAGTCTCCAAAAAGGGCAAGAAGGAAGACCCAGGAAACTACAGGCCAGTCAGCCTCACCTCCATCCCTGGAAAGATGATGGGACAGCTCATTCTGGGCCTCATCTCAAAGCATCTGGAGAAAAAGAAGGTTATCGGAAGTAGTCAACATGGATTCACCAAAGGGAAGTCATGTCTGACCAATCTGATAGCCATCTACGATGGTGTGACTGGATGGATAGATGAGGGGGGGCAGTGGATGTTGCCTACCTTGACTTCAGCAAGGCTTTCGACACCGTCTCCCACGCCATCCTCACAGGCAAACTTAGGAAGTGTGGGTTAGATGAACGGACCGTGGGGTAGATTGAAAACTGGCTGATAGATAGACCTCAGAGGGTTGTGATTAGTGGCACAGAGTCTAGCTGGAGGTCTGTAACAAGAGGTGTTCCCCAGGGGTCAGTGCTGGGTCCAGTCCTGTTCAATATATTCCTCAATGACCTGGATGAAGGGATAGAGTGTGCCCTCAGCAAGTTTGCAGATGACACAAAACTGGGAGGAGTGGCGGACACACCAAAAGGCTGTGCTGCCATTCAGCGTGACCTGGAGAGGCTGGAGAGTTGGGCAGAGAGGAACCTGATGAAATTCAACAAAGGCAAGGGTAGGGTACTGCACCTGGGGCGGAATAACCCCGTGCATCATTACAGGTGAGGGGCTGCCCTGCTGGAGAGCAGCTCTGTGGAAAGGGACCGAAGAGTCCTGGGGGACAACAGGATGACCATGAGCCAGCAACGTGCCCTTGGGGCCAAGAAGGCCAATGGCATCCTGGGGTGCATCAAGAAGAGTGTGGCTAGTAGGTCGAGGGGGGTTATCCTTCCCCTCTACTCTGCCCTGGTGAGGCCGCATATGGAGTGCTGTGTCCAGTTCTGGGCTCCCCGGTTCAAGAAGGACAGGGAACTGCTGGAGAGGGTACAGCAAAGGGCTACGAAGATGATTAGGGGACTGGAACATCTTTCTTATGAGGAAAGGCTGAGGGACTTGGGTCTTTTTAGTCTGGAGAAGAGAAGACTGAGGGGGGATCTTATCAATGCTTATAAATACTTCAGGGGTGGGTGCCAGGAGGATGGGGCCAGTCTTTTTTCAGCGGTGCCCAGTGACAGGACAAGAGGTAATGGGCACAAACCTGATCATAGGAAGTTCCACCTAAACATGAGGAGGAACTTCTTTACTTTGAGGGTGGCGGAGCACTGGCACAGGCTGCCCAGGGAGGTCTGGAGATACTCAAAACTCGCCTGGATGCATTCCTGTGCAACGTGCTCTAGGTGAACCTGCTCTGGTGGGGGGTTGGACCAGCTGATCTCCAGAAGTCCCTTCCAACCCTTGTCATTCTGTGATTCTGTGATCTCCTACAAAATGCTGACTGTCCTCTGATGTCAGTGAATTCCACCCATGGCAGACCATTTATTTGACCATCATAAAACCAAAAAGTTGAAAAAGCAGGTAACATGTTGATTGATTCCATTTTGTGGTTGTCATCCATATCTATACAGGAAAACACATTAAAGATATGGACACACAAAAAATGAAATGCAAAGGAAGAAAAACAATTGACATGATTAAACCTAGGGAAGCTCAAGTTCAAACGTTGGTATTCAGGGAGTCAGACTAATTGCCAGCCCAGCCCTAAAAGCTATGAATCTAGGAAAGATCTGAAGCCTCTAGGACTAATCGACATGAGGAAAAGACCATTGAACGAGAATGCAACCAAAGCTTCCAAAATACATGACAAAACTATTAATTAAGGCACTTATATGCCAGAAGTGTTCCTTGCAATCTCTTCATCTGACTTCCTACTTTAATGCAGGCTGTAGGATTTTCACTAAATAATTCCTGTATGAATTAGAGCTGATTTAAAGATTTCTTGGGGTGATGAACTGACTGCAATTATTGATCGGTGTTCGCTTATAAATCACTATTTCCAGTTCAAATGTATTCCTTATTTCAAGGTGAACTTGTAAAATTTCACTTTCCAGCTATGATATCTTAATGTATCTTGGTGAACTAATAGAACAACTCAGTTGTCCTATCAATTTTTTGTTCCCCAAGTAAGTACCAAACCATCTCTTAACCTCTGCTGAATAAATTAGGCACTTCATCTTCAGGAAGGTTTCCCAGCACTTCTACCACCCTCATGGCTCTTTCCTGCATTGTAGACTACAAAACTGAGCACACTATTTTTTAAACAGCCATAGTAGTGCGAGGCCTCTGGACCTCCTCCCTTTCCCCCAGTGCTCCTGTTTATATATGCATGGATTGCAGTCAGCTTTCTGGCAAAAAAGCAGCTCTGGAACTCGTGTTCATTTGATAATCAACCACCACTTCCCATATCTTTTTCAGAGTCACTGCTTCGCATGACAAAGTCCTCTTATCTGTAAGCATGGGCCTCATTCTTTTTTCTTCCACCTAGGACTTTGTAAAGGGTTTTATAGAAACTGAAATGTATTACTGACTTTTGAACATTTTACATAGTGATCCCTATTACTCTGTATCAATGACCTATGGGATGAGAACCCTTATTTAGTATTTATTGTTAATTTTTATCACCTTGATATCTTTCTCCACTGATAAAAATGTCACTTACAGTGGGGCTAACACCAGTCCATTTTAAGGCCCACAGGAAAGTCCTCTCTCAAAAAGCCAATCTTATATCCCCTGGCATGTTTATTTTGTACCTTTTTTAGTTTCGTACTCAAAAGTATCATGAATTCCTTGCTGAATTTCCATGATGGAAAACCTTATGATCCTCTGTAAACATCGTCCAGTCATCCGTATACCTATTCTTGGAGAGCCAGCTTGACAACATTTGCCATCCATAACCCCCAAATTGCCTGTCAGTGTTTAAAGAGGCATTTGGACAATGCCCTTAATAACATGCTTTAACTTTTGGTCAGCCCTGAAGTGGTCAGGCGGTTGGACTAGATGATTGTTGTAGGTCTCTTCCAACGGAACTATTCTCTTCTCCTTCCCTACTCTTTCCCTTTTCCTTCTCCTTCTCTTCTCCTTCTCCTTCTCCCCTCTCTTTCTGCCCTCCCCTTCTGCCCTCTCCTAAATCAGAATTTTGCCACTATTACTGACCAAAAACACAGATGAGAGAGACTGGCTGAACAAGATATGGTACAACATAATACATTTCAGAACTCCAATACTGAGTGAAAACAAGGAATCATAATTAATTTTAAAATGTTTTGAATACGAAGAAAAACCCACCCACTTTGACCTGAAGTTTTTAACATTATAATCCAAGATCTTTATATTTCAAGAGCACACACATACACCTGTATTAGAGATGTCTTACTCAAGTATGTCCAAGAGCAGGAAAACAAATTGGAAAAATTCACACTAATCCCCCTTACATATATAAATGCTGATTCCATATTTAAGCTAATACAATATTCTGTTGTATCAATACACACCACAGATTAAAAATATTTGGTATTGGATCCTAAGTTGTCTCCCCAGCTCTTTGACAAACAACGGGTGGAAGACCATGCATGAGTTGTGGCTTCTCACTATTAAAAGGTCCTAAGCATCTTCCCTACATGCAGGCGCAGTCATTGAGTCTGTCCTCACTTGGCTCAGCCAAAAGAAGCATTTCTAAATTAGCAAACACCACTTCACGAGAAGCAGTAAAAGAAAGGTTCAGCAAAACAGCTTTTCTTGACTTTTAAATCCAAGAGCCATGAATCTTTTTTTTTTTTTGGGGGGGGGAAGTAAGTGGATCCTCTTGTGCAGCATTGCCACTATTTCAGGGTAAGGTGGGGGTCTTTAAATACTTCACCCTGGTAGGGCTTGTCATATCCAAGTTGTCACCGTTCCTTGATCAGGAACAAATGCAGTTCCTATGAATCCTGTTCAGTGACAGGTTTATGCAAGTCATGTTCAGAAGTTACCTTGGCTAGTGACATTGATTTATTTTCTGATAAGAAGATAATTATAAAGGCTTGAGATTTGCAATCGCTCAGTAGAAGGGCAACAATATTTCCTTTAAACAAAGTCATGTACACTTCATTAATAAACATATTAATAACAATAATTCTTTCCCCATGTATAGACACATTGTCTGCCTACTCAAGGTAAAATTATCTCACCGTGAACCATAATCTCAGCCCAGAAATCATTGTCCGCCCACCCATTAAACAAACTGCACCAAAAATGTGCTTTAGTCCAGAGATTCAAGTAGGAAATATTTTGTCTTTTTTTTTTTGGGGGGGGGGGGGGAAGTCAAACAAATTTATTCTGAGATCATTTATATAAACAAATAATGGCACCACTAGACAGCCCCCACCACAGCAGCATTAAATATACAAAGCATGCTAAAAAGAGAAATTTGTCCCAGTACATTATTGCAATAGAGAGATTGAGAGTGTGCTACGGGAGGGTCCCCAAACTGTACACTACTGGGAATTTTGACAGGTCAGAAATGCGACAAGGAAACAGAAATAAATATTCCCCCTCATTTCCACAGGCCAGTCTTCTCCCTTCTCTCCAACCACCTTAGTGCCTTGATTCCCCACACTGCTGCAAAACTCTGGACGTGCAGCAGTGCTGGATTACAAGTGTTGCTGTTGCTTTTTCCATCACCCTGCATTTCCACCCTGATGTCCTGCTGTCCTTCACAACCACTTCTTCCCTCCTTCCCCAACTTGCTTTTCATTCATGTCAGATTTTCAGCCCAGTTTACAGTGCAGCCACTGCAACATTTCTACGCACAGGACAGAGCGGTGCAAAGGCAGGAGGAAATAGCTGGCGGCGTTCCTGCACCTCCTGTTTCAGCCCTGCCTACTCACATCATAGCATCTTTGGTGCCTATGATGAGCAAGCTACGCTGCAGAACAAGAAACGTTTTCAAATGTGGGCTGCACTCACTTGTTCTTTTGGATATGTTAAAACTCTTCACTGCTTCATCCTCCAAGGATGCAATCAGAAAACAAGTCCCGTCATTTAATGTACTGTTAGAACGTGCTTAGAAGCTGCATGACAAGTAACACTGAAAACTGTAATAAAACTTGCATATGACCAAACAAACAGGCTAGAAAATTCTTCTAAAAGTCTATTACAACTTGTTGAAGTATTGAAGAAAAACTAGACGAAGAAAGGTGGTCCTACGCGTAGTAAGAGAGTAACAGGAGGGTGCAGCGGAAGGGCACTTTGGGGATACTCATTCATTCATTCGTTCACGGTGCTGCCAGACAATGCCCTGTTTCTCTGAGATGGCAGGCTCCTTGACATCAAATCCAGAGAACACTTCACATTTGCCTGGCTTTTATCAGCTGACACCCTCTTGGCCTGTATTGTACACCAGTTTCTCAAGGGAAAAAGAAGAGTTCAGATAACTACTGCCCTAGTACCCTCGCTTTTTCAGCACAGCTACTTGTCCACAAGACGTAGAGAGGTGTCCGAAATCTAAAGTAAATGTGGCAAGCACTGAAGACTGGGAGCCATTCTTATCTCACTGCCGTCCATAAACATGATGGCTAACCATGTCCCTTACTGCCTAATACAGCTGTCATCATTTAAATGCTTTGTAGTCTACAAATGGGCCAGTCCTATGGTGACAGAGAGAATAACAGAAAGATTACAGGTTGTATAACTCCATTACAGTATGGAGGAATTTTGCAGTCAGTCAACGTTTCTCCCCACACTCGTGCAGGGAAAAAATCCCAGCCCAAAAATTCATTGAATCACAGAATCACAGAATCACTACGGTTGGAAAAGACCTGTAAGATCATCAAGTCCAACCTGGGAAAAAAAAAAAACAAAACAAAAAACCACCACACAACAACAACAAGCCACAACCCACCCAACACCACACAGCACCATGTCCATCAAGCTACATCCCACAATGCCACATCCACACGCTCCTTGAATATCTCCAGGGAGGGTGACTCTACCACCTCCCTGGGCAGCCTATTCCAATGTTTCACTACTCTCTCAGTAAAGAACTTTTTCCTAATATCTAGCCTGAACCTCCCCTGGCGCAACTTGAGGCCATTTCCTCTTGTCCTGTCGCTAGTCACTTGGGAGAAGAGACCAACACCCACCTCTCTGCAACCCCCTTTCAGGTAGTTGTAGAGAGCGATGAGGTCTCCCCTCAGCCTCCTCTTCTCCAGGCTAAACAACCCCAGTTCCCTCAGCTGCTCCTCATCAGACTTGTGCTCCAGACCCCTCACCAGCTTCGTCGCCCTTCTCTGGACACACTCCAGCACCTCAATGTCCTTCTTGTAGTGAGGGGCCCAAAACTGAACACAGCATTCGAGGTGCGGCCTCACCAGCGCCGAGTACAGGGGCACGATCCCCTCCCTACTCCTGCTGGCCACACTCTTTCTGATCCAGGCCAGGATGCCGTTGGCCTTCTTGGCCACCTGGGCACACTGCTGGCTCATCTTCAGCCGGCTGTCAACCAACACCCCCAGGTGCTTTTCTGCGGGGGAGCTTTCCAGCCACTCGTCCCCAAGCCTGTAGCGTTGCATGGGGTTGTTGTGGCCGAAGTGTAGAACCCGGCACTTGGCCTTATTGAACTTCATCCGATTGGCCTCAGCCCATCGATCCAGCCTGTCCAATTGCTCTTTTTCTGCATGGCAAATCACCTCTCAGCTCTCTCTCCATCACCTCTGGCACATGTGTTTATAGCTACAAGCTCTCTCAGGTCCAGCCTACTTTGTTTGATATAGTTTTCCCAAACGCTTTAGAAACTTTTGCATCTGAAGAAGAGCTTTGAATGTGCTATGATAGCAAGTCTTATGAAAGCACTTCAGAAATGGCTCTACAGTTTTAGTGAATCAACGTATTGCAAGCTTTAGTTACTTTGTTGAAATAAAGTGAATCGTTACAATCAAATCCCCTATTATTCTTTATAGCAGGGAAGGATTGAGCCCTTAATCTGTCTGCAATGCTTATATAACCAATCGAATCAGGATTGGTTAGAGAAAGACAGAAAACCTAATAAAAACTAAAGTACATTGTGATTTTCCACCATTCATCTCAATTTAAATAGTTTGTTCTCAAAAGTTAAACACTTCTGAGGTCTGGAAAAAAAGAAACAGCTCTTCCACAGAATTGATACAGTCTATATATATACATTTATAAAATATATAGGCTGGTAATGTAATAGATAAATAGATACGTAAATATAATAGATAAGGACTTCAAAAGCACATGAATTTCTACCCCCAGCTTTATCAGAAGCTTGCTTTGTTCCCCGGACAAATAATTTTCTTTCTGAATTTCCCTGTCTTTTAAAGGGGAGTAAAAAACGCTTTTCCCTTTCCAAAGGGATTTATGAATGAAGGGTGTAGCACTTAGATCAGATTCAACTTTTTAAGTTGTCCACAGGGGATTAATGATGGCAGTTCTTCATGACTGTATCAATCAACCCTGAATTTGCATTTGACTCATAAGCGTTTAAAACTCCTACACTCCCAGACAGGAATCGGAATGAATGTTGAAAAGGAGATGAGCTATATAAATGGTTTCACATAGAATAAATCTTAATGGCACAGGTAAGGATGATTTTTTAATGAGGCATTTCCATCCTGTTCCAATGCCTTTTCAACACCTATTCTTAGAGTTACAGGCTCTGGAAGTCATAGAATCGTAGAATCGTTTAGGTTGGAAAAGACCTGTAAGATCATCAAGCCCAACCATAAACCTAACATGGCCAAGTCCACCACTAAACCATGTCCCCAAGCGCCTCATCCACACGTCTTTTAAATACCTCCAGGGATGGTGACTCAACCACCTCCCTGGGCAGCCTGTTCCAATGTCTGACAACCCCTTCCGTGAAGAAGTTTTTTCTAATATCCAATCTAAACCTCCCTTGGCACAAATTGTGGCCATTTCCTAGTCCCCAGCATTCAGATATAAAAGGTCATGACTTTTGAGCTCCAGCCAGGAAAAGGTAGGACATGACAAAATGGGCATGTTAGATGATAGCCCTCAGCTGTGCTGTGTAGAAGCACTGCTGACCTACCTAAGGAAGAGCTGTGAACCTGTCCCTGCTATTTATTTGACTGAAGACAATGTGCAAATGACAGCAGAAGAAAATTCAAAGCAGAGCGTAAAATTACAAGCTGTTGATGGGGCTGTCTGTGCACTCCAGAAACTCCCCTGGCAGGGTGGGACAGACACAGCCACAGTTTTTCCGGAGTTGATGCCAGCTGGCCACTGTGGGATACAGAGGGTGTGGGGACCTCGTCACACAGGCAGCATGACAGAGGAGCATCTCTGGCTCTCATCAGTGGAGAGAGACACTTCCAGAGAGTGATCTCAAGCCCAAGCCAAGGTCAAGTGTTTCAGCATGACACTGCAGAAAAGATCGTTCCTCTCCATGAATGACAGGTGTCATTGAAGAATTCTCCCTCATGGTTAAAGTTAGTCTTTCTGATTACTGTTCCAACTTCTGCCAGAAAAACAGAGAACAGTTTCAGAATGAGAGATTACATGTAATTCTGCTTTTACTCTGTAATTTAACTGTGTGAGGATAGCAGTCATGTACAGAGGTACTGCAGACTATAGTTGGATGCTCCTAATGTGGCTGCACGTGTGTAGTAGGGTGATCATCATGTAGTATAACTTTCAAGCAAGAAAGACAAGAAAGGGTTACAGCAGGGTCAGACAGAATAACTTCCTAATAAGAAAAAATAATTTTTCCTTACAATGAAAATGGGCAGAAACCATGTAAGACTAATTCAGATCACAACTGAAGATAACCCTAATCTGTCAAATTCAGATTCACAACTTTTTAAATACTGACACAAATTTTGGTTAATATACAATACTTTAGCTCAGACCAATATGACTAACCTGATGGCCTTCTACGATGGAGTGACTGCATTAGTGGCTAAAGGAAGAGCCACTGATGCCACCTATCTTGACTTTTGTAAGGTCTTTGACACGGTCCCACACAACATCCTTGTTGCTAAACTGGAGAGGTATGGATTTGCTGGATGGACTATTTGATGGATAAGGAATTGGCTGAATCCAGATGGACATATTCAAAGAGTTGCAGTCAACAGCTCGATGTCCAAATGAAGATCAGTAATAAGTGGTGTCCCTCAGGGGTCCATATTGGGACTGGTACTGTTCAATATCTTTATTAGTGACATAGACAGTGGGATTGAGTGCACCCTCAGCAAGTTTGCAGATGACACCAAGCTAAGTGGTGCAGCTGATTCGCTTGAAGAAAGGGATTTCATCTAGAGGGACCTTGACAGGCTTGAGGAATCCCATGTGAATCCCATAAAGTTCCACATGGCCAAGTGCAAGGTCCTGCACCTGGGTCACAGCAATCCCCAATATCAATAGATTGGGGAATGAATGGATTGAGATCAGCCCTACAGAGAAGGACTTGGGGATACTGGTGGACATGAGCCGACAACACGTGCTTGCAGCCCAGAAAGTCAATTGTACTCTGGGCTGCATCAAAAGAATCATGGCCAGGAGGCTGAGGGAGGTGATTCTCCCCCTCTACTCTGCTCTCATGAGATCCCCACCTGGATGGAGTACTGCATCCAGTTCTGGGGTCCCCAGTACCGGAAAGACATAGACCTGTTAGATCAGGTCCAGAGGAGGGCCACGCAAATAAATGGTCAGAGGACTGGAACAGCTCTCCTATGAGGAAAGGCTGAGAGAGTTGGGATTGTTCAAGCTGGATAAGGCTCCGGGGAGACCTTGTTGCAGACTTTCAATACTTAAAGGGGGCTTATAAGAAAGATGGAGAGACACTTTTTCCCAGGGCCTGCAGTGACAAGAAAAGGGGCAACAGTTTTAAACTGAAAGAGGGTAGGGTTAGACTGGATATAACAAAGAAATTTTTTACAATGAGGGTGGTGAGACACTGGAACAGGTTGCCCAGAGAAGCTGTGGATGCCACATCATTGGAAGTGTTCAAGGTCAGGTTGGATGGGGCTTTGAGCAACCTGATCTAGTGGAAGATGTCCCTGCCCATGGCAGGGGGGTTGGACTAGATGATCTTTAAAGGTCCCTTCCAACCCAAACCATTCTGTGATTCTATGATATAAAGTTGGCAGTTAGCCTATGAATTTCAGTCTCAGATCCTCAACCTTCAAAATAAATTTTGTGGGAAAGGCTTTTCCACCAAAATTACAGCTTTCACAACAACAAAATGTACTTCAAACCTTCAGGCTGAAAATTGTACGTTCTAGCCCGGAAATGGCAACACTTCATGGTGATGCCTCAGAAACTCATCCACTGTGTGACTCATCATCTATTTTCTTTTATGTGCCCTAGATATGGCTAGATTTCACCTCCCGAAGTATGAGGCCCTCCTCTCATCCTGGAAATCCCTCCTCACAGCGTAAAAAGAAATTTATCCACAGAGGAGAATGAAAGTGTAAGTTCCCATAACTACAATCCCTATATAGTATTATAGTGTAATTTCCAAACAACCACTTCTTTGTTTTGTGGTTTGGTTTTTTTTTTTTTTCTAATACAGGGTAAAGAATTTCAACAGAAACCTGCTACTTTTAATGTTGCAACAGCAGCAACTTCAATGGTTTGAAAGTAGCAAAATAGCATTCTTATTCAGATTATTTAAAACTAGACCGAACAAATGCATCAGGGAGTGTATTGTTTACAGAAATCATAGATTGGAAAATGAACTATTTAAGTGTTAGGTCTTTTCCTCTGTCCAGGAGGAAACCACCCTTACCAAACCAAAAGTCTCCAGTTTCTCACTGAGAACAAAATAAAAGAAGACAATCTTGCTAAATCAACGTAGTTGCATCATTAAATGTGCAAAAGGAAGAGATTTAGAGCAGCAAGAGACAACTACAAACCAATCACCATGCAGGATCAAAGGGAAAAGATCTGGAAGGGGAAACCAGGCTTGGGATACCATAAGCAGAGACAGAGGGAGAGCTATAAATCAAGTGTGCCTCACAACCACTGCTGTAACACTGAGTTTTAGAAAACCCAGGATGTTGGATGGGAGATAAATGACTACACCACCTGACCGCATGGATCTGCTGCTGTCTCAGCTGCAAAGATGCACTGGCTCTGCCTGATGACACCACGGTTATAACATTTAAGATCCCTCGCACCGAGTGCTGTGCAACGAAGTACAAACTTCTGCAGCCAGCAGTCTTGTGAAAAAAAATTAAGTAAGATTTACAATGCCCTTGAGTAACTAAAGCTAAATAATCTATCTCAACTGAGAGATGTCGCTTTCAATGTAAAGCCCCCTAACAGCCCCCTGGCGCTGGTTCAGCAAGACTCAGCAGAACGCATGCCAACGCCGAATCGCTGCTTCCCACTGCAGTATGCGTCTCCTCCGAGGCCGCCCATTCAGTTGCTTACCAGCGCCAAAAGACTGTACGAGCTCCTTGGCAATGGTCCTCCCCAGGGATCTCCCACGCACGTCACTGCAGCACTAGGACCAGCCCACCGAGCCCTGAAGATCACAAGCCTGCAGAGATCTCTGGCCACACAGCAACTGCTCGGGTAATGCACCTGACATGTGGCTGCCCCGTAGCCACTGCAGAGGGATGACACCGCGTGTTGTCTAATTAAGAAAATATTACCCCTTCCACAAACCCTGCCTAGCTGAGCTGCCTGACTTAGGAACCTTATTAAGCTCTTTATCTAATCAATAGAGAGGGAGGCGTATCCAAAGGCTAACTATTTAGGTAGCCTAAGGTAACTAAGCTCTCAATTTAGACTTCTTAATTAGGTAAATATGGTGATGTCAGTTCTATTTTGTCAATAAGGGGAGACAAGCCTATCACTGGTGCTAGCTGATAGAGTTTCTCATTTAGCTGATGTAGTAACCATTTGTACATGTTACACTAACAAACACTATTCACTGCACAGTTGTTTCAGCAATTGTTTGATTTTTTGGGGCATAAATTATTAGAAAACAATGTTATTCTTGTCAGGACCTGGAACTCTAATGATCAAGAATTGATGCAAACCTTTCAGGTCCTAGTCCTTAAATGTACATATGAGCTGTGAGTAGGCAGAGTGGCACACTGGGATCATTGACAATAAGTGCAAAGAGGACCCAGCAAAAATATTCTGTTTGAAAACAGAAATCTAATTTTCGAAAAGACGGCACTGTTTTGGATGAGTTCTAAGCTTTTAAAAACTTGATGAACAGAGGCTATTAGTTCTCTGGTACTTTACATAATCTGCTTTGTGAACTGTTTTTTAATACCTTGAAATCCAGTTCTTCAAGGCTTTTGTGAGGTAGGAGTAGGAGGTTTAATTATTTGCTAGCAGTTTCATTTCTATGCACAACAGGAAGGGAGCATGATGCTACAATCCCTCCGTGAAAGGAAATCCTGTGGAGGTTAGCAGGTGCTCCAAAATTGGAGCTAGCAGTCACCAAATCATTCAGCACGTTTCATGTCAACAGAGAAGTCTCTGTCAGGGGAGGAAGTGCCCGTGTATGTTATCTCGAAGAAATGTCTTTATAATCTTTACTTTACAAGAAAGAAACTCATCCTGCCTTTTTCCTAGATGAATATAAGACAGTGTTTACAAGCAATCCGGAAGTCTTCCCTTTGTTTGCACCAAGCACGTCAGCAGCTATCCAAATAATGCCTCAATGCCATGGGGACCACTTTCAAGGGGAGAGACTTCCAATTCTTAGTCAAATCATTGCTTCTCAGCTGAGGTTGCCAATAAGAATGCTGTTGGATCATTTCAAGCGCCTCTTCTGTTTCACTTACCCACATTAAATAGCGTCTAATACCACAGGTAATTTCAGTGAAACCGATGGGCACAGTACACAGCAACGCAGCGTTCAGTGCAAAGGAAGAGCAACTGGGAAACTTGAAGCTACATTTTATTACGCTGATCCTTTTCCATCAGGCAACAATCTGGTACGTTCAATTTAAATCCACTAAATTCCTACAAATCTCTGAACCTTTTTTATTCATCAAATAATTTTTTTCACGTCAATAGCCTCTTCTTACAGCGAGTCTCACAGTACTCGCAAACATGAATTTCATGAGAATTTTGAGAGGCACAACCCCCTTTTCTGTCAAATTTAAAAAATGAAGGAGCAAGTAATACACCTGAAATCAGTCACTAAGCTGGCAGCAAAATGCATAGGAGAAATCTCTTCTCCTCAAACTTTTGCTTCTGGACTCTGATCACTATCAGGCTGAAGTCACTGCTAAAATATTTCCAGAGGTAACCAATCTATACTAAATAAGGAAAGATGAGAATTTTACTCCTTTTATCGAGAGAGTTAAGACTTGCAAATCGTTTCTGAGGGGCAGCAAAAGACCCCATTCTTCACTGAGCACTAAAACTACTTTTTGCAGTTATGATTCACCAAAGAAAAAGGATGCTTGTAAGTGCTTAGCTGCCACCAAGATCCCTGCAGAAGTAAAAGGGAATCAAGATTTAGCTGGCTATAATTCAAGGCTCAATTATAATGTCTGTTACAATACAATTCTTATTAACGATAACTCTAATTGCAGTGTTCACTATCCTCTTCCAAACCCAGCTAGACAGCTTCCTGGAGACAAAGAATTTTGATTAAATTCCTTACTTAGTTCAATTTTCCTCTCAGATGCACATGCACAGCTGCCACTGAAGTGGTACAGATGTTTCTGAAAGTGGGACCAGAGAAATAACATACTCCTGTACTCACCTGGTACAAAGTGCTTTCACACAAAGCTAATGTACATCCAATCCTACAGATACTGAGGCTCATAGACAAATATATGACACTCTGCAAAGTTATTCTGAATTTACGTTACTCTTTTTGAGAGCATGTCAGTATAGACAAATCTCTGGCTATTACTACATACGCTTAAGACTGGGTTGATTTTGATCCAAGAAAAATAGGCAGATCTATTCCCTTTTTGGCAAGAGTTATTTCAAGGGAATTACATTATACCTGTATTGTGTTAAATGGAAAATGCTTTTTTTAATCATGATAAATCAAGCGTATTCTATAAATTACTGTTAATCTGCATCTATGCAGTATGCTTTTGTTATAAAAAAAGGTAAAAAAAAAAGGCTTTCAACTTCACAGACACAACCATAACTCTCAACACTACACCACTGCCAAAGCTAAAGAAACAATATAAAGAAATTTTGGTAATATACGGGAAAAGAAGATGATATGAGTTTGCCCTCAGATCACTAGGAAAAGAACAATTAATCATTTGTTCTGCCTTAAATAAAGGCCTGCTTCCTCAAAACCGAATGAATTTGTACAGCTCAGCTGAAATAAATGTAGTAGCATTCATTTATTTCAATAGGGACTTTCACTTTAAGCATTTAAAAAAGAAGTTCAAAAATCAACTGGAGGTGCTGATCTCTTCTCCCTGGTATCCAGCAACAGGATGCATGGGAATGGTTCAAAGCTGCACCAGGGAGGTTTAGACTGGACATTAGGAAGCATTTCTTTACCAAGAGGGTGGTCAAACACTGGAACAGGCTTCCTAGAGAGGAGGTCGATGCCCCAAGCCTGTCAGTATTCAAGAGGCATTTGGACAACGCCCTTAATAACACGCTTTAACTTTTGGTCAGCCCTGAAGTGGTCAGGCAGTTGGACTAGATGATCGTTGTAGGTCCCTTCCAACTGAACTCTTCTATTCAATTTCTGTTCTATTCTATTAAAAATGTATTTGGTGCAATTTTGTGGCCATTGCCCTAGTCTAAAAGGTCTATGGAAAATCTTCTCTGATAGAAGTCCAGTTTAATAAGTAATTAATGATTTAATGTGCCTTTATAGTCTCACTCCAACAAGTCTGTTCCAGCATGCTACAAATACTGAACATCATCAGATCCTTAAAAAGGGTCCTTAAGGATCCTTAAAGTAATTGTATTACTATCACAGATTTACAGGTGGCCAAGGCAAAAGATGAAGAGGTTAAGAATTCAGCTCTGCCACAAGCTACATGAGACAGCACAAGAGAATGTCACCTCTGAATAACTTGGGAAAAAAGCTGCCCTCTCACTATTAAGAGCAGATTTGGGACCAGTATACACAAAGCTTATTTGAGGGCTCACCATCATCCATCCAGAGGGCCAGGAATGGGACTCAGCTTCCTGGAGTGCAGGTTTTACCCCACAGTCTCTAGACAGAGCATTCACAACCTCAGCAACGGTTTTGTTTAGGGGCATTTCTAACTGAAAGTCACATTTTGTATAACCTTCATAGATCTTGGAAAATTCTGCACTGCTAATTCCCATTGCCAGAGTCAACAAATTTAAATCACAGGAAACAAAACTGCAGAAAATGCCTCAATTCTGTTGATACACTCCGGGACTAATGACACTGTAATTTGTTTACTTGTATTACTATCAGTACTGCAATGTAACCTGAAGACCCAAACAAGATTAGGACACCATTACGTTAGGAATGAAGAAGGAGGCAGTTCATATCCCAAATTGCTTGCAATCTATCTCCACGAGGCAGACAAAGTACAACTATCATTTTGCAGATGGAAAACAGAAGGAGTAAGCAGATTGCCAAAGGCTTTCAGAAGCTTGCTCAATGAAATCTCTGACAAAAACATGACATAAAACATTGCTGCTGGAAATGCATTTTGGTGCCAACGCACTACCTTATCTATTAATCCCATTACTTTAATATCGTGTCAGGTAACTTTTGAGACACAACATAGATGCTGGATGATAAGAAGAAATTACTATATTTGTTATATTTCTTAACAAAGATAAAACATGGGAATCTGACCACATTCTTCCATCATATACTAAGATCAGGACTCAGTTTCATGTTCTATCACAGTCCTCCTATCTAATCTTCTGCAATGATCTGGAGCATCTATTTGTGTACCTAACTCAGGCTGTGCAAAGCTGAAAAATTAGCAGGTGATTTACAGTACCAAAGTTAGACACTAAGGTGCCTTATGTAGTCAGAAAGGGCAATTAGGTACTTCTGAAGGGTAATCCAAAAATCCTGCTCTAATTGTAAAGCAGCCAAGAACTATTTTTTTTTTCAGGTTGGACTTGATGATCTTACAGGTCTTTTCCAACCTTAGTGATTCTGTGTGATTCTGTGATTCTATTCCTTAGAAAAAAAAAAAAAAAAAAGAAGAAAAGATTTGCTTAAACTAAGAGTCTCCTTCTAAACTGTTCCCTAGTGAGGCTGCACCTTAACTCCTGCTGCCACTGGAACTGTCCATTAAGGCATCACGATGCATTTGGGAATCAGACCATAAAGTCTGGTCCTGAGATTATGCATCTAGTTGAACAAGGAGAGAAAGAGGCAAAGCTGCCACATACAACAGCCTAATAGCTGGAGCACTGACAGCAGAGGTGTAAAACTTGATCACAGTTCTCCTTCATCTTGAGGAGATTCCAGTTCTCACTTCCCACTTCTCGGGAACACGTAGGGCCGTCAGACTAGAAACTACCCTGCTGAATCCCTACCTCGGCAATGCATGAATCATAAGATCCTGGAGGATGAGCAGACAGGACTCTAAAGTTCTGCCAAATATCTAGGGTACCAGCCTTCGGTCCTCTCTGGACTTCTTCTGCATGGACTGCCAGGACAACACATGCAGACACCTTGCTCCTAAAACCCCTTTTCCCAAAGACACTTCAGAAGCAAGCTACAGGCCTTTTACCCCGGTAGTGCCAGCAGTCCCCTCCTGTCCATGCTCTCTCTGCCATCACTCCCTATCCCACGGTAAATGCACATCTATGAGACTTCTGGAGAGGGAAGGCAAGATGGGGGGAAGTAGGTCAAAACAGAGCCCACAGCCCGCTCCTCATATGTGTCCTTAAAAATTCTTAACTTGCTCTGGCAGAGGCAAGCCCCTTCTAGTCTCCTCCTCTTTCTGGAGGAGGAGAAACTCGAGAAATTAATAACTAGTGGACAGGCAATGCTTTTTCTATGCACGTGCAAAAACCCTAGCCCTTCAGGGAATCATGGAACCAACTATGTTTGTGCTAAGGAGCTATATTGCCACACAGTGTACGCACTGGTATGAGAGCAGAAGGGTCATGTCAAGAAGTTACATGGCCTACCAAGCTGTCAAGACCAGGCATCACCGTATGGGAAAATCATTGGATTAAAAAAAAAAAGTACAAAATTAATCCTGAAGACAGGGACTGGTATACAACTCCTCCAATACTCCTGCATGAGTGCCTGAATCAGTTACTCGCCCTCTTGCCTGCTCCTTTTCTTGCCCATGGCTCTTGCATTCTTCACTGCTGAATGTCCCAAGCTAAACTGGAAGGAGCAGGGAATTTCAGCTTTCTCCTCCCCAAGAATGTCACGGTTGCAGTTAAGGATGTGGCAAATAGAGATATGACCCTCATCTGTTGGAAAAGGCAACTGAGCATAGGTTTGCCATGTCTGAAACAACTCTTTGCTTATTATACATAAAGTGGGCTCCCACAGGCCATGTTTTTGACTGAAAGTGGCTGTCACTGCTGTGCTTGATGCTGGATTCAGAGCTGTGCTCAGAGCACTCCAGTGACGTCAGGCTCCTCTCGGGACCCAAATGAGTTCTAGATCTTGGTGGAGTCCAGTCAGAGCATGGTTCCCTCCCTTCCCAGACTGCAATGCCTCCGTCTAGGTATCTGCGCCTAGCTCCAGAGTAACGCAGAGGCTGAGCATGGAGACAACTTGTGAGTTTTACATGCTCCCAATATTAAGCAGCTCTGGAAAGCAGGATTTCTGGATTGTTTCCTTGCACCTAGGTGTCTTAATTTTTCATAACTCCCATTTCAGGTGATAAGACAGATGTTCTGGATATCTCAGTGGACATCTCGGTAACTTAGCTACCCACTTCTCAAAGCAGGACTCGCAGGAGTACAGTGCTCATGCATTAAGTACAGTGAGGTCTAATGAGATAATGTAAATAAGACAGAGATAATTTCAAGATGAATCCCAGGCATATCTGGAATCACATCAGTATAAAAAGAAGTTATATTGTATTCAGATAAAATAGTTTTAAATAAAAACTTGACATTCATATTTCATCTTTCCCGCATGACTACAGACCACTGGAAGTAAACACTTTATTCACTAACCGTGGGCTCCCTTTAAAAATATTACCACCAAAGGCTGCTTAAACATTGCAACAGTGCTGGAACTGAGGCGATGAGCTTTTTCTGGTATCATCTGTTCTAATCTGGGAGTTAGAGAGGTTGCATAGCACCAACGGCAAGATATATGGAGGAAGCACAGTTTACGCTGGAGATGATGATTGATTTAATGAGTTTTCATAAAGTCTTTTATGTCAAAAGCCAGGCTATGGTAGCCTCATCTAAGATGGTATCTAATATCAATAAGAGTATGCAGCATCTTGTTATCTTTCCACGTTTACTATTCACACTCTCTCTGAAGTTATCCAGCAAAACTGTGCTTTGCGGGAGCCACTGGTCTCAAATTGTTTTGCCTATTTCAGTTCTGACATTTAAATTTATCTGGAACTAACTGTGGGTGGGAGGCGACAATTTTATTTCAAAATAACTTCTCAAGTTTGGACCAGAACAGAAACATCTCTTTCAGCATCTTCACAAAAATAGTTTAAAAACATCTCTTTTCAGATCTAAGTTACAGAGGAAGGTCTGTAAGAGCTGAGACTGGCATGGGAGACCCATGTGTTTAACTTCTAATTCAAACTAGAACTCTTCATCAGATCAAAATACTCTGAATATACAAACGTATAGGAGCTTAAACCCAGACATCCTATATTCCAAGCCAGTGCGCCAACTCCCATATAACCTTCTGAAGAGTGATATTATTGAAACTATTTCAAAAAGCTTCTTGAAAGTACAAAGAGCTTTACTTCATTAGTTATATTTACTGGAAAATGTTCCCACCTTGCTCCAGCTGTAAGCTACAGAAGCAAGTACAAAACTGAAAGAAATCAACAGTTACCAGTGAGAAGTTCCCTGTAATACTGAATGCTAGAGGAAAACATTACCTGGCAGATCTAGGCCCAGATCAGTAGCTGTCAATCTCCACATCACCTATGTTCTGCCTTCTTAAGGAAAAGACCACATAAAATGGCAGCTCTTGATGTGAACTTCCCAGCGGGGGACTCGGGCTGCAGAGGTCTTTGCATTCTTTTGACAATTTACATAACTATATACAAAACATAATGTTACAAACTGATTTGAAGGACATTTTCCCTCTGTGCAAAGATGCAGCATAAACAGCTCCATTAACTAACCCGCCACTTGAGATTCGTACAAGTCCATAAGGCAGGTGTTAAATAGACCTTGTATTGATCTCCTCAATCCAGAAAGAATTTTACTGCCAATACACAGACACATACTTTTAAGATATACACAATCATTAATTATCTGTATTGAGATCAGAGGCTGGAAAAATATGAACCCAGCATTTTCACTGTTTCGTGCTTGATTTCATTAGCTAGTATAATGGCTTAAAGAATCAGGTCCACAGCTTCATCTGTTAACCTCTCACCGTTGAATGCTACACTTAGCAAATCTACTAGCATGCACATCTAGATATTATAGCCTGAACTGCTTAGCTAGAAGTGAAATATTCAGGAAACCCATCAGAATATAATCAAATGGATTATGAGTGACAGAACAAAGCAAAAAATACAACAAATGAATTTGAAATGGAAAATCAGTCTTGAACACAAGGCAGTTGGTATCAAGAGAATATTCAGAACATGCCTTACCTGTGTAGTGCACCACACATGTCTGACCCTTCTTTGGAAATGTCCGTCCTGTTAAAATTATAAAATGTTATTATTTTATTTTCTCTGATTAATCTGTGTGGCTAGGCAGGTTTATCTTTCAAGAGGAAAGTGCCAGACTGAGATTTGTATTGACTATGCTTTATCAAATCACTAATATGCAAGACAGGAACAGGTATGGTTTAGGGTAGAAGGTCCCAGCTTGGCTCCTATTTAGTTGTTAGACCAAATAATATTTTCCTTATGTAATTTTCCCTGTATATGTGGGCATTATATATGCATTTACATTCTGTAAGTGTAAAAGGACTGTCAAAACTTTACGGATTATAACCTTAATATTCTCAGAATGTTTTTGCCATAATTTTTCAAATAAAGTCTTAGTTTGACATTGTGAGAAATTCCATTTGTATTCCCATTTCTAATGCCTTTCTCTCGAGACAGCTCTAACAAGGGCATCTCTAATTAGCAGGAAAGGGTTTTAAAACATTTTTCACATACAAAGGCAGTTTAATTTTGTAGCGTTGGGCAACAGTAAAGCAGTGATACCCTGAATTCTTGTAAGAGCCTGTTAGCTCCTCCTAAAATTTTCATACTGAGAGGAAAAGAAGGCTTAAATTATTTTCTTGCCACTGGAAAACAGAATTACCATTTCCATTTTACCTGTTCTAGGTACTGCCAAAGGCACTAAAAGCTAGGGGAAGATTTTCCAGGCTCAGTTAGGTGCCGATGGTGTATTAAAGCAGCTAACCTTGATTTCTCAAGTAATGTTGGCCAGGGGAGGGCCCAGGCTCAGAAGAACTTAAAAGTATGAATGAGACCAATTATTAAGGAAAGCCAGAAAGCTAGAAACTGGGGATTCAGATAGAAACTGAGGCTCACATCTTAGTTGGCTTTCTGGCCTCTTTAGTCTGAATTAACGTGATAACAAGTTATGCATTACAGGGTGCATCGCAGGGTATAAAACATCAAGTCTATCTAGACTCTAGTAAAGCCTTTGACACCATTTCCCACAGCATTCTCCTGTAGAAACTGACTGCTCATGGCTTGGGTGGGTGCACTCTTCGCTGGGTACAAAACTGGCTGGATGGCCGAGCCCAGAGAGCTGTGGTGAATGGAGTGAAATCCAGTTGGCGGCCGGTCACAAGTGGAGTTCCCCAGGGCTCAGTTTTGGGGCCAGTTCTGTTTAACATCTTTATCAATGATCTGGATGAGGGGATCGAGTGCACCCTCAGCAAGTTTGCAAATGACACCAAGCTGGGAGGGAGTGTTGATCTGCTGGAGGGTCGGAAGGCTCTGCAGAGGGATCTGGACAGGCTGGATCGATGGGCCGAGGCCAATTGTATGAGGTTCAACAAGGCCAAGTGCCGGGTCCTGCACTTGGGTCACAACAACCCCATGCCACGCTACAGGCTTGGGGACGAGTGGCTGGAAAGCTGCCCCGCAGAAAAGGACCTGGGGGTGTTGGTCGACAGCCGGCTGAAGATGAGCCAGCAGTGTGCCCAGGTGGCCAAGAAGGCCAACGGCATCCTGGCCTGTATCAGAAAGAGTGTGCCCAGCAGGAGTAGGGAGGGGATCGTGCCCCTGTACTCGGCGCTGGTGAGGCCGCACCTCGAATGCTGTGTTCAGTTTTGGGCCCCTCACTCCAAGAAGGACATTGAGGTGCTGGAGCGTGTCCAGAGAAGGGCGACGAAGCTGGTGAGGGGTCTGGAGCACAAGTCTGATGAGGAGCGGCTGAGGGAACTGGGGTTGTTCAGTCTGGAGAAGAGGAGGCTGAGGGGAGACCTTATTGCTCTCTACAATTACCTGAAAGGGGGTTGCAGAGAGGTGGGTGTTGGTCTCTTCTCCCAAGTGACTAGCGACAGGACAAGAGGAAATGGCCTCAAGTTGCACCAGGGGAGATTCAGGCTGGATATTAGGAAAAACTTCTTCACAGAAAGGGTTGTCAGACACTGGAACAGGCTGCCCAGGGAGGTGGTTGAGTCACCATCCCTGGAGGTATTTAAAAGACGTGTGGATGAGGTGCTTAGGGATATGGTTTAGTGGTGGACTTAGCAGGGTTAGGTTTATGGTTGGGCTTGATGATCTTACAGGTCTTTTCCAACCTAAACGATTCTATGATTCTAAGTAACACATAAGCTATGTACTTGGGGCTTATATGCCAAAAACACCACGAGCAGTAAATGGCAGGAGGGCAGGCTAATGTGATGAACCGAGATTTATAACATGAAATTGAGAAGATGGTGCTTCCAAGTGTTGTCTGAACAGCCTTGTTCATCAGCTTGGCTGGCTGGAGTATCTCTAGCTGTGGGTTGCACAAAGCGCAGTACAATAGGTATCGAGTCAGGGCACCACTGTAACCTTAAAGTGGGATTCATCTCATTTAACTTTAACCATCTAGAACACAGGCAATTATTGTATGCCAGTCTCCTGGGCTTCCCCTATTGACAGTGGAGAATTAGCAGTGCTTTGAAAGAAACCCAGCCTATCCAGAGGGAGGCAAGACAAATTATTCTCGGGAGATGGCTACAGAAAAAACCTAGAAGACCGCTTTAGACTAGCCACCTAACCTGAGAAAAGCTATGTGCGATGAATCCTACCCTTGGCAAAACAGGTATTATTCAAATGATGAGCTATTATATAGCAAGCTGAGAAAAGGAGTATCAAACTTTACTGACACATATTCCGCTGTGTGAGTATAACAACAGCAAAGTCGATGAACCTAATCAAAGCTGAGTTAAAAGCAGAGATTCTCAAGACCACTGACTAGCCGTGGTTTTAAGACAGTGTTTAAAGTCAGATGATTTTGATTAAGACTTGCAACCAAGAGAAATAATCCATATAACCTTATTTGGAACAGCATATTGCTTACAAAGACAGCCTTGATATATTTAATAGCTAGAAAGTACTATTACAAGGTTAAGTTCCACCCTTCTTTCTACTCTCAACCCAGCAACGTTACTTATACCCACGTAAGTATCCTGCTTTTACATCTGTGCAACCAAGAGAAGAATTTGAGACCCAGAGCTAAACCGCACTGAGGGAGAAGCCAATTTAAAAGCATACACAAAGAAAGAAAAGATACTGGGCCAAGAAAGTTTAGCCGAGATCGACTTGAACAAATTATTTACGGTTGTGCATCAGCCAAGGATGAACCTGGCCTATTATATAGATACATATGGCGGTATGTTAGAAATGACGTCCTCTTAAAAAAACACCCCCCATAACCTTATGAAATGCTATTACAACGCCGCAGAAGAGCAGAACAACGGGAATCGGCTCTGGAAAGGCGAGCCTGCGCCAAGCAGAGGTTATCGCCGCCCGGGCTGCACCCCAGCGCTCACAGCATCGCTCGTTTAACCGGGAGGAGGCAGGCGGCCCGGCCGGAGCGGGGCCCCCACGCCGGGAGGGATGCTGACACAAACGGCCGGTGGCCCCCGGCGAGGCTGGGCGGGGAACCGGGAAAGTTTGCGGCAGGGCGCGCTCCCCGCCCGGCGCCGCGGCCCCGGGACGCGCCCGGCCCCGCCGCTGCCCCCCGCGCCCGGCCGGCGGCACGGCGCTCGGCTTCGTGCAGCTGTCAGCGGATGCCAGAGGAAAATCCCCGGCCCCCCCGCCGCCCCTGCTGCTGCTGCCGCCGGGGGCCGCGGCGCTGCCGCCCGGGGAGCCGCCGGCTTCCCCCGCCGCCGGGACCCCGGGCGGCCGCCTCGCCCCGCTCCGCTCCCCCTCTCCCGCATCGGGGGTACGTGCCCGCGGTGGGGGGGCGGGGGGGGGGGTGCGCAGGCGGCCGCGCCTTCCCTCCCGCGCCCCGCCGCCTCCCCACACCGCGGCCCCGCGCTCCCTCCTCTGCCCGGCGGCGGGGACGGCGGCTCCCCCCGGCCTCGGAGACCCCCGTGAGACACCCGCCGGGCCGGGTCGCCGGCCGGACCCTAGCGCCCCCGCCCCCGTGCCGCAGGGCTGCTCCCCCCACGGTCCCGTACCGTCTCCCGGAGAGATGGTCTCGATCTCCACCCCCATGGCGGCAGTGGCGCGGCGCGGCTCGGCTGGGTGCTGCACCCCTTGGCACGGCTCGGCTGGGTGCTGCACCCCTTGGCACGGCTCGGCACGGCCCCGCTCCCCGGCGCGGCCGGACCCCCAGTGCAGGCATGCCCCTCCGCGCCGGCTGACAGGGGCCTCCCCAGCTGCCCGTCAGCCGCCCGCAGCCAATGCGGGGCAGGGGCGGGGAGGCCGGGGAGGGGAGGGGGCCGCCCGCCCGCCCCCGCCCGGAGCGCCCGGGGGCTGCCGCGGCTGCGGGGCGCCCGGCGGTGGCGGTGGCGGCGGGTCCGCCCGGCGGCATCCCGCCCCCGGCCGTGCGGGGTGTGCTGCTGCCCTCCCCCGGGCAGGGCTTGCTTTAGCGGGGGGCCCCCGCCGGCTCCCCGCGCGGTGGTGCCCGGCGGAGCGCTTCCCCGGGGGTCTTGCCACCGTTTCCCCCCCCCGTCCGGCCGTGCCCGCCGCGGAGTCTGAGCGGCGGGAGGGCTTAGGGCGTGTGCGGGAGTTGGGGGCACCGGCGGGGCAGGCAGGGGAACCGGGCAGAGCGCTCCAAAGCGCATCCAGCGAGCAGGACGGGTCTGAACGCGGGTGCGAGCGTCGGCACGTTCCCAGTTACAAACAGCCACGGAGGAAAGCATCCGTACCTGCACCCCATGTGTGCAAGCTGAAGCGAGCGTCCACCCGTTTCTGTTGGGGGAGTAGGGGCAGTGATGTGATGGTGCCCCCCACACATCGGCAGCAGCGGCAGCTCTCCAGCGGGCCACTTTGAGGTACCTTGAGTTTCACTGTGCAACACAATTCATAACCTCCTGTCCTAATCCGTGTTTTCAGTAAGAAAATCTATGTACGTGTTGCTCAGGTGCTCCCCTGATGTGAGATTACAAATTCAAAAGCCTGTGCAAGAGCTACAGCTACTTCTGATGAGTGTACCCAAAATAGATGAAAAATACTTTTTCGTCATAAACTGTTGTGTACGTGAACCTCACATTTTCCACTGACTCTATAGTTCTGCTTACAGTTGCGTGTGTTCTGGGTTAACAAATGAAAATCGAACCTCAACATAATCAGTTTTCCAACTGAAAGAGCTGTCTGTGTCCACCTAATTCCAACCTGTACTTCTCTGACATTGCTTCTTCAGGAATTTTATCTGTTACAAACCAGATTCCACTCAGGGAAAAAGATCTTCATCTACACAGGGCAGCTGTCAGGATGATGGAACTGGGGAATTAGTGTGTTCTTTTGTAACTGTGATAAAGTGGCCCTTGCATCCACGCTCTGAACTCTACCAATCATCTCCATGCTGCTTTTCACACTATTCTGGTCAGACTGTCAGTTCACCCGCATGCTTTACTGTATATATGTTTTGTTGTGAGTCAGATGCTCCAAAACTACTGGAGTTGGATGAAGCACCCCCAAAAGTGAGCCAGTGAGGAAAAAGTGTAAGTTCACACGAGTTCAGAGGTCGTAATGAGGACTGGACAGGGATTACTTTAGGCTGCCTCCCATCCCAGTTAATTCTGCATCTGCATATAGCATATATAGAATAAGCAGGCACTTACTTCAGTTCATCAGAACAGGTCTGTAACAGTGCGAATTCTGAAAAGGGATTTTTTTCAGTGCAAATCTCAGAATGTCATTTGATTTCTGATAAGTAGAAAGACACTAAAAATGCATTTGAGAAACAGGAAAATGCCAAGCAGGAGATAAGTGGCACAGAAGTATTAAGAAGACATGAACATTGCTAATTCCAGATGTGCCTCAGAGTCATTACAGAGCAGCAAGGATAGCACAGCAAACGCTGAGCATACAAGGGGGGTTACGAAGTGAAATGCTAGGTACACGGTGTCCTAGTAGGGCCCTTGACTTTACAAGGAAGTGCTGCTTTCATCCAGGCTCCAGGTAGATGTCTATGTCCTCTCAGACAATCAAAACATCAGAAGGCATAACTCTGGTGAATAAAAGCCATTTATACTTTGCTGGGTTCCCTTTAGCCTTTGTAAGTACATGCTTCCTTTGATCAGGGCTACACATCTCTCCATGATGGTGGAAGAATAGCTGTTCCCGAGTCGCATTTTGTGGCAGGAGGAGACTGGACTCAATCACATAATAGATACAGTTCAAAGGGACCACAGAATACCTACTCCAAGTGTCATCACAAATAACAGGCCTTAAACACAGATCCCAGCATCCTCAGGCAGACTTACAACCAGAACAAAAAAGCAAAACCCACCAGCAGCAAAATGGACAACCCATAGGAAGGGATTAGGAGGGACCAAGAAGTGACCTAGGTCTAAACCTCCTGTATTTATAAGTATCCTAACCCACGGACTCTTGCCCTGTGCTGGGTCCCTAAACGCAGACTTAGAGCTTCTTTTGGGCACAGCTAATTAGATCCCCTACACTCGTATTCCCAAGCACATGGAAAGAAAGGTGAGACCAAATTCCAAGGCAGAAAGAAGGATCTGTGGAGGGAGGGTATCTCGGAATTGTTGGGTGAATATTTTTTACAATCTTTGTCACCACAGATAATGAACAACAAACAATGTTATTTTTTACCTTGTATTCACCTGAGGCATCGAGGTCCTCAAAGACACTGTCGTTAACAACTACACAGCATATGAAGATCTTGGAAGAGAAGGCTGAAACAAGGAATGTCCCATATCTTCAGGAAAGCCTCTGAAATACAAGGGCAAGTGGTTTAGGATTGGCAGAGAATTGGAGGAGAGGCTAAGAGGACAAAGGGGCTAAGAATGTCCATGACCAAGGAAATTGCTAAAACCAAACTATCAAAGCAGACCAGGAGATTAGTGTTTTAAATGTTCTTTGAAAGCTATTGCATGACATCCACCTCCTCCCACTTTGGGATCCAGCATGTCTGTATCAAGGATAAAGTCCGTTAGTCTCAGCTTTCAAGACTGTGTAGAGCTCACCTTCCTGAACAACGGTTTACCACAAGACCTTCCCACAGCACGTCTTTCTCTCCTGGCAACAAAAACAGTGGCCTGGAAAGGCGGGGGGTTCTTTGAACCCTCCTTCCCAAATGTTATGATGGAACCGCATGACTCCAACGTCTAAGATTCCTCAGTGGTCACAAAGAGGACAAGTTGATCACAGTGCAGAAACCCAAAACCTCAAAGTTCAGCAGCTGAATATCTCATTCTTTTTAGTTAACCCCCCTACAGCCTGCACTGTTTACAAACTATTTATGCATTTCCACTTTAAGGAAGACAAACAGTTTTCAAATTTTTAGGGTGCTTTAGTTTAGTTCATCGTTTAGTTCATAGTTCCTATATTGTGAAATCCCATTATTCACTGTTTTTTAAAATTTACAAAGGATCTACAAATCATGTGTAATAGATTCCATATGCACACGAAGAACACCCCTGGAAGGCCAAAGCACTAAATTGCCCATAAACGGAAAGCACAAATTCTGCAAATGTATAAATTCATGGAGGCCACAGAAAAACTCAGGCAATACACATTTTCCTCACCAGCATCCATGGAGAAGGACTCAGCATTACTTTGAAACCCAACCACTGTTCTATGAACAAATAATGAAAGCAAACTAAAAATATTTTACAAATACTCACCTTTCCACGCACTGAACCAACATGCACCATCAAGCAATTTTAATCCAAAAGTGTACAGAACATGCAAAACCAGCACCACACCGGAAAAAGATGACCAAATACACACCAGCCTGCACAGCTCAGCAGGTCATGTCACTGCGAATGTTCCTGTGCATCACTAGCCTTGATAAAAAAACCCAGAGAGTCAGGCCAGAACCAATGATTTCCTTCAAAGCAGGTGCCCAGGGCAATTCCGGTAGTGTACTCGCAGTGACAGCCATTTGATGAACGGATCAAAACATACCAAAAATCTCAATGTGCCTGTCGAAGGAGGGCTGTCTCGCTGCTCACCACTGCTGGTTACCACAGGTCTGCAGCACAGTTGCATCCTCCCAACTGATACTTGTTCCAAATGCCCCAAAACAGAATAAAGCTTCCTCCTGAAGCAATTATTCTGAATCCTCATCTTCCTCTTGGAACTTCTCATCCGTGTCTGCATCCGTAGTTTCCTCTTGCAGCTGTAGCTATGAGTGCAAAACTGCAGCCAGAATTTTTCAGTAGCACTAAAACTGACTTGAAAGCTGCCACCTCTCTCTGGCATTCTCTTCTGCCTCACTGGGCTCTTCCCAACTCAGGTATTCACTTACTCTCTATCACAGCACTCATGTGGGAGTCATTATGCAGGTTTTTGTCCTGATCTTCACAGCCACCTAGTCCTGTAAAAGTATGCACAGGGAAGAGCTGCAGATCATCAGGATATACACCACCAGCTGCTGGAGCCATGATATTGGTAGCTTACACTCAGGAATGGAGGCAAAAATTCCACAAGACCAGGACCTAACTAATGGAGCCCCCTTCCAGAAGAGATTTAAGCAGTTTACCACTTGCAAAAAAATGTGGGGTTAGATTAATGTCTTCAGGTGGACTCATCCTCTCACAAGCTTCTGTCTTCCCAGTACAAGAAAAGACACTGACATAGCAGTGCCATGAAGGGCCACCAAGCTGGTTAGTGGCTGGAGAATGTGGAGAGGATGGGAGAGCTGGGTTAGTTCAGAAGACAAGCTAAGGAAGGATCTCAGCTGCTGTCTATAACTACCTAATGGGTGGCAGAGAGGATGGTGCCACACTCTTCTCAGAGGCACCCAGCAAAAGGACAAGAAGTAATGGACACAAGTCAGAGCAAGGGAAATTCTGACTAAATATAGGGGGAAAGTCTTCAGAAGATGAGTTATCAAACAAAGCCTTGAGGAACCTGATTGAACTTTGAAATTAACCCTGTTCCAAGCAAGCAGTTGGACCATATGGCCTCCAAAGATCCCTTCTCCTAAATTGCTTTATGAGTCTGTAAGATTTTTCCTACAGAATGAAGAAGAGAAGGAAATAAAGAAGCGTTAGTGAGATTAAGCACAGTTCTGAAATTGACTGCATGACCCTAAATCACTTTTGTTCTGTTTGCAATGCATAATGCTCCAAAGTGGGTAATACATCTGCTGGGCACTGCACAATGGTATATGTAAAAACTAGCTAACATCTCAGATGCAATATAAATATGAAATTGCAGCATCCATCCAGGCTAATTAGCACACATGCAGATTGCTGCACTGATATTTGCTTCACTGCCTACCATTTTGAAGCCAGCTTGCTGAACTGAAGATATGCTCTGAATTGCTCTGTGCCTCAGTATTTCATTTATATAATGAGAATGATTATTCTGCCTTGTCTATTTAGATTTCAAACAATTCAGGGGCAGAGGTCCTCTTTTAGTATAAATAAATGTAACACATTGGGGCCCTGAGCCTAAACTCAGGATCCTGCAGTATGGTGTCACAAATAAAATTTCCAATAATAACAATATCATAAGTAGACAGCCCAAGAAGATTAGATTTTCTCTTCCATCCAGTCTTTCATAGCAAAAAATGGATTAAAAATGTAAGTAAGCCTATCTTTCAAAATGAACAAAACAGTGCTGGAATCACATCTATAAACAGTAAATTATTCTAGCTCTGTCATGTCCTTGCCATGGAAGTTAGAGAAAGAAGTCAGTGACTTCAAGAAACTTTGTATTTACAGTGCAACACATTTGCTGCTTTCTCCAGTAAAACTCTTTTCTCTGTAGTTTTGGTATTTATTCTGCTTGGTGAAGAAATGTCACTGGCAAGACGTATTGGAAGCAGTTCAAACAACAGGAGAAAACCAAACAAACCGCAAATATTAGCTACAAGCTTCTGATTAGTCTTTCGATGATTTTGGAATATGTAACTGTGGAAAAGAAATTAACTGGCATTCTCAATCCTCCAGATAACTGAATCAAGGGAGCTGGGTAATGGATTCAGAAAATTAAGGCCGTATTTGTTTTCCTTCATTCTGCATATGCAATTATAACACTATTTAATGAGTTTCTAGAACCTCTGGACAAAATTTATCTGAAGTTACAACTAAAAGATCAGCAGGCAGAGAGGCAGGTTGTACACATACAAGGACAGCTACGAGTAGGACAGCACAGAAAGATTGTAAAAAGACGGGAGGTTTTTTGCATGTTACTCCAGGGGCAGCTTTAACTCCAGGTAAGTGACAACAGATCAACAGCAGCCACTAAAAATCACAGGCTTTTTACATTCATCTCTAGGACAAACACTAATCTTTCTGGTATTCAGCTCCTCATCAGGGTTGACCCAGCATTTGGCCTTTAGCTCTTTTAGAGAAAGGCAAGGCTGAGTCAGCTGTTCTGGGTTTTCCACCTATGGAGTCAAGGTGGCTGGATCCTGGAGAACAGCTATTTAGGCTTAAACTGATTCTCAAGTGGAAAAATTTCTAATCCTTCCTCCTAGTGATGTAGGACAGTATTTTTTTTTTTCTTCTAAATTAAGGCCTTATCTGAGACAAAACAGAAGGCCAAAACAAAGCCATTGCAGCCTTTCAGTAAAAATGTAGACTCCACAGGACCTTCAATACAGTTCTATCTAACAAACTATCTTAAGGGTTATGGATTAAAATTGTCGTCCCCTACGGGTCTGTTTCAGCCTACACAGAACGTTATAGATGAACTATTTAAAAAAGCAGGTGGATAGCAGCACAATGTTACCACTGTTTCATTTTAATTATCAGGTTTGTGTTAGAACGCATTCACCAATATATTTGTCTATATCATGGGGGGAGAGGTAGGGAGATCCTGCTAAGTCTTACTAGCAAGAACATTTCTAGGGAAGACAAAGTCAAAGGTGAGTTGTTATGAGAGTTTCCAAATACAGCTGGGCGGCAGATCTCTTCAAATACTTCTGAAATTGTCCCATAATCATCCCTAAAGTGGGACAGCTCTACCAGTGACAGCAACAGCAAAACTATTCACGTAACCTGACCATCAGAAGTGTTATCATCATACACACCTCATACATCAAACAAAATTAGATTCAGAGAGAGACTCTATGATCTTTCTCAATCAATATTCTCCACTGTGGTTTAACTGCTTGAATAGATACTAGAATCCACATGTTTCAGAAGCAACTGATTCTGATATACTTTACGAAATTTGCTTTCTAGTGCACTTTCCAACATAGATGTTGCTAAGAGTTTGACTCTCTACACTGTCAACCAACCAGTTTCAAAACAGGGTTACGTAAGGCTCATAGTGTCCTGAGTTCCTTTACAATAATAAATTATTTTCCCAGTACAGACAGTTTAAGTGACCTTTACAAATTATCAAGCTGGGATAAATTGGTATTTGCTAAAAATACCTATAGGTATAGGTATCTGCTAAAAATATTACTATCCTTTGTTCTTCTTCAGGTCACAATGGGCTTTCAAATCAGAGTGCTCTAACTGAGCATGCACACTATAGCAAAGAGCATTTAGCCATGCAAGAAGTTCCTAAGTTATCTGACGTGTTTGGTGCAAATGATAAAAATATCACTTCAAAAGTATCAACTTACCTCATCATGTAAAAAAGAAGGTACTAATAAGAGATGTCTTCAAAAACTAATACATTTAATGCCTATGAAAGAAAAAGACTGGTGTAATTCGGAAGCTGAATGTTGATTTACAGATGGAAAGACCTATTAGATCATTCATTCCCTCTCTTTGCCAAAACAGGAATGTTCCCTAAAGAACATTTCATACTCTTCTGTCTAGTCTAATTTTTTTAACATAAGTACTGGAGTTTCTATCACTTTCCTTTATGATTCTATTCCACACAAACCCAGCTCAAGCTCAGGAAATATTCCTTTTTAAGAACACCATCGAAAACTTGATTGCTTTATAAAGCAATCACAGGAGACTGGCATATACATATGGGAGTATTAAGTCACAAAATAGTGGTTTGAGACAGAGAGGGCATTCGGCAGTGGGAAGGATGTGGGTAGGAAGCATGTAGCTCTAGAAAGAGCTATCAGTGGGCTGATCATTGATAAATGTGCTAGTTATAACAGACATGCCTGTAATGACTATGCAACCATTCCTTGGCATTCATCTGTCCATAACCACGTCCTATCTGAGTACTTCAGCTAGACTCATAAAGCAAGAGTCATTTATCTATTTTAGGTACTTCAGGATGGAATGAATCATGCCCTAAAAGTGTCTGTTTCTCACCACTGACTTTCAAGCAAATCAATAAGCAGGGTCTGTCTAAAGTGTGTATGTCAGAGATATGTTACAGAGCTGAGGCTTAACTCTGTTGCCCAATGGGAGCTTGGGTACTACTTTCATGTAGGCAGCCATACATATGTATATATCTCAACGCAGAAATGTTAATTCGTGAGATGAATCCCACCCCTACAATTAAATGAGAAATGAGTCTCATTCTCTGTGACCATGTTTGCATAACCACTCTTTGTGTGCTTTCCTTCCTAATTCCTCACCTATTTTGCTTTAGCATTGTGAAAGCCAGAAAAGCATTGAGCCGAACAGTCTTGCTGGGAGCAAGAATGAAGTGGCCTTCTGAAAAGATTTGGTTCTCTTCTCCCCACCCCAGTGAACCACAAGAGTCTCACTCTAAACCACAAAAGGGAAGGCTTGGGAGATTAACAAATGCTCTGCCAACTCTACACCCCCAAACTTGCTGGACTGCTATATTAGAATTGCATGATAGTTGCCTTTCTGTTACAGAACAGAGGGAGTTCCAAGAACCACAAATATCAAGAGGACTGGCGACAACACTCCTGCATGACTGATGGATTGCTCAGGTTGGAATCATATCATGGAGCATCTCTGGTGGCTTCCCTGAGATCCAGGGGGATTTCAGAGAATTGGAGGCTACATGTCAGAGGACTCGCAGTCAGTCATATACTTACGACATTTGGAAAGTTGCCGCCTAGCAGCACATCACAGAGCATGGAAGTGAGTTCACAGAATTTATGAACTTCTAGAAGAAGCTGCAAAACTTTTGTCTGTACTCCAGCAGTGTCTCCTCCATCATACGTGTCCCCATACTAGATGCCTCTATTTAGCAGATGACAGATCAAGCTAGCCTGTTACATTTGGCCCAGGCAGTCACGCCAGAAGGGTAAGACCACAGCACTGCAAGAATAAAAGAAACAGTCTTAGAAAGAAGCTGTGACTTTCGTGCCTTCAGTAGTCTTAGTCTGAATACAGCCTGCATAAAAAAGATCAGGGCCTTACCTTTACATAATAATTTGCATGTTTTTTTTAATTAACCTAACTTCTTAACAGTTTTCTTCAATATATTTATGTAAAAAATACAGTCTTCCATTAGATCTTTCCCACTTTATGTGACATACATAGAAAAATGTGCTAGCTAGTGGCTTAAATCCCATTTTGAGAGCAGTAACAGCATACAGACATATCACTGTCAAAAGAATGCTGATTTACATAGTGTGATCAGTAGATCTGCTCTGACAGATTACGTATTTTTTATCTTTATTAACTGTGCATCATTTTTACATTCTGTTCCAGTTAGCTTGTGACAGATAACTATTTTTTTAAATCAGATCTCAAGGCAAAGAAATGTCAATGTGGAAAAATAAATATATTACTCAAGCTTCTTGAAAGTATTGAACTAAATGACACATCAACTTAAACTGGTGAAATCATGGTGAGTAGCTTTAAATAGAAATATTTTTTAAGTAAAAATACCACAAAGCATTAGACATTTTATAAAGTCAACTCAAATTAGTATTAGAAAAATTATTACTCTTACGTTTTTATTACATATTGAGCTGGATCTGTCTTCCTCTGAAGTCACCAGGAATATTAACATCAATTTAATTAACTTGAAGTAAGATTTAGCCCAGAAAGAGTTATTTTACCACTAATAAAGAGAAAATGAAGTCTGAATCTCAGCTTTTCCAGCAAGGCACTGAACTCAGTTCCACAGAGATATTTAATTACCGATCTCCCACTGGACAAGAAATTGACAGGTAAATATATTTAAGAACCTGGAACTCATTAGCTCTGATCCATATTGAACACAAAATGTATTCACCATTTCCCAAGACAGGTGAATAGTAAGTATAGCAATGGGGGAAAACAGCAATATAAAATCAGTATTATAAAAAAGGGTAGCTCAATGTCTGCAGTGATGAGGGCTGGATTAATTTTCCAACATTCATTACGAACCACGGGAACTCATGGTCACTAACTAACAGCTATGAGCAGCTTGGTGGGTGGTGTTCAGTTTTGGACTTCGTATGCTACTTCTAACAACCATCTCCTCCAAAGCGACAGACACTGGCTGGCTGGAATCACTCTGCAGGACAAAGCCAGCCAAGGTGCCACCAGCTGAAACACCTTGTTTAAACCACAGGTGACATTCTGATCTGAGTTATACCAAAGTTAATCAGAGGCACAGAGATGCTAATAGGATCAGAATCTAGCTCAGTATCAGTGTAAAGACTGTGGTTGCTCACTGGAGTGTCTCAGATTACTATCAGATGACTCCTCGCATTGCTTTCCTGGGTCTTAAAGGAAAACTGTAGTATTGCCAGGGCAGTTTTCAGTTAGTGGCCTTTATTTTGAATGTATGCTATATAGATCTGTGCATGCCAAGATGATACAGAAATCTTATTTAAATGTTTTACCAGTTTCCGGAAAAAATATGCTAGCTGAATGAGGGGAACTTCTTTTTTCTCTGCTCTATTTTTATCCTGTTTTTAAAAATGAGGCTGTGACAAACAAAAGTTCATTGTCTCTTTCATTCACCTTGTGCCTGCATCTGGAATTTGCTTTGATCCCAAGTATAACTTATTTAAATTCTGCAATCATGGCATAACTTAACATTTTTTTCCCTTTGTATATTTTACAAGTCTTCCATTATTTACATAGTTTTTTAAAGATACACTCTGAAAGGTAATTTTATCTCAAATTAGTTTCCTCATGTATAGTATTTATGGAGATACTAAACGATTCTGTTCACACAGAAGTTTCTTGCCCACATTATTCTCTCCCACCGAAAAAACACAGAATGAACCATGGGTGGAAGTTTTCCTTGAGATCCTCAAGTGTTATCCCAATGGAGTCTGAGGGTCAAATTCAATTGCTACAGAATAGGCCTTGTGATGTGTCCAAACCCTGCAGATTCCAAGGAACACTGGGCCTTAGAGAATTAAAAAAAAGGCTATAGCAAACTCGTCAAAGGTTTTGTGTCTCTCCATGAGTCTGGTTTCTAGTGGGCATCATCTCACATTCACTGAAGTTGTATTACAAATGTTCCTTGTAGTCAGAGATCTCTGAACCTCCTTTGCTTTAAATGAAGAGTGTGACTCCTTATCTGCTAAGCACTTTTATTGATTTGCTTCAGACTTTCTAGAAAAATTTTACCATAAAGATGTTATGTGATAGGATGCAGGAGGTAAATAATCTTGGTGAACTGAAGGTGCTAGGGTTTAGGGAAAAAAAGATCTTAACGCTGGACAAAGCAGAAATCAGCTGTCAATATACCATGCCTCACTACCTCATCACCTCACTACCATGCCAGTGAAACTTTGTGGATGTTGTCATTTTTGTATCTGAGTATTTTGGAGAATTATCAAGAAATAAACATAAGTACATCAGATGAAGTACTATTTCCTAATGCTTTCAGAGCTAGATGAAAACCTCACCATGGCTCTGCTACAAATATTTTTCAAGACCTCAGTCTTTGTGGGGCACCCTTAATTCCAAAATTGAGGATGATTCTGTTACTGGCAAATCTCATAGATTCAGCCTTGTGTTGCCCTCTGACAATGTCACAGACACTGCTGAAGAGCAGGTGCATGCTGTGAGAGATGATGAAGTGAAAAAAACCAGCAAAGAATGTCCAGTCTTCCACACAAGTAGTCCATGATCTCAAGAAGTCTGCATAGCTGGCGGAACACACATCATCCTTAGCGAAACATCTTCTGAGCATTTCAGTCATACTGAGGCAGAAATTTCTGCATCCAAAACACATTTTAAGTTGCTAGAATCCAGCTGCAACACAGTTTTGTTCTGGTATTTAAAGGACCATTCAGAATGTACATGAGATGGCTGTGCTAAAGAATAGCTTTATCCGTTTCAGTAAAATACATCCAGAAGACAGCAAAGCAGCATAGCAGCGCTATTTTAAAGCAAAATAAAAATATCTTACACAGACTCTGCAAATCTGTAAGAGCTGCTGGGATTGTATTTTAATGTAATCTAGTCATTATAACTACTATGGGTAAAATGTGACCACTAATATATGAAAGAAAAATCCTGCTACCACTTTAATGAAGTGCAGAATAGTTAGAGCTCCTAGTGAAATAGGTATGGCAGTGTGGCATCTTAAGCATGGCCCGGGCATCTGTGTCAGTAACAGGTAAGGTAATATCACTAAAAAACACGGTTTCACTCCAAGCACAGACAGGGGCCAAAAATTTAGGAGTCTTGCATAAAAAGAGATCTTACAACCTGCATATTTAACTTTTTAATTTTTACCTATTCCAGTCATGACTGCTGACTTGTCCTTAATGAATATAAAAAAGTTTTGATTTTGAATGTAATCTTCATGAAATAATCTACAAAAACCAATTAGCTGTGAATGAGGATATGGTATGATTGCTTTACATAAATTTGGAGTTCTTTATTGGTACTCACCACCCTCAGTAAATACACACCTGGAAAGAGGATACTAAAAAAATTCTTACAACAGAGGTCCAACTGCTTTCAATAAGAGGTCTGTTTTTCCCAGGTAGTACTATAAAAATATATAAAGTATAGATCAGCCAAAGATGCAGAATGTGTATAGTTAAGTCTTACATCTTTAATCATAGTGATTATATTGATAATTTGTAAACCTCTGCCCCAGTCTCAGTTATTCACATTATTTTTTTTATGTAAACAGCAAGAGACACAGGTTACATCAAAGCAGAAAGGAGATGCTGGCAAAACAAGAACTACAAAAAGATGCTGAGGATGGGATTCAGTTACCTGTATATAAGCTTCTAATGCCATCTTAGACAGTCCAGGGACTATCTAGGGATCATCTCTGTTGCCAGCTGCCACTCCAGAATGGCACTACTTTTCTGTAAGTCCTATGCCATATCTGCCAGCCCAGCATGGCTGTCTCGGATATCCTAGGGCATTGAAAATAGTCATGGTTGCTTATATTTAAATAATGAATCCCACCCTCACAATTTATGTTCAGCGATATGCAAGCTCTGTCCAAGCTAACCCCAGAAAAGGATGCACTGAGGAGGGAAGAATGGAGACACCCAAGGTAGTCCATCTGAATCAGCTCTGGTCCTGAAACAATACAGCCAAAACAAATTGGCGCATCTTCACACAGCCCAACTGTATTACATGAGTTTGTTGGTTGGGTCTTTGTCAACTCAAGGATCTTTGCATGGTGTTATGTTGTTATGTAGAAACTGCAGAGTTTATGGAAACAGGAAAACTTTGGTTTCCTCTTTGCATTTTGGCTATATGAGGAGGGAACAGTCCTCAGATACAGGTGGCTGGGAAAACCAAGAAAGAAATCAATATGTATGTGTAGGCAGGAAATCTGTCCTGGTAAAATGAACACTGATCAGTTGTCTTTGCTTCTAGACTATTTTGCTTTTTTTCAAATCTCACCTTCCTTCATTCTCTTGTAACTACTAACAGAACAGAGCATGATTTCCTTTTTCTAGTTTTGTTTCATAGCCACTTAGGATCTTGTATCTTTGAAAGATGCTGTCCATCAGAGATTGCAATCTGCCTTGTACAATTCTCAGGTATGTTTAAATCTTCTTTTATCCTCCAAAGGCTGGCTGAAAGAAGTGTCAGGTCATTATTTCAGGCTGTAGCTTAATACTTAGGCTTAACAGTGTGTGATCTCTCTCCAGCCTTCACCAAAGACCTTCATTCGCTGAAGGTCAAGGTATTAGAGTGTTATTTTTAAATATACTCCCAACAGTGAAGAGTTAAAAATAGACTTCTACGAAAATGTACAGTAATTGGTTAAACCTTGTTAGCCATCACATGAAGATGCTAACTCCTCCCAGGAAAAGACATAGCAAAAGCAGCTTTGGCATGGATTTATACTTAGAAGAGCAGCTGCAGGCTTACTGGGAAGGAGTTCACAATATAGGCCCTTGGATTATTAGCAGAAAAAACAGCTTGATTCTGGAAAGGAAGGGAAGGAGATACGAGAAAAAAATTTCCTCATTGTGATCTGCAAGCAAATTCCATGGATTCTCTACTTTGGAACAACCACCAGTAGACAGAAAGCTGTAAAAGATGGAGCTGGGAAAGGCAAAACTGCTGAGAACTGGCCTCAACGCTTTATATCAGGCCATCCACCCCGTGCATGGAATTGCCTGGACAGATGGGAAGCAAGTGATACTGACTGCTTTATACTATCATAATGGAGAGCTAAAGTTTGGAGACTCAAGTGTTGTTGGTCAATTTGAACATGTTCATGGGCTTTACTGGGGCCCATGTTGCTCTACAGACAACCCAGCTCTGCTCGCTGTGCAGCATAAAAAGCACGTTAGTGTTTGGCAGCTGTGCTACAGCACTGCAGAGAAGAACAAACCCTTGATTTCTCAGACTTGTGAAGTTGGTGAGCCATTTCCACTGCTTTCCCAGGGCTGTGTCTGGCATCCAAAGAAGGAAGTCTTGGCTGTGCTTACAAAAAGAGATGCTTCAGTCTTGCATGCTGTTCGTACTGACAATACTAGAGTTAAGGCAGATATCAAAAGCAGTGGGCTTATCCACTGTGCTTGCTGGACTAAAGATGGTAATCGTTTAGTAGTTGCGATAGGCAGTGCCCTGCATTCCTACATATGGGATGATGCTCAGAAAACTCTAAATACCTGCTCCTTTTGCCCAGTCTTTGATGTGAGAGGTTATATCTGTGCTATAGAAGCCACACTGGATTTTCAAATCGCTGTAGCTACTGAGCTTCCTTTAGATAGTATCTGTGGTTTGAATGCAGGCATTGCATTTGATATGCCATCTGGTACAGAAACTTGTTCTTTAATCTCACAGTCTGCTCTGGTGCTTGGTGATGAGGAATACTCCATGGACCTGCGAAGAAAGTCCACAGATTCAGATAAATCAGGTGTTGATTCAGTTGCTTCTTCTTCATCAGGTCCTGTGGATTTAACCCATATCCTTGCAAACCACCGTCGGTCTGATCCCAGTCCTCTTATTACTCTGAGACGCAAAGACTCTGCAGCATCAAATGGTCAAGATTCTTCTCACCTGATCTTGGTGACTTTTGAGAGGAAGGTAACCACCACCAGAAAAGTCACCATCCCAGGTATTCTGGTTCCTGATATAATGGCTTTTGACCTTAGAGCTCAGATTGTGGCAGTAGCCTCTAATACTTCCAACATTGTTTTAGTGTACTCAGTAACCTCTTCCTGCATGCCTCATATTCAACAAATCCAGCTGGAAAAAAATGAAAGACCAAAGGGCCTGTGCTTTTTGACAGATAAACTGCTATTGATTCTGATTGGCAAGCAAAAGTTCCCTGAGACTAGTCTCATTCCATCTTCAAGTTCAGACAGGTATATAATGCGTCTGATGATCAAAGAATTGATGCTGGAAGAAGATTCTTCAGCACTGCCTGAGACTAAGCAGAATATGTTTTATAACTTTGAATCCTCTGTTAATATACCTGGAAAAAGAAAGTTCTTTGAAAATCTTGCTACAGAAGACCAACCTCAAAGCAGGGAGCTATTAATACCAAGAAGCGCAGTTATTCAATCTCCTAGTGGCAGGAGAAGACTCATCGAAGAAGTAAAGAGCCCTAGTTATGAGCAGAGCTCTTCATCAAGTGTGAGTGACCTGGATGAAAAAAGGCTCCCAGGTGACCTCTCAGTGGCCTTGGAAACGTTGGATACTGAACCTACCAATCGTTCAGTGTCTCTCCTTGGTTTTGGAACACCTACCAGGCTTTCCAGCACACCGACTTCCCCTAAAGTGCAGTTCAATGTGATCCAAGAAACATCAAATTCTCCTAAAAACAACAATTTGCCAAGTGAAAGAGGAATGAGTCACATATCTAGAAATTTAGAAAGACTTTGTGGCAGCTTCAATGAGTTACAACTGAGTCTTTCTGAAATAATGGACTTTGCTAAAAATGGGAGGAGGATATCTTTAGCCTATCCATGTTCACAGGAACCACCCGTCGTTCATATCACTTACCAGGTAACTTTTTTCTTAGCTTAAAAATATTGTGATAGGACACTGACATTTTAAACAATCTTGTATTTATTTAGCTTTAAATCAAGAGGATGCAGTTTAATTCTTATCAACCCATGAGAAACGTAACTTGAGTTTGGCATCAAGCTTAATCTAAAATGGTATTATAATTTGTCATTGAAACAATAACTCAGGGTGATGTGGGTAACTTAGAGGATACTTCACATGGGAGAGTTGTGTCTATTGAGTCATCTTTGATTATGTACAACTGTCTTGGATACTAGCTGATTTTGTGTCCATCTGCCAAAGAGAGAGAACAGAGCCAAACAGTTGTTAATATACAAAAGGTTTAGTTTAGTGTAGAGATGAATCTATCAGTAGGGTGGTACAGAACATAATAAATTCAAACCCAAGCTCAAATCCAAAGTTTGAAGATAGCTAGACTTTCATGAAGGCTGAAACAAAGTATTGAATCTTCAATTTATGGAAAATTCAGATGGGCATGACATGAAGTTGTCTTATTTCTACTTTAATTTCTCACCACTAATCTTCACAGAGCTGGACATACTCAATTTGTAAAACATATTACCACTTCAAATTTTCTGAAAAAAGAAATCTGTCAATATGTAATTATAATTTCATTAAATAAATAGATGAATGTCAAATCATCATGTTCCTATCCCACCCATGATTTAGCAAAATTCCTACTGGCTTCAATAAGAATTTCAACTAAGGAATGTAGGGTGGGTAATTATGTCTGGCTATTATTCTTAGTATTATTTGCAGTAATACTAACATTATACTGATAATATTTTTGGTCATGCTGATGCTAGTGATATTGCTGCTAAAACTGGGGTCCCTTTCAGGATGTAGATGCCAATTATAAATGCATTCTTATCTACTGCAACATAAGCAGCATTATGTCAAAGTAATACATTACATTGTGATGATGCTGAAGTATGTACTTATCAAACAAATTTGACTTCCTTTTACTTTAAAGGAATCCATACAGACATGTAAGTACTCCATTCCCTTAAACACTCATTAAGGGAATGGTGACTCAATTCAATCATATGCATTACTTTTTAGCAATTGTTTACTTGGTATTTAAGCAGATTCTAGTATGTTAGGTACTCTGGATAAAAGCAAAGCTTTTGATCTGAATTAGTCAATAATTTAACTTGAATACATTATACAAATTCTGGTGAAAAAAGCCACATGTCTATTTTAAATAATTTAGGATTTTATTTGCCAAGAAGCAAGCCCTTCTGTTCTCCAGCATGTTCAAATTAATTCTAATTTCTTAACATAAATCAACTTATTTATTTAGCAAGCAGCCCTATCTCTTGGATTCAATTGGATTAACCTTTCCAAAAAGAAGTTTTGTTTGTGACACGTGACATTAATCTAAGATCTGAAGTCACTGTGCACGTTTGCTTGTACAAGGAGTACGAATTATTTATCCTGTTTTTTTCTTTGGAAGCAAAAAAAAAAAAATTAGTGCTTCTAAAGTACTGCTAGACTAACTACATTTAAAAAGGAAGAGTCTTATTTACCTGACCAGGTTAGTTTCACGATGAGCCAGCAGAAAGCACCACTAGTACCGCATTATAATGACTCAGAAAAAGTGCCACTTAATGTCTTTCCGACACACATAGCTTTTCTGTGTAAGTCTCAACTAATGCCTTGCATAGTTCAGCCCCTCTTCTGAAATCTAACAGGATCACAGCATGATGCCAAAAAATAATGAAAAATAGACTGATGGCAAAAAGGCCTCCAGACAGACAGGGAAATATTTGCTTCATAGGCAGCTAATAATTTTCTCAGAAAATAGTTGTTTTGATTACTTTGGATTCAGACATCTGAACCTTGTTCCTCCTTCAGGAGTTGATTAGCGCTCTGTGAGCTCAGAGACCAGCTGGGCTGTGGGTTCCAGCCAGGCTCTGTGTTCACAGTGCAAAAAGTCAGGAAATAGCTTTATTGCCTTATGATATAAATATCAGCCTGTGGAAAACATTCTAAGCTTTAGGAACACTGCAGTCCAGTCAATAATATGGCCATTATCTTTCAGCTTTTTGTGCCAAGTGCATGTCTTCTTAAGTGTTTGTATAATCCCCAGCACGGCAGAGGCTCAATCTTGATTGAGAAATCTATTATACTATAAAATACAATGATCAGCACTGCATAACCGTATTTATGCATTAATAACATAAAAGGAAAGTTTAAAACATAATAGTTAAAAATGTAGTAATAATTAACAGACAATTACGAACACTGTTGTACAGAAGCATTGACGTATTTATGTGGGTTTCCAGTTCTGCTTAGAAAACCATAATATAAAAGAGAATGTATTACTTAATAATTCATAATGTCTGCTCACTAAATAGTCTTTAAAACCTTTGTTTATTCTGCTAGTGCTAGCCTACCTATAACTCCTCTGAAGTCATGTCCATGCAGTACTACCAGAATTTATATTCTTTGTAGCGCATAGCCATAAAAGAAAAACATGATCACTCACACTTTGGAAATGTCACTGCACTATCACTCGTGTAATAGCATTCAGCCACCAGAGGTGACTTGATCATTCAACCCTGAAAAGCAAATATTATTGCTCTTTCATCACATACAGACTTGTGAATCAGGATAGTGTGGGAGGGCAGACAGACAGACGCAGTAAGAGGCTATTATTTTAAAAAGAAAAAAAAAAAAAGAAGATATGAGGAGCTGTCACAGATTTGTTTCTGTTTCATTTTGCAAAATGATACTTTTATCACCCTTTTCCCCCAGAAAAGAAACAGCTGCAGAATATTTAAACTAGCCTCATTCAAAAGCTAATTACAGTGGAAATAAAGCCAATCTGGATTTGAAATTAATGGCATTGAGGCAAACCTCTCTAGGAGGAATAAGATTCATCTTAATCTGATGAATTTCTTAAAACTCCTACATTTTGCTCACAAGCAGTATTATGTCAAAAATGTATATCACTGAGAGCATATATTGCATAATTAAACAGGAAATAAATATCTTTTCAGCAATTAGTCACGATGATTTCCTTTTCTTAGCACTTACCAATAATTGTATACAAGTCAATTTGTACTTTTATAGCATCTTCATACAATTTACTATGGGAAACTTTATTGCCAAGGTCAGCTATAAAATAAACCATTTTTTTATACAGAGCTGAGAGATGAATAGAAAGGATCCAAACATATGGCAAATAAAGTTCTTCTGATAGAAATACATGAAGTAGAGATAAAGAAGGGGGGTGTAAGGGTGGCACAGTAAAATGAGCAAAGACCAGGCTGCAATGATCAGCTGTAATAAGATCATGAACCTTTCTGAAATCCAAAGGGCAATTTTGACTCGGGTTGAGCAATAGAAAGAAAGTCATGAAAATGATGGAAGAGGAAGGTGATATGACTGCTCCCTGGAGTAAGAAACTAGTCAGCCATCCTGAAGTTTAGAAGGAAGAGATTTAGGATGACTGTAAAAGAAAGACCTGCAGTAGTCAAGAGAAGATGTGATTAATGCATGGATAACATTTTGAGCAGAGGTTGAGGAATTTGTTAAGAACAAATTCTAACAACGTTCTGAAACTGATCAATAGCAGACAAGCAGGGTTTGTAGAGGAGACACAATACCTTTTATTAGACCAGATGATTTGTTTGTTGGATACATAGACGCAAAGGAAAAGGAATATGTAATGTCAAAACTGAACCCAAGTTTTTGTACTGTGCAAAGGAAGTAAAGATCTGAGTTAAAAAAAACCCCAGTCAAAACATGAAGATCATGGAAGCACAAGCATGAGGACAGAGGGTATATCTTAGATGACAATATACCTGAAACAGTAGTTGCAGAACTATTAACAGGGAGCCAAGAGTAGAGAAATCCTAGTATCTCATAATCTGAAATGCTGATGTGCACTATAAATGCAAACTGCACTGGGATTTAAGCACCCCTGAGCAACTCAGATCTCTTCAGACGTAAACATCTTACAGGCTTATGCTTCTCTGACAGGTTAATTAGGGTTGCAGTTGGAATGTCCCACGTAAGGGCAAGCAAAGGTATTAAGATCTCCACCAAAATAAAATCAGGATCTACCAAAAATCGAACAGGAATCACAGCAACAGTAGAAATCATGACAGGAAAGGGGAGCAGTGCAGGCTGCCAAACCTAATAAATACTACCTGTGGCAATGTCGCACAAGGCTTAATGAGACACAGTACTTCGAATGTCAAAAATCATAGTTCTCATTCCTCTTCAGTGCTCTTCCTTAGCCATCTAACTCTCTTTCCATTGCCTTCTGGGCCAGAACCCCCACATCTATTTAATTTACTAGTTGTTTTCTCATCCCACACAATTAACGTGGGGGCAAGGCAAAAGAAAGCTGACTAATGGGTACTAAGGTATCAAAACTGAAATTACCACTGAAGTACAACACAAACAGCTGAAATCAAGGGTCTAAGAAAATGAAAACATAGTTCTAGGCAACTACAGCACTATTCATCTTACAATGCAGAGATGTGACTGACTAACCTGACACCTTTCCTTTATAAAAGAACAGATTATTAACACAAAGGATATGAAGAATATTTAAAATACCTGTAATTCAGTACAGTACCTGAAATCATGCCACAGGGGAAATTATTTGTTCAACAGCAGAGAATAGGGATTAATAGAAGAAATGTAAGATGGTTGGGGAATTAGCTGGAAGGAAGATAGTAAACAGTTACATAAAAGAAAATGGAAGAAATTTACTAGTGGATTTTCTCATGATTGATCTTCAGACTAATCTAAAAGTTTCATTACTGGTCTGATGAGATATGCTAATAAAATCTGCGTATGGCATAACGTCAGTAGTATTTTCAATAGAGGATCAGGATATCGCACCTGTAATTTGATGATCTGAGCATCTAGAATAAAAAAAAAATGATTGAAATGAACTAACATGAAGTGCATAGTGATACATTCCAGGATTAATAGAAGGAATTTCTGCTATAAACTGGATATTAATTAGCTGGAAACAACCAAGGATGACAAAAGCTTGCACGTGTTAAGTGACTACAAGATGACTATGAATCAAAAAATGTGATACATTTATGAAAAGAACAAAGGCAGTCTGTAGGTACATCAGTGAGGCACATCCAGTAAGTAATGCAATACTGGGCAGCACAGCCGTGGGGCCTCATCTGGAAAACATTTTACATTTCTAGACATCCGTGTGCAAGAAAGACACATTCAAACTGCAATCAATCACTACCCCAGCATTAGTAAAAACAATTCTGATGGGTAGCATATTCTTATTTACCTCACTGTTTCATCAGTTGTTGAATTTAAGTTCATGAAGATGATCGTAGCATCCAGGCAAATGTAGGCAGTGCATTAGGAAATACAAGATAAACAGTGAAAAAGGTCAAGAGGCAGAACTAGCTGACTGCTTAGTGGGGTTCAAAAAAGTGATAAAAGAAGTGTTTATTTATTGTGCAGACATACAGTGTATACATCTAATCCAGGAACCCTTTTTTGCCTTAGTAAATTATTTTCTTCTCGTATATATTTGCATTCCAAAACATGAGTTTTGAAAGACAGTTTGGCAACGCTGCGATGCGCTGGCTGCTGCCCAGAAGACCCTGTATAGGCTATAAAATCTCATCAAGGGGCAGGCTGACACAGATGAAGGAAAGCAATTCTTGAATTGATCGTTTCTTTCTGTTGGATTTTTGTTGAGGAAGAGTTGGACTTGACATACTACAGGAAGTTGGCTAAAGAAACTTAATCTGAAAATATCCACTCATCTATGTGGAAATATATTTGTTTCTTCTGTGATTAATATGTTCTTCATCTACCAATAAACTTTGGTTTAGGATAAAACAACTATCATTAAGGGATTTTAATCTGAGAATGGCAAGTCCTCTGGCTTCAACTGGAGATAAACAGCAACACAGCAAAAACACAGATACATATTTTGGGAAGAGGTGAATTAAATTTAGATTTGACTAGAAAATGGTCTTTGGGTTAAGGCATGAAAATGTGAAGTACTGAGGTGAGATTTTAATTGCATTTCTAACTCCGTCACAAATTACTTGCATGACCTTGAGTGAATCTCCTAATCACCATGTGTAATGATTTCATCATCTATAAAAATGGAATACTAACAGTTACCTACCTCTCAAGAAGGCATGGGTTTAAATCAGTTAATATATGATATGACGTGTGTGAACATATTCCTCAAAGACAAGGCATGCTATCATCACTTAAACTAAACATTAAACAAATAAGGCTAAATAATTAGAAGATTAAAACAGAGGAAGATTATTGACCTGACAGAATTTGCTAGCAGACAAAAATAAATGTAAAGATGATTAAGTTTATCATTATAAACAGAAGTATATGACAAAGACAGAGAGAATGGCTAATATGAATGCTCACAAGTGATGAAAGACAAACAACTCTGAAACTTAAGCTTTGAGCTCTGTACTCGAAAAACTGGTTAGTATAAAAGATAGATGCCATGTAGTTTTGTACATACAAAAATGTCTTCCACTTCCAGTGGCTGTTCCAATAACAACTTTTAAGGCTAAGTAGAAAACATACTAGAATGAAGTCATCCTTAGTATACATTTCCATTCAACTGATTTTAAGTCAACAGAGGCAGAGCTAGATTGTTTTCTGGTTATTCTTGAGTTGAAGTGTATCTATGTGAAAAAATGAACCACTCATGTCAAGGCAATGTGCATGTCTCATTTACAGTCTACATTTTTCTGTAATTCATTAACTGAAGTACAAGTTTGAATAAACTCTGCTATTTCAACCTGAATTCAGGAAAATGAAGTAGTTGTTAGATGTACTAATCCACAATATGCAGCAATGAAAATCTTCACACAAATACCTGTACAGGCAAATAGTATCTTTGCAATGTAAATGCAAAGCACATGCTCATTGCTGAACATTCAGCCCATTGAGTTTTAAGTGTATTTAGGTTCAATAGAATATAGTACTATATAATTTGAAGAGACCTAAAAATGACAAAGAAGTTCTGTTATACAGTTACAGCAGTAATAAAAAGTTACTATAGGTTTATGACTAAGAAAATGATACTTCTTTGATGCATTCCTTAGGTATTTCCCTATTAATTACACAGCAACAAACTTCTGGCTGTTTTGAATGGGGAAAGAGATGAGAAGACCTTTAAAATTGGAAAGTTTACGTTTCTAACGGAAAGATATTTTCACAGTTCTTACATCTTCAATCAATCATAATACATAAATAAACAACAATCAGCCATAGACTATCTGCATGGCCAATTTATGATAGAGTGGGGAAAAATACTTTTGCAACTGTCGGTAGACATTCTGATTTATAGAATCCAATGTGGTTGTATGACATCATACATACTATCTACCAAAAAATGAAAGTGATTGATGTAGAAAGCAAAAAAAGCACGTGTTCACTGAGAGAGCGACTGAGTCAAAAGACAGACAAGGATTAAAAGAGACATTTATTTAGTCAAAGGTCAGATTACTATGCACAGAAATAGAAGATGCAGTTGTGAATTCATTCAACTGTAAGTTTCATATTAGCAAGATTCAAGGCTATGAAGTAAACACGGACAGGGTAGGACTAGAACAGGAATTAGGATAGATGACATCTTTTCAACCCATTCTAAAACGTTAACTTGGATCCCTTCTGAATGTACAAAACAGAAAGGTCTAGGAAATGGGATACATACACAGACTGTTCATTCAAATAACAAATATGTTAAATCTGGGGGTATTGTAAACATAAGGGATGCCAAAGGAAAAAAAAAATGTAACACATGGGAACTACACAGGTGGAAAGTATGGAGAGGAAAGAACAAAATGAAATTCACAGGACAAAGTATAGCAAGTTTCTTTAGAAGAAAATGTCCAAGTCACATATATTTTACAATGGCATTGAGTCACTGGAAAATTTTTAATGCTAAAATTACTTTCAAATGATAGCAGATAGGAAGATGTAAATGAAAATATATATCCACTCCATAACCGTATTAGCTCAACTATTTTGTGGTCCTTGCACTTTGCAGTAATCAGAATGACAGAACACAAAGGTGTCGATTCTCAAGGCCAGCTAAACTTCATGAAGCACGAATATGACACCTTTATATTAAAGTGTGTTCTTTTAGTGAATGTTAGAGCAGATTCCAGGGCTGTGAGTCCATACATTCCCTCTCTCTCAAAGAAAGTCACAGGATTCCCAAGCTACCTTGTTATGACAGCTTTTCAGAGAGACTATTGCTATGTCCAGTCTCTGCAATTCTCTCTGTGCCAGAACTGAGGTTATTTTACTGGGGTGGAATAGCTAACCAATGACTATCAAAACCACCCACGTGTTCAACTGAAACTGAGCAGCGTACTCATTTGCTCTGGTAGCATCTTGCACAACTTTATTCCAGGCATGATATATTCCCTTCCACTGAATTGACTCTTCAGGTAGAAAGGCCCAACGGACACATATATGCATGACCTAATACATTATATATACAGGGCTGATGGAGTTTTGAGCTGCATAAGCACACAAAGCAAAAAAAAGAGGCATATTCCTCTTCACATGGGACTATGAGATTGTGCTTAGAATTGCACTGCATGATGGTGTCATCTATAAATTGTAGCACAGACAAAGAAAGAGCAGAATGTCTAAAGAACTGAAAGGAGTAAGAGCAGAGGAATGGTTGAAAGAACTCAGGCACAATGTCTAAACCTTTAACACGATTTTTTCTTTTACATGCATGCATTTGAAGAAAAGTTTTTCAAATGGAGCAGTTACTGAAGAAACAAAAGATGTTCTCCTCTGTGATGGCAAGATCCATTTGAATTTAGTCCAGCAGCTGTTTGATCTGCCTGTTATTGAAATGAAACATGGTATGTTCTTTTTATTTCTGGTATCTGGTTTCGCCTGAGATTTTTAGCGTAAAAGAGGCATTTGTGGTATAATAATTACCCCATACTGTAGTAAACTGAGATAGCTAACTTTTTTTGATAAGTATGTGTCTTCCTTTGTCTGAAACATGGCAGAGTGTCTCTTGAAATCACTTGAATGCTAAGTAACTGCAGGACTACCTATTACCAGAGTAATATGTTAGATGCCTCTACAGAGGAAGGCTGAGAAAATAATCAGTATGCTGTGTTACCTGCAAACAGAAATGCTTCCTTGAGACCTTTTGGCATTTTGCTTTGCCCACCTTTACAAGCATGTCCCAGACCTGACAATAGAGAGTACATTGGAGAAAAATTCATTCTCAGAATATGATATGTATGTATCACATAGCATTTGGGATTATTTTAATGTAAGATAAACAATGAAGCTCAATGTTCTAATTTGCCAGTCTCACATTTCTACCACCCACCACTGATTAACTTGTACGGACAGAAGCAGCTAGGGAAATCCTAGCCCCAGTCTGGTCTCTGAATTATCTCATCCCTGCCTGTTCATGTATGCCAGCTTCTCAGCAACGTACAGTTATTTTTTAGCCATTTCTCTATAATGCTTCTGATGGCTTTTCTCATCACAGTCTAAGTATATTATGATCTTATGCTACACAATAGTTGTCTGTAATTATGATCTCCTTGCATGGTTTCCACACTGAGAAATCCATAAATTACTCTCTGTCTTCCCCCTTGTTTTAGCCCCTGACCGGCTGAGATACATTGGCTTAATCTGTATACTCTGTGTGAAATAAAAAAGAAAAGGAAAGCAATAATATAAGCTATAGTTTTCTAAATAATGACCGTTACATACCAGACAGCTGTATAATAGACTTATTGATGAAAACCAGGCCTGGGATGTTACTGGTGCTAGCACCAAGGACAGTGGGAAAAAGAGATGTAAAATATGCACCATTCTGCCATTAATATTCTGCTTATCTCCTTGTTGTTGATGAGACCACAAGAATGAAAAAAAAGGCTACAAATACAACACAGACCAGGGGAACTGCCTTTATCCAAGACACATTGGGCCATTTCAGTTTTCCCCTGGCTTACAGCAGTTTCTGAGAGTTGTACCAGAAAATAAGGATATGCAGGTTTCATATCTTTGTCAACAATCTCTCTTGACTGTACAGTGCAGTGGAGGCATATATGAAAAAAACACCACTTGCTGCAGATGCCTGAGCTATTTTCCAGCAGGCTTCTGCCCTTGCATGGCACGGAGGATGCCATTTTTAACCTGTACTTCCAGTTCTTGATTTAGGGAAGAAATGCCCATAATGAAAAAAAGAGGTTTAGAATTCAGTGTGAAAATAATAACTAATGGGTCTGAGAAAACCTATTTTCAGCTCTATAGAACAGTTGAATATTTAATATTTAATTAGCAGAATACCACTCCTCAATTTCCTGTATTAGACTTCAGAGATATCAAAAAGACAATGTCTCAGAATCATCCTAACATGTCCCTCTTTCTGTTCAATGTGGTGCTCGGCTTTTCTGAAACTGAGTCTGTTTCTTGACAGCAAAAAGAAAAACGGAAACAAGAATCTTTCTAAAACTCACCAAAATCCTGCAAAATTAAGAAGTAGTTATGTAGCTTTTTATTCAGTTCTGACCAGTACAGGTTTATATTGCTAAATCTTTCCTTTGCCCACAAGGCATGAATATTAAATGTGATGTTTAAAAATATCACTCCCATCCTTTAATTCTGTATAATCAAAGGGAACGTAATGAAGAGCATGCTTGTATCGCAATGACAGCCTGGCATTTTTTACTATGAATAAACACTTAAACTGGAATATATTGGGAAAAAGAAGTTCAAAGCTGTAAGCCAAATTCATACCCACAGCAAGGCTATTAAGATCATCAGAGTTCTATGAGCAATGAACTTGGCCTCATCATGTGCACTTTAAGCTCAGGACTATAATACCATTACCTGTACTAAATATAGCCTGTCATATAGTGCCCTGGTATTAGCACACAGAAGTCTCTCTTTTTGGCGGGTCATCATCATAATAATTTTGCATAGCAAAAGGGTACTACATTCTGCACAAGGTATTTCCACCATTGAAATATTTTGTGGGATATGCTTCAAAGCAAGTGTTACCAATGACACAGAGAATTTCAAACATTTCAATGGATGAAAATAAAAAGTCCCAAGAGTGGGACAAAAGAGTATGCTTTATCAATTTGACCAACAATGTAACTATCAATTCAGACAGCAGAATTTCCCCTTTCAGGCCCACTGCTTACAGAATCTGAAGTCTGTCAAGAATTAGAAAGAAAGTATTAATAGTAGAAGATTAAAGATTCATGGTTTGGAATGACAATCTTCTTATGATGTAACAGGTGACATGACAACATGCAATAAGAGTAGCAGCCTGGAATACTGCTTTGGTAATAGTATAAGGAGGGGAGATTTGACCTGTCCTGGAACATGCTTTGTTGTGACTGACAACAATTAAACATGGTTCTCCTGGATTTTATTCTACACTTCCTTTTTTCACACTCCTTTTCAAAACACATTTTTACCTCCCAAAATTAAAAATTTCAATAACAGAACATAAGAGGGCTTTCTTTACCTCAGATCCCAGCTAATGCCCCTGCTCAGTAATGACAGTATCATATGCTCTAAGAAAAATGTGTGATACAAGGGCTCCCACAATGCTTTTCAGTTGCCACAGATTTTTTTCTTTTTCATAAAATGTCAGACTGAAAAAAAGACAAATAGAGAATTTGCTATTTTCTATAAGAACGGCAATATCCACTCCAAAAGGAAACAGATGAATCAGTAGAAAAATATATATAGTACATACAGCTTCATTTTCAAGCTGACTTGCAAAGGAAAGTAAAAAACAAAGGGTGGGGTTTTCTGCTTCTATGCAATATAGAAAGTGAACCTGAATGATTTTGATGTCTTCATTTTTTAATCTTGCCTCTTTTTTTTTTTCCAGAAAAAAAGGATTAAAAATGTCGTTCACATTTTGTTCATTCTCTTTATGAGAAGATTCGATAAATAACTAAAGGACAGGAAATTTTATTCTATCAGCTGTTGTAAACCATCTTTTGTAAATCATGGTATCTTTTGTAAATCATCCTCAAAGTGTAAATTCCTTCCATTTGCTATTTGAATTTGAAAACATACTGAACAATCTTGGCTTGACAGCAAAGGAGATGGAAACCCCTACTTCCTTCTAGAACAAATAACAGCACAATCATTTTCTTTGCCAACTTTTTCAGTTTTTATGATCTCTTCATCATTTGGGTAGAGCAGATGAGCAAAAAGGATAAGCAGAAGTAGATGTCACTAGAACAAAAGTCAGTATGGAAAGGCTGGCTGAGTTTTCAGAAAATGGAGATACTTACAGTTTATCAGCACTAGCAAAGATGCACCTTGTTTTTCACCTTAATTTAAATAGGGGACAAAATGCCTCAAACCTTTCAAGACGTTTCATTCAGCCCCCCTTCGCATTTACACAAAGGTGTGTTTAGCATGGATTGTCAGACCTTAATGTCATTAGCGTAATAAGGCTTTAGTGCACAAAAAGAAAGCCTGCTCTGCTCCTGTGCTGGCTGACTTTTAAAAACGTGCTTGTACATTTTACATAACCAGAGCAGTACACTCATTTTCTTTTTTTGCTTAATTTTTGTAGGCTCTTCTTGGATTGTACTCACTGCAGACAAGGACGGCTTTGTGCCATTAATATTCAAAGCAACACAAGAGATAATCATAAGGGATGGAACTGACAGTTCAGAAGTCTGTGGAGGTCACTCCTACAAAAAAAGCATTCCAATGCGACCACCAAGCAGAGTGACATAATTTCTGAACAAAGAATGCTAATGACCTTCTTTTTTAACACAATACAGAGACACTCTGCAGTGTCAGAAACTGAGTGACTAGAAAGCTGTCTTCACTACTTTCAATGTATTTTAACTGAAAAATCTGTGGCATGGTTACTCTATAGCTAAATCCTAGGGTTGGCTGGACCCTCATGATTTCTTCTGAAGGATGAGACCTAGAGTGAAGTTTACCACACCTGTTGTTATTAATGGCTGCCAGTGGACTGGAGCAGAGAGACTAACCTCTACTTTAATTGTGGTCAGGATGTTCTTGGAGAAAAAATATTATGCTAAAAATCATGCAGTAACAACAAATCTAGCTAATACATGTGTACAGTCCACAAAAAAGCTGAAGAAAATACAACTAAAGAGCATTTATATTCATTAAGGAAAACTGGAAAAAAAAAAACCTGCTTCAGGCTCTCTTTGCTTTTCCAGTTGGATCCCATGGAAACCTGCAACGTTTTCAGAGATTTTATATGAAAATGTTCAATTACTTAAAAGGCTGCATCACTGTCTCCTGTCAGTGTCTTACATGGCATGTAGACTTACACATGCACATGGAAGAAAAAGAAAAAGCCTTGCAAGGTAAATTAAGGATCAAAGACATTGAACGTAAATTTCATTTGGCTAAATGCAGGTGTCTACACTGAAGTTGTCATCTAGACTCCTGTATTATCAGTCAAAAAAAGAAAAGCACTTCTACAGCAGATTACTCATGCCCTAACATAGATTTCTAAAACTGATTGAGGTGAACCATCCTTCTAAGCAAGTAAATAAGTGCCTATTCCTTTCCACTGACTGCAAAAGCAAGCTAGGGTGACTAGTTTAAGTACAAACATTTACATTTAGTCAGATGAACCTCACCCTCAAAGACAAGAGGCAATACAGATACATATGAGAAGCAGGCAGAGATTCATGAAAATTAAACTACCATGATTATCGTGACAGAAACAGGCATAAGGGAAGAACTCTCTAACTTTTCTTCCTTTAAATGCAAAGAGATGGGTAAAGTGTAATGAGTAGCCACATCTGTGAGGCCTAGCATTTTGTACTGCTGGACAGGCCCCAGCAGGAACCATGGAAAGGCATGCCTGCTTCACCCTGTACATTCGTGTAAACATAAAAGGGATGAGACTTATTTAAGCTACTATTAAGACTTATTTTTCATACTGTGTGTTTTGGGTCTTGTTAATACTCCTGGAAAGTCTTTTTTCCCTGCCTGGGAGCCACGGCAAGCCTGTTTATAGGGCACAGATACGCTAAAATTCAGTTACAATACTTCACCCCATACCAAAGCTGGATCGAGAAGGTAGATCTATGGTCTTAAGGCACTTAATGGGTTTGGAAGTTTGGCATTAGTACCATTCCAGTGATGCAGCCACAAATCTCATGAGGAACAGTTTCAATTCCTGAAATAAGGAAACAGTTTCAATTCATTGAATTAAATAATGTCCTTCTCATGCAAGTATCCTCCCAGAGACAAAGGAATCATCATTCCAAATCGCCTACAACCACAGGTATGCAATGTAGCTGCGTATATTTGTACTACCTTGTTTGCAAAGATCTTTTTAAGCAGCCTCGAGGAGCATTCCTGTTTGTAAAAAAAAACAAAACAAAATAAATCTGACCTTTTAACTATTAAACACATCTATTACTTTAGTTATTTGGTTAATTGGATTGCCTGCATTAAAATTGTGTTCAAAAAGCTATTTGTATTACAACTGCTTTAAAAATTTGGCTTAAGCTGTGCTTTCCTTCACTGAAATCAGCCCAAATCATTGAAATCAAATAAGTAACACAGAAGACACTATCAGATTTCTAAATGACATAGCATATTTTGAAGCAGCAGATATTTCTAATCTTGCAAATACACTTGAACAACATCCTTGTGTCTCACAACAGTATCTGGTATTTACAATACTTATGCTATGGACAAGTAAAATAAAACTTAATTATAACTACCTAGAATGATGGGAGGATATATTTTAGAGGACTACTTAGGCTCAACTAAAGGAAGAACTAAAAGACATTTTTTCTCACAAATATTATCTTCTATAAGTGGTAGTCCTATAGTTTCGTCCACTTGAAATGAGGCTAATGAAACACAAAAAATACGTTACATGGAACAGTCCTGCACTCTAAATTTATGAACTTGAGGAAAAATGGGATTGAACCTATAAGGTTGATAACACACCAAGACACTTTTGTTTGTACCGTATCGTTTCTTTGAGTTCATTATATAAGTTATTCATATGGACTTCCTTGTTGCTAGAGAATACTCACGTTCCACCTTTTGTCATCTTCATGCCTTAGTGCTGTTGCAACAGCCAAAAGGGGAATTCTGAGAAGGTGAAAATCTTAACTAGCAGAGATCAGCGAGTATCTAGGCATCAAAGATGCCTCAGAACTTATAATTTTAACTAGACATTTCATTGTCAGTCTGTCACGCTACCATTTTAATTTTTCATGTATTACTCTTCTACAAAACAATCTGAACGTTGAGAAGATCAGAAGTGAAAGGAGCTTCTTCGAACAGCTATCAAAGTTTGGTTTGGTGGAGATAAAAAGAGGCAAATAAACTTTTAGATGACAAAACAATTAGTTTCAGGGAATAACTGGCTGTAAAAGTCAAAAACTTAGTTCTGTGATGCTTAATGAACTTTTGGATTTGTTATACTTCGGTGACATTGTTTTCCCCTGCTGTACGATTCAAGGGTTATTGAAACTAAGTAGGAACTAATCTGCCTGAAGCTGCTACCATCACCCAGCACAATTAGTCTGGTAACAAATGCGGACCCCAGTTCATCTTGTTGGATGCTTACAATTTTATAGGAAGGCTTAGGAAAAATATACTATATATCAATTAAAATTGTATAATGTTAAGGAATAGCACTGCCCCCCCCCCCCTTTATGAACACACTATTATGTACACATATTTGAAAATAAGTGCTTAAATCATATACATGCACTTAATAATGGAAAACAATTGAATGAAGAAATATTTGTTTTCAGGTAATGATTTAGGAGTGCAGTGCAGTGCAGAACTATCTTATATAGTGTCTACCACAAGGCTGTAGAGTTAAAATTTAAAGTAATAAAAGCACTGGAAGAAGTGCTGAAGAGATTTATGCAAAGCAGAGGATAAATTTTCAGCTTCGGTTTGGATGGAGAACAGATGGAGAATCAGTGAAGTAGAGAGATACAAGATGACTGTTCTATTAAGCACAAGCTGTACTGAAGATTTTTGCACAAACAGTGATAAGGGCATGTAGAAAGATAGAAAGAATTTGTACTAAATGAGCTGAGTAGACAGTAGGCTGTGAAAAGGAGAAAAGCATAGATCGAGAAGCATTCACCATCCTCCAGAAGTGCTATTTTATAGGGCCAAAATTGATCGGTTTAGAAAAAGGGGAGTTGTTCAGATCACTTGAATTTCATGAAACCACTAACCCCCTCTTTTAGGCTCCTTATTTCACCAGCAGAAAGGACAGGCTCCTCTGGAAGAATAATGAGACTACTGGTGCGAGGTCCCTGTCCAGAGTCACCCTGTAGGGGAGTCTGTCTTCTGTAATTAAAACAGAGGAAAGCTAGGAAGACTAGGAGTTTAAATTAGAAGTCAAAGCAGAATGACTACACTCAGTATGCCATACCAGTGGTGCTCAGAAGACTAAATGGTGTACCAGCTCACCCAAAACACTTCCCCTGTGGGGAATAAACAACATACCAGAAAGCCTAAATTTCCATTTTAATTACTCTGCATCTTTATCCCGCACATTTATATGTATTCTAGTATAATTTTAGGAGTTGGTATATCCTTACTTAAAAGTACAATCTGCTTCAAAGTAAAGTTAAAACTTACCTTACATTTTCCGTAACTCTGTTGCTAAGAATGCAGCAGTCTGCTTCACTCTTCATGGTTTCTTGTATTGACCCACTTCTTGAGAAAATGCTAACAGCAGCAGTTCTATATGCCAGAAAGGCTTTTTCTTTTTTGATTTTGAAAACAATTTTGTGAGAACAATAATAAAACAATATAAAAATTAAATGCAACAAAATCAACGTCAGCTGAAATGCTGCTGGCCAATCTATGATGCCGACTTTGCACAATGAAATATTACTTTGATATTCTTCATAACTGTTAAAAAGTGAAAGATCACTGCAGGCAGTGTATAAATTAGGCTCTGCATAACCCTCAACTAGTTCTTCTCTTTTCTCCTCTAGTACTCCAGAATAGTATTATCTATACTCATGTGAAAAATCTGAAGTATCAATTCCCTTTAATATATTTGTAACCACTGAAATAGTATAAATAGTATCACCAAGCCTAACTTCCTTTCCCCTGATTCTCATTTTTTTCTGTTTTGTCAGCTTAGACAATGAACATATTTTTAGCCATTTTTATTTCCAGGTTTTCCTATCTTAACAGAAAGCGACAAGCATTGGACCATTCTCCCCATCCAATATGTAGCTGAAGAGTCCTTCTCTCTAACCCAAGGCAGTGCCAATTATTCTTAAGTAACTCCTGACAGATGTTTATCTAACTTTTTCTTAAAAAAACAACATACAGCAACAGACTGCAATTATGAAACAGTTCAGTCCTTTAGACCTGAACTCATCTGACCTAACTTTTAAGCATGTGAAGTCAGGTGAGGTAAATCCCAGAGGTTATGCAATTTCACACCTGAAAGTATGACTTTATTTTCTGTTGTCCCACACAACAGAAATTAACTTTATGCATTACTGTTTTATATGTTAATAGTCATTTTATATGTTTATGTATATGTTAATCAGTCAATATTATGGCTTCATTTTTCTAACGGACTGAGGCAATTCCACAATCTTTATGTTAAATGCAAACTCACTTTGCTGAGATTCAGTACTTCCCTGCTGGTGCTATTATCTAATAGACAAGTAGAGGACTGCCATTATCTCCCAGCTAATGACATTTGGGTACCTCTCATATGAGTTTCCAAAGCGCTGAGTGCAATTCAGCCTCTGCTCGCAGCGAGCCAATACCGTCCTTGAACTTTATGCTCCCGTTTCCTCCACTATTATTTGACACATATGTGTGAACAGCCAGGTGTGATCAAATGTTTAGAGGCATGTGGTGCTAAAGTTCAGTACTGGCACAGAAAGACTTCCTGCACAGGAGATGACATTTGCAGTGTTACATAGACTTGCCAGTGAAAACCATTAGTACTCGACAACCTCTGTCCTTTGGCAAGGATCCACCCCACTTGTCAGCAGGCACCATGATATCTTAACAGACAAGGGAGTACGCAGCCAGCAGAGCAGTACATCTGAACACCACAGTGTAATACGACAGACAAAAATGAACCAAAATTCCAGACAAATGCAAACCATTAGTTCAGTTTAGAGGCAACAGTCATTTCCTTCAAATCAAACATACTTAATACATTTCAAAAATATAAAAGGCAGTAAACAAAGAAACAGTCCACGAACATTATTTTAAAAATTAGTACAAAATTCACAATAATGTACTAACTTCAGCAATCAAAACCCAAACTTTTGCCATGTAAGAAGAGCTCTGGTGTCCTATTGAAATTTAGCTGTGGGATGCTGAGGTGAAGTTTTCCAAAGCAATACTGGTGAAAGGCCTTCTCATTCTCCATTGAACCCCTGTTCATTCATCCTGCAGTCACTGGATGGAAATGTATGGACCCAAGAATTTATATGGCTAAAAAGACCTACCAAAACACTTTTAAAGTGGACCAGTTTCTCAATTCAACCTACAGCTCAGCTGCACGGTTGTGCCAGCACAGTGGAGAAGGCATCATGATTCTTAAGTCACACCAATGAATTAGTAACATGCCCATTGCTATCATATCTCATACCTTTTATCTGTCAGAGAATTCTGTGTCTCTGTAATTATCAATAAATTTCTTTTTAAGTTTAACACTTCAGTGTATTTTACAATAAGGCTGATTGCATTTCTTTACATCTTACCTGCCACAGATAGCATAACCAACAATTAACAAACTAGTCACAATTTGATTTGTAAGTATGATGCTAATTGTTTCCCTTGTTATCCTTCCCTCAGGAACTTAGTTCACCTAAAAATAAGTCAAGTAAGTAAAAAAAAGTATAAGTCAAAATACTGGCTCCACTGCAAATTACTGTCAAAATTTCCCTTGAACTTCAAACAAGTCACGATTTCACGCTCAGTTTGTAAATATTCTTATGCTCATGCAACTTGTATACAGCTGTCATCTCCGTTTCCATGTCTACCTTTCCTTATTAACATTTTATTTAGATATCAAGGATATTGTTATCAACACAAAATGTAGCTACACTGATCATCACTGATACAGAGTTATCTCAAAACACTTGTACCTGTTAAAAGCATAAAAGAAAACTGCATGATAACAGTGTACCTGAAATGCAGGATAAACCTAAGAAGTAGCAAAGATGAAAGTAGTGCTTGTGCAGATTAATTACATGAAAGGAAAATACAAAATGCAACAGTAGGAGATAGGAGTATCTAGGACCAAATTGTTTACTGCCACAGAAAGATTTACAGAGAAGAAGGAGAAAAGGTGTCTATATACGGTGGCACAAGTAAAAGGGAACTCCAGGTGCCTACTAGAAAGACTAAGATTTGAACAATCTCTCTCACATGATATTGTTAAATATGTGATGTGATCTGGTGATTTGTATATTAGCTTGGTTCTGGACTAACCACAGGTACAAGGATGTGTAATTTAAAAGAAGGTATTATTTGTTCTGAAGAGGTATGCCTGAAAATGTCCTTGGAAAGATTATTCCAAAGAAACATTGTCATATCAAAAATCCTTATTTACAACATCATTGTTTTACCCAAATGAATTTGAAAACAGAAAGACTCTCAAAAGGCTATCTCATTTTTAATACACATGAAGTTATTTTGGTTTTGCATGTTATTTATGGTACACAACAAACTGTGTGACTAGTCAGGAGACTGATTTTTACTTCTTAGCACTTTCACAGCAGTGCAAGTACATTAGTTTGACATAAAGCTTTATGCTAGTGGACTGGAAGGTCCATTTTCCTGCCCCAAAGCAGATATTTTGACTATTCAGTTTATGTCCTTTGTCTTTTGCAGCTGTCTGTTAAATACTTGAAAACTGTTATGTCCATTATGTCTCCCTTTAGTCTTCTTTTCTGCTCCTTCAGTTTCTCTCATAGATATCCACCCTGGACCTCTTGTTACTCTGCCCTATGCTACCATTCAGTATCTCTTAAACTGCAGCAGAGTTAGCAGAATTTAGTTGAAGGCCTGTTTCAGGCATAGAAAAAGCACTGGTGTAGGTTTTTACATACAGAAAAGGTAGGCCGTCACAGCGTGAACAACTGCAGGGGGTGACAAAACATTCCTGTACAAGTCTTCTACATTGCCTATGCCTTCTTCCTAGTGTAGAGAACAATCAGCTGTTTGAAAACGAATTTAGACAACAGCCTGTGTCTCCTTTGTCTCTAAAACAACCAGCAAAGCGTTGGACCTGCTGAAGTCCAACGTGCTGAGGCAGGCTTCTGGAGACGTGGAGTGGTAGCTGCTTTAGGAGATGAGGCGTGGTAGCTACTGCTGCAGAGAAAGGCAGCAATTCCCACTAACTTTGTCGCTGTCCTAATCCCCCAAATTTTCACTGACCCTCTCCATTCCTCAAAGCCTGGAGCCACAAGGAACCCCCTGCAAGACCATGACCTACACAGCACAAAATTCAGTTTTGCCTACACTACGGAAACACTGTGACCCCTTCTGGCTTTACTCAGCCAAGTAGGACAAACAAGATACTCATGTGTCACGCACGCAGTGATCCTGTTCACACACCCCACAGCGGTGTCTGCCACCTTGTAACAGCATAATATTGACTCGGGTCTAGCTAATTTTCTGCAGAATTGCTCATCTTATATTATCTTTATTACTAATCACCTCCCAAAACTAAGAAGAAACATTTTTAATCTAATAACAAAAAGCAGATACAACATCTGTACCTTTTAGCTACTGATCTTAGGCTCTACCACATCATATTTTAGGGGTCTAAATTACCTGACAATGCCTCATTAAGTTTTCCCATTAAGAAATACGATGATGAGATCAACTTGCTCATTCAGTTGTGTCCATAACCTGGATTAAATGTATTTTTTTAAAAATGATGCTTATGAAGTTAACAGGAAGTATCTTCAACTTATTCTTTTCCCTTATAACATTATGTTCTTTGAATGTGTACATATTCAATAAGAGCAAAGAAAAAAAATCTAGAGTGCATAAATACATCATGTCTCCCCATCACATCCATTTCACCGTCTTTCCTTGCCATTCTTTCCTTCTAAATCTTCTTTCTCAGACTGTCCTATATTCTTATTAAGGTTGTGTTTCAAACTAATTTGAAAAGCAGACGCCCAAATGATACAACAAATTAAGTTATGAGAACACAAATCTGTTCTCAGTGCAATATATTTGTGAGACTGTTCAGTGTTTAAGGATAAGCCCGACTCAATGTAAGCACGTATTTTTAAAAGACAAAATGTGTGCTTTAAATGAGCATGACCATAGGAAACGATTTCTATAATTTCAGCTTTTTAAATGCTTTTTCTTGCACAATTTCATTGCCCCACTTTCTACCTTATATACATGTCCTAAGGGGTTCTGCATCATTTAAATCCCTGATGTAACAGACGCATCACATATATCAGCAGTAAGCAGCTTGAAAAGTCTGGGGAAAAAAGAAAGAAAACAAGAGATGTTTATTTTCATTACAGCCTCTGAGAAATAACCACTGTGGCTATACACATCATGGCTGTGTGACTAGCCATGGCTAGTGGCTGCTGGCCAAGTAGCCTACAGCGATTTTCATGCTGCTCTACATCACAAAATAACAAGCCTGTGGTTATGCAAATAAGATACACACTGTTGGGCATGGAAATAAACACCTAGGTGTAATAATAACCGCCTACACAGCATCCTGGCACTCTGGTAGGGTGAGACAATTCAGTTTCAATCAAAATATTATACAATTGACCGTATTTTACAGATTTGCAAATAACTGCAAGTTTTGTTGATATTTTCAGTTCATTTGTAGAACTCAATTAGCATTTATACATATAAGAGAATTTACATGATGAAAAAAAAGTCTTTAAAAATACTTACTTGTATAATTATAGGCACAGGAAACAAAAATAAACATTTAATGTGAAAATACCTTCTGAGGCATTCTTAAATTGTGTTCTCTGCACCTGATAAAACAATTTTTAAATGTTTATTTCTGTATATTAATATGGATGGTCGGTTTAAGTTTATATGAAAAGAGAAAAATGTGAAATCATTACTGTTAAACAAGATTCTTTGTGAGATTACAGGAATAAAATTATATTCAGCAAACTGTTACTGTCTAGTAAAGTCCCCTGGTGGCTCAGGTTCACAGGCACTGTGTAAAAACGCTACACGGCCAGCCTCATGGCTGAAACACATCCCCAAAAGTTTTCCTATTTATGGATGGCTTGACAGCACTTTCAAACCACATCACCATCAATCTAAAAAAATCACAGGGCATATCATTAATGCCTTAGGAAGTGTATTCTTCCGTCACTCTTATTTGTTATCCATAGGGGAAACAAGATTGAAAGCACAGGCCCCATCCTACCCTCTGCGATGCACAGGACCGAGCTCTCCAGGCACCTTCTATGTCAATAGCTGATGTAATACAGTGTTGAGTGTTCAAACATATGCAGTCCTCTAGAGAGAAGGGAGTTGAACTGGAAAACTGGAAAACAACCCTTACCAACCCACACAGGCGCAGGGCTCATCTCTGCTCACCTCTCTGAGAGGCATAATATAGTAAGGCCCTAACCCTGAGAGTATATTGATATACATTGTGAATGTAAGAGTAGATTTTTCCAGATTTCCTTTTCAATTCTGGGCTAGTTTTGGGTTGTTCTCTCTACAGTTGCACCCTGTCTGTTGTTAATGACAGAGAAAAAGGAAAATACAGAGGAGAAACCAAAACCGTGTTTGTTCATTTTCTGGTAACTTCTCATACACCTGAAAGTGTGTATTTGTGGAGCAACACAGAAAAGCTGCCATTTGGCTCCACTGCTTATCTTTCTAAACTAAAAATGTAACCTCGGAAATCTAAAAATTATCTCAAATTGGTTTTTATTTATTTATTTACTAAAACTCACCGCATCAAGTGCTTGAAGCTGGCAGAAAGACTCTCTCTCATTTCAAAAATACTATGGTTCAAACAAATCATATTCGCCACCTCTAGCCATCCCTGTCTTTATCCCATGGCCTTTTCTCCTTTGCTGAACAAGCTTCCAAAGGAACCTGGAAACTATCTTCTTTCCATTAGAATGGCAGGAATTTCTCTTCCACAAACCTCTTCCAGTATAGTTACATAAAAGAAGCGTTCTTACTCCTTGCAGTCTTCTCAAACACACCAACCTATCTTTCGGCATCTTGCAGGTGCCCTGTCAGGTATAAAAGAGTCGAATTATGTTGAGCTTCTTTTGATAGAGACAGAACATGGAATTTTACTTTGTAACCCACAGATACATAGATATCCTCACCCATAGTGCATCACAGGCCATTGAATTTAATCTAAAATCCATTTATTGAGCTCAGAAATTTGTCTCTGACTGAGGCAAAATCTGCATTTAGATTACATGTCCCTAAAAGTCACCAAGTTTTCACTTGAAGATACACATAGAGGATCTGGTCTGTCAGTAGTTTGTTCCAGTGATCAATCAAACTCACGCCTGTGTCTTACGTATTTGAATTCATCCAAGGCTCTTGTTAAACCTTCCTTTACTAACTTAAAGAACTCTTTAGTTCTGATTTTTTTTTTTTTTTTCTGTAAAGGCACTCATGCAATATAGCCAAGTCACCACCTAGTGTTCTTCCTTCGGTAAGTTTGAGCTACTTGTGTATTTGACCTTGCAACCATTTCAAGCATTTTTTTCACATCTTTGGCAGCTCTTTAAGGCACCTTTTCCAGTGTTTCAACATCCTATGAAAAGAATGGGTTTCAAAAACTGTACGATGATCAGACTGTTCTGCAGTACTAAGTAGTGACAAAGTGACACAGTCTTGCAATATAATTACCTTCAAAAAGGCCTCAGAGACTTGTAAGAAATTATGCCCGATACGATAAACCAGGACCAAAGAAATTGTATTGGAGTAGTTCTGTATATTTATATGCTTTGTTCACTTAAATGTGCCCTCCCAAGGAAAAAAAAAAAAACAAACACAAAGAAAACCAGGCACGTATTTAATTTTGCATCCTTATGTTGCTGAGAAGGATGCAAGTAACTCCTGAAACTTGCAGTCTTCGCGTTCAGACCAGCATCCTACCTGCCGGGCCGTAGGAGGTGTCTATCTTACAGCCTCCGGCCCCAGGGCGGGGGAACTGCCCCTTGCTAGCAAGGCCAGGCCTGTCACACTGCTGACGGCTGGATCACCAGGCTCCCCTCACGCGACGGGACACTCCACACTGGGGACTCAACGTCCTCCCGCCTGAGGGGCCGCCTCTCTCCTTTGGTCCCTTCCCAGGCCTCACCGAGCGCCACACGGATGCGGCCACGCCAGGGGGGAGTGGGTCGGACATGTCGCTCGGTACGTGACCCCCCCCGGGAGCGACGGAGCGGACAAGTCCCTGTCACCTCGCCCGCAGTCCCCTCAGCCGCGGCGGCCGTTGGGGCGCCCTGAGGAGACCGCTCGCGCCACCCGCGGGATCGGGGCGGGGGGGGAGGGCGGGGCGGAGCGGGGCGCGCGCACGCACGGAAGTGCCAGTCACCGCCCCGCCCCGTTGCCTCCTGGGAACTGTAGTTCTAGCGCCCGCCCCTTGTAGGCCCCACCTGCTGGGTCATAGAGCTCAGGCGTCCCCGGCTAGAGCGCCGCTGCTGAGCGTCGAGGCGGAGGGCTGCTGCCCGCCCCCTGCGGCCGGGCGGTGCGGGGCTGGGCAGGGCCGAGCGGGGAGGCGGGGCCGGGCCGGGCCGGGCCGTGGCCGGGGTGTGCTCGCCACAGCCAAGCGCTGCGCTCCGCTGCGCGGCCGCGGGGACCGTGTCACCGTAGCTCGGCTGAGCCGCCGGGCGGGTGAGGCTGCTGGCCGTGGCTGGGAGGAGAAGGAGCGGGCGGGCGGCTGGGGGAGATGGGGAATATCGGTGCGGGCGGGCCCGCGCAGGGAGCGGCGGGTCGCTGGTGCCGGGGGTGGCGGCGCGGGCGGGCGGGTTTGGGCGCTCTGTCTCGCCCCCTGCCGTGGCCGCCGGCTGCCCCGCCGCGGCGGCGGCTGCCGGAGGATCCCCCGCAGCGTCTCCTCGGCGCCCCGCCGGCTGCCCAGAGGCGCTGGGGACAGGCGCCGTGTTTCACCGAGCATCCCGGCCTGCCCGCAGGGCTGTGGCAGTGGCGTGACACCTGCCCCAGGGGAGCTCGGCCTTCGCTGGGCCGGGGAGGGTGCGAGGGCGTGAGGCGAGGCCCGGGGCGGCTGCAGCGGGGCTGTCCGCCGGTGAGGAGGCGGTTGGCGGAGCCGCGGCGGCGGCGGCACGCCTTGACGCCCCGAGCGCCGTGGCCTAGGCAGCTGGAAGCGGTGGTGGGCCGAGTGGTGGGGTTTGGGCACGAGGCGGCTGGGGTGCAGCGGCCAGTGGGTGTCTGGCTGCCTTGGCTTTTCCAGGTCCGCTGGGGAGGGCGTAAACCGTCTCTCGTATCGCAGGGAACTCTCCAGATGGCCCAGGAAGCATAGTATCTTAGCATATCTTACGGGGCACGTTATCATCTCCCTTCCATTAGTAAGTATTGCCCAGCAGTGTACGTGTGATTCAGAGTACTAAAGAAGGAACAAAGAACATTTTGATTTTCCTGCAAGTGGCGGTTGCTTAACAAGATTGAGTTTGGTTATACTGGAGTTTAGAGGAGAGCCAGGTAGATGGTGGAGAAGTTTATTGGGAAGTATCTTGAGTGCTTTCTTACCATGAGGCAGGATCCAGTGTACTTAAACTTATCCCTGACAGGCATTTACTTAATTGGCTCTTACAGATTATGAAATTCATGGGATGCCTTCTCCCCTTCCCCAAGGTAACCTGCTTCAATGCTTAGCTATCATTTATAGTTAGAATTTTTCCTTAATAGCTGACCTAAATCTCCTTTGTTGAAACTAAGCTGATTATTATCTTGTACTATCCAGAGTAGACCTGGAGAACAATGGATCAGTGTTCTCTTGTCAGCAGACTGGTGGGTGTTTGCAAGTTTCTACTCACAATCTTCTCCAAACTAAATGAACTCACTTCTCATGTTTCTACAGTCCCTGAGCTCTGTTGTTAAGCATTTCCATCATCCTTGGACTGTTAAATTCAGAACTAGGCGCAGTACTCCAGTGGAGATACTGTTAGCTCTGAGGAAGTGGGGTAATTATCTCCCTAGTGTACGGCATCCCTCTTCAAAACATTCCAGAATGATAGTCTTATTTGGCAACATTCTGACTTTACTGAAATACTCAATTTGTGACCCACTGTAAGCCAGATCCTTTTTTGCTATCTGCTACCCAGGGAATTATTTCTGAAGAGATATCCATGTTGTTTTTTTTTTTCTTTGCTAAGTATATTATTTTGCACTTGTTATTGGTTTGAGAATAAGTTGTCTTGATCATTATAACATAACTTTTTCTATCTGACTTTAGTCTCCGAAATCTGCTCTTCCAGTCCAGTTTTGAGGTCATCCACAAATAGTTAATTAAAATACTGAGTAGTGCCAGGCCCTGCACATTGTGATAAACCCTTCCAGTTTGACTTTCTCAAACACTTTCTTCTTGTTTTTCATGTTTCCTACTGACGCTGCAACTCATTCTGTGCCATGGCTTTGCAGCTGAGCCAAATCCTACAGAGAATCTTAAGTGAGGAAACCATCAATCCATTTGAATTGGCGTCTGTGCACAGAGTAGGGATTGTCACAGCTCAAAAACTAGAAACTTGTAAAATCCTGAACCCTTCTGAAATTTTGGTGCCTTGCATATGGCTTCTGGATGTCCCAGACACCTGGTTACAGATTACAGAGAATAATGATGGCTAGCAGTTTCCCATTCTCCTTCTTGAAGCTGTTATGTAGAGAGAACTGAAAAGGCTTCTCCTTCTACCCAACAAATAGTAGTGATCTACAAGGTGGTTTGCAAACTTTGACAAAAAAGGTGCTGAATCACTTTTAGGAAAAGAAAAAAAATAAATAAAAATCACTGCATTAGAGGATGTTGAAAATTTGTGAGTCATTCATACGCAATCATAGTACGGCTGGTGCCTGAGGTAGATGGGTCTGTCCCCCTCTTGTGTTCTAAGTTCTTCTAAATTATTTTCTCATTCATTTCCTCAGAAAATCTGCTTTGATCCTAACTTTCTTCAAAATTGCATTTGCTTTTTTAGAGAGCTTTCTGGAATAACCATACAAATGCCTCATTCTCACCCACTTAATACAGGATCAGATTTGTAGATAATACACTAATGCTTGGTTATACTTGCAAGGGATTACTTTATCTAATCACAAATGGTCCATGAAGCTGAGAATGAGAGGCGATTTTTTTGAAAATTTTTAATACTGAAGTACTTTGAAAGTGTTCTGAGAAGCAGCAACCTGTCGATTAGAATGAAAGGACTGGTCTTGTGATGAAAATGCAGCAGACTAAGCCTATGTAAACAGCAAAGTTTCATTCTCTTAAAATTGCATTTCACTGTGGGAACATCATGAACAAAAAATTCTAGGGTTGGGGATTAAGCATAGATGAACATTATGCATATATTGGCTTCACTGGAAGGAAGAGTCCAGCATTGGCAGGGTCATAAGCTAAATAATCGTACAGATATTGTCCTCTGTCCTGTACAATAATTTTTTTTTCTTTTCATTCTAATTTGTTTAGATGTCTCACTTTAAAAATCATGGAGCTAGGAAAGGCAAAGCTGCTGAGAACTGGCCTTAATGCCTTACACCAAGCAATTCACCCTGTGCATGGTATTGCCTGGACAGATGGGAAACAGGTGATACTAACTTCTTTACAACTTCATAATGGAGAACCAAAATTTGGTGACTCAAGTGTTGTTGGTCAGTTTGAACATGTCCATGGACTCTATTGGGGCCCCTGTCCCCCTGATGCCCCAGCTCTGCTTGCTGTTCAACACAAAAAGCACATCACCATTTGGCAGCTCTGTTTTAATGTAACAGAAAGAAATAAGCTCTTAGTTTCTCAGATATGCGACATCAGCGAGCCGTTTCCAGTGCTCCCCCAAGGCTGCGTGTGGCATCCGAAGAAGGAGATCTTGGCTGTGCTAACTACGCGGGATGCCTCTGTCTTACACTCTGTTCATCTCAACAACTCCAGAATTAAAGCAGATATTAAAGGCAGTGGTCTCATCCATTGCGCTTGTTGGACGAAGGAAGGCAATCGCTTAGTAGTGGGAGTAGGCAGTGCCCTTCATTCTTATATTTGGGATGATGCTCAGAAAACACTGAATGCTTGTTCTTTTTGCCCAGTCTTTGATGTGGGAGGCTACATCTGCGCTGTGGAAGCTACTCTGAATTTCCAGGTTGCTGTTGCCACTGAGCTTCCTCTAGACAAGATCTGTGGCTTAAATGCTGGTGTTGCATTTGAAGTTCCAGCGAGCATTGAAACAGAGTCCTTCCCCTCGCAGTCCAGCTTATGTGGTGAGGAAGAGTATTCCATGGATGGGGGGAAAAAGTCACTGGACTCTGAGAAGCCCTTGCCTGTTGTTACATCTCCTGTGGATCTAACTCACATACTTTCTAGCAAGCAGGGTGCTGATTCCAGTCCTCTTCTTCATCTGAGGCCCAAGGACTACCTAACGGGAAGTGGCCAAGATTCTTCACATCTCATCTTGGTGACTTTTGAAAGAAGGGTTACCTCTACCAAAAAAGTTAGCATCCCAGGCATTCTGGTTCCTGATATAATGGCTTTTGACCCCAAAACTCAAACTGTATCGGTTGCCTCCAATACTTGCAACGTTATTTTAGTCTATTCACTGACTTCTTCCAATTTACCCAATATTCAACAAATTCAGCTAGAGAAAAATGAGAAACCAAAGGGTTTGTGCTTCTTGACCAATAAATTGTTACTGATACTGGTTGGAAGACAAAAATTCACTGACCCTGCATTTCTTCCCTCTTCAAGATCAGACAAATACATGATCCGATTGATGATTAAGGAACTAATATTTGAAATGGGTCCTTCCACATCTGCATCGGTTAATGGGAGCTCCAGTTTGAACCTTTCAAACATACCTGATGATCTCTCTACAGATGTTCACCCTCTCAGCCGTGGACTCTTGATACCAGATCGTGCTGCCCTTCGGTCTCCTACCAGCAGAAGGAAACTTATTGAAGAAATTAAGAGTCCTGTTTATGAACAAAACTTGTTGTTGAACATGAGTGACCTCAAAGATAAAAAGATTTCCATGAATTTTCCTCCAGCTGTTGAGTCTCTCGATGCCGAACCAGTTAATCGGACTGTGGCACTGTCTGCCACATCGCTGGCGTTTTCTAACAAGCCAACATCTCCAAAAAGGCAGGTGGATGCAGCTTCCAAAATACCAAATTCTTACAAGAATAACCTATTAAGTGAAAAGGAGGCAAATTACTTTTCAAAAAACGTAGAAAAACTGTCTGGTAATTTCACAGAATTACAGCATCATCTCTGTGAATTAACTGAGCTGCTAAAATCTGGGAAGAGAAATTTTGCAGTGTACCCATCTTCTCAGGAACCCTCTTTTATTAACGTCACCTGCCAGGTAATTTTAATATTGGAAGCCTTAATGATAAAATCTGTTTATGGATGTTCGTTCTTTGTACGGATTTAAAACACGAACTCTTGTCAGATTATGCAGAGGAAGGATAACATCCTGCGAACATTTAGTATGTGCAAATTCGATACATATGAATGATCTCACTGCATGCAGGTGAATCCGATAGTAGTCTTATTTAGACTTACTTAGGCTTTTACATAATCCTGGCTTGTTTTTGTTGTCCTTCATCCCTACCCTTCCTGTAATTGCATCTCAGTCCCTATTTACAGTTCTTTTAAAACTACATATTTGTATTTTTCTCTGATGGGACATAAAATAAGGGAAATATTTCAGATAATTTTTTAAACTAAACTTAAAGTAACGCATTTTAAGACTAGAATTATTGTCATTTCAGGAGGATGCTGTAGTAGTGCTTTCATTCTTGCACAGCTATCTATACCAGTGGTAAAACGAGAGCATTTCTGGAAAAAAAAGGCCATTATCACGTAATGGTCAATAGGATTGGATTTCCATCCTGTTCCTGTAGGTGGGACTAATGTTACAAGTCCCATTACTCTGCAGTCTTTCAGTGTTTTTAAAGCAATGTAGTATTTGGGAACGTGCAGCTCCCTGTCCCTGCCTTGCGCTGGGCTGAGCGCGTTGGCTCTGACCCTGGCAGGCGTACCTTCTCCTTCTGCACAGAGGCTGGCGGGACTCCAGAGAACCCACGCGTGACAGTTCAGTTGCAGAATTAAAGACTTGTATGAAGTTCTAGGAAGGTAATGTTTTTCCTAGGCAACTTCTGAAGCTTTCTGTGTAGAAATTTAGACGAGTGAAAATTTCTATGTATGGGAATTGGTATCAATCTCCTGTCCTCCTGTGAGGACAACTAAAATAATGGAGACTGAAACAAAAGAAAAATGCTTTGGCTCTGAAACTGCAATGTTGCTAATTAGTACTGAAAGCACCATCTGAGAAGGAAAGAGACCCTTAGGGACGCAGTAGATAATTCCATTAACATAGCGTAAAAATGGATATAAAATCAAATTTCATGTGAAAGACGCTTCCCTTGGCTGAAACAAGGGACTTCCAAATCTCACACTAGAAAGTGTAAATTACCTGATTATCAAAACATGGCACAAATCTACTAGGTATCTTCTAGAATTCAGATTAATAAATCTCAGTCAGTATTCAAAGTAATTTAAACTGCCATTTTCCTTTCAATAAGCTCTTATTTTTCAGCATTATTACTGCATTATTATTCTCAACTTTTGTAGCATTGAATTCTTAGGTCCTGGATCATATTCTCTCACTCTCTTCACTGTTTTCCATTGTAAACATTTAGTAATTGTAATAACTCTAATATTTCTAGCTCTCTTAAATCTTAATTATATATGGGGCATTACTCTGAAAAGTGAAAGTTTCCCTCAGCAAGTCTGGTGTCTGGTTTATCTGAGGTGTCTGTTTAGAAGCCTACTTTAATTTGAGGTAGCACAGATTTTTGGTATGTTTTTATATTCAGCTCTCTTTTTACATACAGTTTGAAACTGAGTTAGTTACATATCAGCTTGTCTTGGTGTTCCAAGAGCTTGGTTAACTATACGTTGTGGGGGTGCTTCGCAAATTAAAGTAATGCTACAATTCTACCTACATATTTTGATCACTGATGATTTGTGGCTAGAAAAGCGCTTGACTTCTGAGTTTGGTAAGTCTGGCAGAAAATGCTGTATTTTAACTTTAGTCAGAGTATATTCGATTCAGAAATCGTTAACAGGCGAACAGGGATCTTCACCTTGTGTGCTGAGCCCTGATTGTTCTCTACTGCCTGAGTTACTAGCGGTATTTTACAAAATGTTGAGGAAACCCCAAATATCCCAGCGTCTTTGAGAGGGCAGAGTTTATCAGTGCAGGGGGCACGAGAGCACATGTGCATCTCCAACCTCCCCTCTACCGTACGCCCTCCTTGCGGATGGATGGGTCTGTCCACAGCATGGAAAAGGAGTCAGAATTTACTTTATCCTGGTTTTGTCATGACGCAGAGATGTTATCAAGGCTTCCCTGGGAAGTGACATGGTTGTGTGAATTTTATCCTACGCAAAGACAGAGTTTGTATTTTTGGTAACAACTGATCTTTTGCAGATTTTAAAAATGTTTTGCTCTGCCCCGTGGGGGATATTCTTCGAAGATGCTTTTTGGATTTTAAGGCTTGGGGCAGTGATGGTCAGAGGTGAGACAAACAAGCCCTTCTGATTTGTTAGTCCGTTCCTCGTCCCAAACATTCATGGGCAGCAGCTCTCACCTCTTCTTAGGTTGTGGATCAGGAAGGGCGGAGGATGAAAAACCTGCAGCTTTACAGACTCCCCAGGAAAATGTCCCTCACAGGTGGTAGGATGAGAGTCAGGTCTGCACTGTGGATGAAGCTCATGGCTTCTTCAGCAGCAGTGTATGATTTCCTCTCCTGCTGTTCTGACACATGCTGAATTAGCACAGTTACTTGCTGCTATCACTCGCAGATCATCTCTGTGAGAGCTGAGACTTTAAATCTTGCAAATGGGTCTGAATGAATGAATGTAGCATTTGACTTTCTGTAAATGATGTAGTTGAAGGCATGTCTGTGATCCTGTTTTGATGAATGCCATTTTGATATCTCTGCTTAAATATACATCACAGTATCTAATGAATCTTTCTTGAATTTACAGAAGCAGCTTTCCAGAAGTGATTCAGATGAAAGACGAGCTGTTATTCTTTGTGGTGGTAAACTCCGCCTAAATATAGTCCAGCAGATGTTCAATCTCTCTCTTGTAGAAATGCAACATGGTATGTTGTAATTATCCAATAATACAAACACTTCAAACATATGCGACATTCTTAGTGAGCAGTAGCAATATGCATAATCCCATGTGGAAAAAAACCCAAGGAATAAATAATGAAAGATTACTAATAAAAGTTTGCTCATTTGTTTTATAACATAAAGATTCTTCTCTGGGCTTTTACTGAGGAGAATCTTTACATTAAAGAAAAAAATTATCAAACTTTTCCGTATTGATACCACCTTGTCAAGTAGCTACTTACACAGGAAAATTACTGTCATCCAGTGTTTTATTTATGTTTTCGGCTATTCTAAATAGAGAAGTCTGAGTAATGAGGAGGTTAGAGGTTTAGAAACTGGTGGTTTTGGAATACAGTTTTCTGTATTTTAATCTGTAGTTCCAGCATCTGGTCTCCTTTAAGAAATCCTATAGTTTTTTATAAACACAAAAGTAGCTCCATAAATTTTAGCAGTGCATCTGTTTTTGCTGCGAAGAAAGCTACCTTTCTTAACACTGTGGTCTTCTTTGCTGTTATCCGTTCATCCTGTGCACATCCTGTGTGCCTGTGTATGTGTCAATTCTAAGTGTCTTACTTTTGGCAAAGGCAGAAAACACACCTTTGGGATATGATCTCTCACTGCTACATATGTTCTTGGTACTATATTACAGCTACTTGCCTGCTGTGTCTGCTGTCTGCCTACTTGTAGATTACTGAGCAACTATCCCAGCCTTAAGGCTGCCGTTCTTACCAGTATGCAAGTTTTGTTTTTCTTTAAATAGTTCTTAGAATATGTTTAGTATTCCAATACATAGATAAAACTGTAGTCGGGTAATTCACTAGCAATTGAATCTTGAAAAGGTTCTTACTGCTATCTTACATTAGTTTAGTAGTTTTCCTATTACAGGATCAGTTACCTCCATTGAAACACAGTGACTATTTTAGTAATGTTAGGACACAACCCAGAAACGTGTGATATACCCGATGATAACAGTAGGCAGTTTTGTAGATACTGATCTCTTAATTTTTCAGACTGGAATTTTATTTTGAGCTGTAAGACTTGAACAACTTCTTCTTTCTGGCAAAAAACGTCCCCATTACCTGCGTTAGTTTCGACTTCTCATTTTTATCGTAGAAATGTAAACTTAACAGAATTAGTTGCCCAGGAATGAGTGATCATCATGCTTATGGCTAGCCTTACTAGATAGATTTTAAAAGCAAACAGTGTTACAGTAGGTTTCTTTGTTAACTTTACAAACATTACTAGATGAATGGGCAAAGTGGGAATGGTATTTTCAAATTCCTGAATTGTATTGATTTTAAAGTTTGGTCCAAATGAGATATTAAGCCAAAAGATTAAAGGGTTGTGTGCTTTGAAGCTATAATCTTCTCACGACCTTACTTGTGACATGAAGTTACATAATGTAAATTTACAAACAGCTGGAAATAGTTCTCTGAATTCCCTCACCCCACATGAGCTCTATTTTATTTCTTCATCAACTTAAGGGATACAAGTACGAAAATTTTCTGGTTTATATGAATTGGTAGAAGCCAGTGTTTTGGATTCAGTAAACGATTTCAAATTGTAAAAATAATGCTAATGATGATGTAAAGTCAAGTAGCAAATGGACCAGAGACATGGGGTTTGTACAGTGTAGTACAGTATTTCTTCCTTGTATTTATTTGAATTAATTATATTGAAATTACATAATAGAAACAGTTTCTGAATTGTTTTTATGCTACTAATTTGTCATTTAATTTAATAAATTCCTGCTTTTTTACAGTATCTGCACAGCTTAAGCACTGTGAAGGAGCTTATGAATACCTAATTAAAACCAAGTCTGGATGCTTATGAATTCTGTTCAGAATTTCATTCCTCCTCCTTATTTGAAGCGTGCATTTATTATAGTCTCGTCTTCTAGTGGCAAAATTGGTCAGAAAGCTGTTTTGCATCGTTGTTAACTGTCATTTATTTTTGAGATTATACAACCTGTATCTCCCCATACTTTCTTTTTTTTCTAGAAAAACTGTAAATGTACAGAAGCATTTAACTTTTATTTTAGAAGAAATATGTTTTGTACCTTAAACATACCTAATTACAGGAAAACTTATAAACAGATGTTTATGTGTCTTCACAGGTTCATCTTGGATTGTTCTCACAGCGGACAGCGAGGGCTTTGTTCCATTAACATTTACATCCATGCAGGAGATAGTCGTAAGAGATGCCAGTACGAAAGGCTACAGCGCCCGTTCTTCCAAAACTTTGGACATCATCAGTTCTACAGAAGGGTGTAGACCCGCTTCTTCTGAAAGTCTGGATATCACAAGTTCTTTGGAAGTCCTCAGGGACTGCTCCTCCAAGACATTAGACGGCAGCAGTCCTTCAGAACAGCCCAGCAGTAAAATGTAATTTTTGACAGTGATTTTGTAATGCCTGTCTTATGATGGGAGACTTTTTAAATTTACTGTATAGGACTGCAAATTCTAAACAACAGTCTGTCTCAAATCTCTGTTAGATTTCCATAGCTTTTTTGTTGCATATCACTGTAAATTATTTATTTGATCCTTGGAACCATTAACTTTTTTTTATACTGAGCAGTGTTTTTTAAATATGCCTCTTGCAGTATAGACCAGGTCTTTGTATCAGTGATTGAAAATAGGCATTCTTACAAGCTCCTGAGCTAAAGTTGCCATCTTGGGCTTTAATATGTTGGTGTTTTTAGATGACAGTAAAGTTGCCTAATAAAGAAAACCTTGAAAACACCATGTTTTTTCTCCATTTCCTCATTTCTGTCAAGTCCTGAAATATTGTACCGTTCTTATTCAGAAACGTCCAGATGCTCTGCTTGCAGAAGTACATGTGTTTTTGCACTGCCTAAAGTAAGGGTGTAAGCACTAGTTTAGGTATATGGAATTTGGGACAAAGCATGGTCGTGTGGAATATCCATGGTGTGTAGAAAAAGGCCCTTTTCCCCTTCTGTGCCTGCCAATAATGCCTCTGTGCTTGCCTGTCTGGGTGGATTTGGGGAAGTGGTTGTCACATGTGTCATCTTCTGTGGTGGGTTGAGCCCAGCTAGCAGCTGAGCCCCCACCCAGCCCCTCGCTTGCTCCCCTGTGCAGGACAGGGGAAGAATCAGAAGGGCAAAAGCAAGAACAACTCATGGGTTGAGGTGAAGACAGTTTAATAGGTAAAACAGATGCTGTTTTGCGTGCAAGTGCAAAATAAGGAGTTCATTTAGTACTTCCCATGGGCTTCTGGGAAAGGAGGGCTTTATCATGTAAAAGGGTTACTTAGGAAGACACACCATAGCTCTGACTGTATTCCCCCTTTCTTCTCCTTTCCCCCAGTTTTACCTGCTGAGCACGACATCATATGGTAAAGAATGTTCCTTCGGTCAGTTGGGGTCAGCTGTCCCGGCTGTGTCCCCTCCCAGCTTCTTGTGCACCCCCAGCCTACTCACTGCGTGGACAGAGCAGGAACCAGAGAGAGCCTTGCTGCTGTGCAAGCACTGCTCAGCAATAGCCGAAACATCCCTCTGTTATCAATGCTTATGGTCACAGATCCAGAGCACAGCACTTAACGGGCTGCTGTGAAGAAAAATAACTCCATCCCAGCCAGACATCTTTATAGGCATAAAATGACTTTAGTTACGTATGAGTAACCAAGCATTTGCTAGTTAGTATTTCTAAACAACTCTTGTCTTCATACTGAATTTTTTCCCCATTACCTATGAAACAATACTGTTAATATTAACAACATGGCCTTCAGTACATCTGCTTTAATTTTCATAGGTAATACGTGCTGAACCATGTGCTGGTTTTGGCTGGGATAGAGTTAATTTTCTTCATAGTAACTAGTATGGGGCTGTGTTTTGGATTTGTGCTGAAAACAGTGTTGATAAAGCAGGGATGTTTTAGCTATTGCTGAGCAGTGCTTACACAGAGTCAAGGCCTTTTCTGCTTCTCACACAGCGAGCAGGCTGGGGGTGCGCAAGAAGTTGGGAGGGGACACAGCCGGGACAGCTGACCCCAACTGACCAAAGGGATATTCCATACCATATGATGTCATGCTCAGTATACAAACTAGGGAAAAAGCTGGCCGAGGAACCGCTGCTTGGGCTGGGCATCGGTCAGAGGGTGGTGAGCAATTGTTTTCATTTGCATCACTTGTCTTTCTTGTTTGTTGTTGTTGTTATTTTCCTTTTCATTACAATTTTTATTATTAGTATCATTATTATTGTATTTTGTTTCATTTCACTTATTAAACTGTTCTTATCTCAACCCACGAGCTTTCTCGCTTTTACTTTTCCTATTCTCTCCCCCATCCCACCCTGGGGGGAGTGAGTGAGCGGCTGTGTGGTGCTTAGTTGCCAGATGGGCTTAAACCATGACAAACCGGCAGAAGGGAAGTCTGATAACCCATCACCTTGAGAACATCCAATTTAAAGGCTGACAGAGGAAAAAGTTACATGGGCTTTTGTAGTGAGAGAGAGAGAGAAAATGCAAAGGTGAAATATAGAAAACAGCATGAGTTTATGTAGCATGGATTGCAGCACTTAAAAAAAAAGACAGTAATCCAAGATTTGCTACCCATAAAATTAAAGCATGGTAACATTAAGCAGTTTATCAGGCTTTCACAGTGGCACCTGCTGTGTGAGAAGGAATCAAGTGATGAGATTATAGGATTGGAGCTGCTGTCTCAGAACTAATATAATCCCTTTTTTATTGCCTATTTGGAAATTTAACCACTGTCAAAAAATCATCTGTCCACAAAATACAATATTGAAGGTACATTAGCGAAAGCTGCCAAGAGGACTCAGTTTTGTGCGGTGCAAGTAGAAGTTAACAGCTTTTGATGAACAGGGGAGGAAGCAAACAGGTAAGATAATTTGGTGATTGTGGGCTTCATCCTGTACATAACAAGCATCTGTTCTCAGTAACTGTCACTCTTTAATCAGGAGGTGGTCCACGATCACCATTACTCTTACCAGAAGTCGTTGAATTCAGAGCCCCAGTGCTGGGTGCACGTTCAAAGCAGGCTGAATGCTGGGGATGGTCCAGCTTTCTTCTCAGCCACCTGATGGTCCTTTTTCATGCCAGCTCCTGGTTTCAACGTCCCACTAACTCACGGGAGGAGAGGGTGAGGGGTGAGTGCTCTTGGCTCTGCAGGAAACCTCTGCCACCTGCACTGGCCCGTTTACCCCGAGAGGGTGCCTTGAATTGCATGTGCCTCAAATGCTGCTTCTGTAATTTTGTTATGCAGCCAAACGGTGTATAAAAATTAGCTGCTTATTTTGGAATTATTATCTATTATTTGTGTTATTTCTAGATTGACGAAGGACAGCGTCTCCCACCAGAAGCATGCTCAGCCTCAGGTTGCACCAGATGGATTTGTAGGACTCTTCCAGCTCCCCAGCTGAGCGCCAGGAACGACACGCACACAGGGCACGGCCGCGTCAGGCAACTAGAGCAGGCACAGCGGGTGCGAGTCATCCACTAATAGTTAATAGTTTGGTCAAGGGATTACACTAGTTCTTCATGGTGTGTTATGTGCATGTGGACAAATACTGCATTTGAAATACAACCCTAGGAATCTCAGAAGAATTAAATCCTTATACTAAGGGAACTGCTTATTTCTGATCAAGAAGTCACTTCTAAACCTATGGGCTGGTCTGCATTGAAGACAAACATTCAACAAAGGCCCAAATCACTGAAGATGTATCAAGCATAATACTAATGGTAATGAGACTTTACTTTTCAATGTTGAAAACTTCGGAGAGGGATGTGTGAGCTGTTGGAAGTCACCATGGTCTAATGCAGGGGGCTGGGGGCAGGAACTAGCAGAATCTGCAACTAAGGCTGTTGCTCTCTTGCTAAGATACCGTTGCTAAATTAAGTAATTTTTCTATTTCAGTTGAACTGTACTATGGGTTAATAATAACCTTTTGCATAGGTTATACGTAAGGCATAATGCTATAAGTGTACCAAGTATTATTTATGAATAAATTTAGTGGGATAACCAGCTTACTTCTTCCAGAAAGTTCATCAAAAGGGTTAGAATAGATTACATAAAAAAGACCCCCACACATACACAAAATCTTAGAGGTTTTAAACTTTCTTTTAATTAACACCTCTCACCTGAAAAAAAGAGCGAAGAAACTAGGGCAAAACTGATCAGAGCCGTTATCTTACTCACGTGCATTGTTACTTACCTTCAGGATAACTTCAGGATCACTCCCGCTGTGTGAAAGCATGAGTTCTGGGAGTTGCGTCTGAAGTAGAGTTCCTAGTTTACCTGGTTTTAAGTCTTTTTCGGAGCTTGGTTTTCATTGTGGCCAATTTCCCTGTGTCCACAGTTGCAGATGCTACAAGTTGATACCATGACGATGAGGAATGGTGTGTCCGATGTACGTAAGCTTGGGGATGGGGACACGTCTACAACGGGAGATAAAAAGCACTTGCTGGAATGTTACACTTGGGTTTATGTCCAGAAATGCGTAGCTAATGGTTTTCCAGATATCTTTGATGAAATGTTATTAAAAATCTTGTTTTTGTGTATTGACTTTTCATTTCATCTTCTTTTACTGAAACTTCTGATGGTTCTTGATTGAATGTGGATTTTATTCAAATCCATACAAAGAAAGCCTGACCTCTCAGTGCCTTTGAAAAAGATAAAACCTTAAATCAATCTTTTTCATCTCAAATCAGAGACTTCTATTCTGTTTACAATGTTCCCAAACTTTAAAAGATGAATTAACATTCATAAACCACATAAGAATGTGAATGTCCTTTCATCTGTTTCATCTTTAGGTCTAAAAGCAACCACTAAAAGAACTTGCAACTTATTGAAATAAAAAGGTACAATAAAACTACCGTTTCAATGTCACAAAAATGAATTATCCTGGTATAATGTGAGTTCCCTCATAAGCACATTTTCAGATGTACACATTGCTATGCTGGTTGTACACTAATATAGTCATTGTATATAATGTGTCTAATTGTCATGTGTAGTTAGTAGCTTATTACTTCTATCTTCTAATATATCTTCTAATTACAGGTATTATCCATATGGTCCATGGAATGTATCTGGAATTTCTTTCAGCATTATCGTGTTCTTCGTACGTATAATATTCATAAACATCCAGTAGTAGCACTGAGCACCGATGCCGACTGGACAAAAGCAGCTTCCCAGTGAAGGTCCGCAGTTCAGCAGGGGTCTCAGAGCCGCGGTCTCCCATGAGGTCAGCCAGACGCTTGGGTGAAGTTAAGGAGCCGATAACCATCTTCACTCAGAGTTCTAATACTTCTACCTGAGGTCTGTGCTCATGTTAGTCCTCTGGCTGCTGGCCAGCGTTAAGTTGGAGACGAAATTAATGGCATTGAAAAGCTGCCGTGGGAGCTCTTAAGCAAAAATTTGAAGCCTCGAGGGATGATGTCTTCTTTACATTGGTCAGCTGTCCTTGGTGCGGCTTTGTTGGTGGCTCTGCTGGGAACCTCTATGAGAAGTTTCTCCCAGTAGCATGAGACTCCAGTCCTCCTGTTCCCATGGCCACTGAGGAGCTGCACAGCAGTTGCATTTAAAATGGACTGAGCTACATGGAGGTTTTCTTTCAGTTTTAAAAATCACTTCTGTTGTTTTCAGGAAAAAAACCACCTTTTCTCAGGTGTTCTGAAATTCATCTTGGATGGTTTTATTTACTTACTGTCAGCACCTCTTATTTTTATTTTTATTCTTATTTTTTGTTGCTCTTTCTTTTGTTAGCAAGCAGGAAGGAAAGGGAAGAAAGCCAAAGCCACAAAGCCCAGTGGAAACTATCACGTAGACCAGTAGATGACAAATCACCTCATCCAAAGATCCTTGGCTCTTCCATTCTGCAGAATGCATGAACACAACACCAAGTAAATGGTTTCTCACAACCAGGCATCAAAGACATAAAAGAATCAAAGCTTCTTGAAGCCAGAAACCTTAAAAATCAAGTATAGCTTCTGCTGCCAAAGTCCCACCATGTTCCGTTGCTTTATCCCCAGTGGGATTTTGCTTCAGGAGCAAATCAAATAATTAATCCTCAACTACCAGCTGTAAGTTTTCCAAATGAAACAAGTGGAGAGGAAAAGTGGAGAGGTACAGGAGCAAGCTGGAAAGTGAGGGTTTTTTTTCCTCCATCCTATTTCTTCTAACGCAGGCAGGTGCTGTGCTTCCTTTACCCCTAGCAGCTCCTTTTTTTTTTTTTTTTTTTTTTTTTTGTGTTGTGGATTCCAACCCCAGCTGGTGGTGGGAAGAATCATCTTCCAGTAGTGGTCTATGCCCAACACAAAATGGCTCTGATGGATTAACCTTGCTGCCTACTCTGTCCCCAGTTTGTCCCATGAGATCCAAGTCCCTCTTTCCTATTAGTCTTTATTACTTCTCCAGGAACATCTGGCTCTCCAGGGACCCTGAGCAACCACCCGAGCAGGGGCCACAGGCACACCAGTGTTCACCAAGTGCCACCACTGACTACTCCAAAACTATGTCCAGTTTCCATTAATTTCTGGATTAACTCAGCCTGCCCTGCAATATATCTCAGTCCTGGGTTTATCGTTCATTTTCCTTTACTCAGGTCCACCCCACAGGCAACAGCACAATGCTGTCTGCTGGCAGCCAGAGAGAATGCAGCGGGGTCTGAAAAGAAAGGTGAAGGACAAGAAAGATTGAACTCTGGTTCCCTTTGTGTATCTTGCGTGAGTTCCCGTGCGAGTGTTCCCTACACTCGCCTACTGGTTCTCCTCGTTTGGAGCAGGTCTATCAGGCACTTCCTAATTGCCTTGTTGCTGTCCGCAGACACCAAGCCTGCAATCAGTACTCACAGCACCAGGACCAAAACACATTTCTTTCTGTGCTATGACACGGAGAAGGCTGACATCCCAGCATGTTTTCTGACTGTGCTCTCTATCAAGCTCCTCATTATTTTGGTTGCACAGCCAGAATAATTAAGATACATCTTTCTTAGCTTCTATAGCATTGCTTCTGCTGAATGTCCAGCTTCTGGGAATCCTCCAGCACTGAAATTCCACCCTGTTTCCTGCAGTTTCTGACCATCTCTTGGGTCAAGTTGCTGTTTTCTCCATTGATCTGCTTTTGTATGAACACAGGCTCAGGCAGGGACTCAGGGAGAGACAAGCTGAGCATGTGAATGTCTGGTAACCAGAAAGTGTTCACTGATTCTCCGAGTCTGCTCTGCATGTGGCATTTGGGTCTCCACATCCAACATCTTTTCACCCGGTCATTGATGTCAATCCAAGAGCCCTTAGGAGAGGATTGCAGGGTGTTTTTAGGGAACTTTCTTCTCTTATGGCTCGTCTTTCACCCCTACAAATCACTTCGGGAATTCTGTAGTTGCCCATTCTCTCTGCCTGGCCAGCTCAGCACAGCTGAGACTTTGCCAGGAGTCTGGAGGTGGCCACAGTTTTGCATTTATCCCACACTGATGTCAGCAGGTACGTCTATGCACCACCACTCTCAATCTGACATGGCTGGCACTGGCAGAATTGCTGAAGCTGCTGGATGTGGCAAATGCGCAGATTCTTCTTGATGACTTTGAAGGTGACCAAAGGGTGAGGTTGTTTTGGAAACACAAGGGAAATACTTCCTCATGGGCTGCAGCCAGTTTGGACAGAAACTTCTCAGCCAGTGTAAACCTGGTCCCATCATCATGATGACAAACTGGTGGCCTGAGTTGGCCCTAGGCAGGTAAAACCATCCTTTAGGTAAAACAGAGATGAAAGCCCATGATGGAGGTTACTGAGGTGCAACAGAAATCCTTTTGATCCTTTGCTGAATGTAGATGATCCCACATGTATCAGCAAAGACGAACTGGCAGGGGATGGGTGCTGGGTCTCCGAAGTGTACCTCCACCAGTGAAGCTGAGCAAGTGACCGTCAGTTCCAAAGGGTCAGTTCCAGGGCAGCATAGACTGCTGCTCTGTAAACATCTCTGAAACGATACTGGGGACCCAACTTTTCTGCAGAGTGCCACGGCTCTAGGACCATTCTCCCTCTGTTGTTCAGCTTTGTGTCATGCCTGTTTGTCTTCAGAGACTGTGAAGTCTCAGGTGCAACATAGCAAAAAAGTCTCCTCCTCTGCCTCAGAGAGAAAGACACATGCTGCTGCGTTCTTTTGAATGAAGATTCCCAGTGAGTTAGCATCTGTTTTATGCAGCAGATTTGGTGCTTAATGATGTGAAAGCTATCTGATTTCATACTTTAAGCCTATAACGTATACACATTTTTGTAACCATAATACTCAGCACTCTTGCTAGGTATCTGAACCATGGTCTTGCAGAGAGCGAAGGTAAAAAAAAGCATTCAGTGCAGCATGAGGAATTTGAGATCTCAAAAACTGCAGGAAAACAAAACTCCCTCCCTCACCTGCCGGTTGTATGAATCCAACTGACCTTTCCATCAATCCGTCTAGAAGTTTTCTGAAGGGGAAGACTCTATTGTAACACTTTGAGATTGGCTTTTACGTAACTATGATGTACAATTCATACGAGGTATGTGACTGACCACTATACACTAGAATGCTCCTGGCTGTACCCTACTGCACGACACTTTGAACTTGCCGTCTCTTCCTCATCTTTGAAGAGCTGGACAACAAATACCAGGTCTTAAAGAACCTGAGTTTCCCTTAAGGAAACTCCTCCTCTCAAGAAGATTGATTTAATTTTGTGTTTTCTATCTACAGCCCAGAAAGGCAAGCAGAAAAGGAGATGAACAAGTGATATTTGGAAACAAACTATGAACCCAGAAAAGCAGAGTTTGGCTTTAAAACATTGTCCACTTCAGCTATTTTACTTGGAATGCAGAAGGTGAATAGAGACAAGAGGATGCAGCAGGGATTGAAGCTAGCAGCGATTCTTATAAGGTGCAGGAGTGACTTAAGGAATTAGTACTCAAATCTACAGAGCCCTTCCTGAAAACCCGGTGACCTGACACCGAAGAGCCCAGCCTTCAGGGACTCCCCAGGGACAGATGTCCGAGGGGGTATTCACCTATTAAAGTGGGGGACTCAGCACAAGTGATCTAATCCACCTAAGCCGTGGCAGGTCGGCAAGCTCAGGGGCAGACAGGATACAGCAAGGCGGGAGAACGTGGTTAGCAGGAGACATGGCTGGGGGCGGTGGCTAACAGCAATGCCCTCCTTCAGTGCCTGATGGGGAACAGCAGCTCGCCTACATGGTTAGCTGTGACCTGCAGTGAGACGGATCACCAGCAGTAACACTCAGGAAGGTGATATAACCTTGGAAGGTTTCCACGTTATTTTTAGGCAGAAACTACAAGGAAGAGAAGACTAGTGACTAGCCCAGCTACTGACTATACCAGCAATTAGCTCAGCGTAGAAGATTTGGGCTGCCATCACCGTACTTCAGCAAGGGCAAGGAATGGGCATGGTTTGCCTTACGGGGCACTACCCAGTGACACGCAACTCCGTTATCCTTTTCTTTTCTTCCTCTACTTGTGTAAATCTGTCTGTTGGAACTGCTTGCGTGCAGGTGGGGAAGTGCTGTCCATTAGGCACCCAGCTGGTTTAATCCAGTCTCCCATATTCTTACGACTGTATTTGGGTATTACTTGAATGAGAGCCCCTGGGGATTGAACCTGGCCCTTGTTACTGCCAATCAGTGCAAGGCAGGAGGTTTACATTAGATTAGTGTTTAATCTGAATGGTTGTCAATATAAGAATCTGCTTCTTTCAATCACATGTTCTGAACACACATAAGGCATACACATCATTTAAAACTGACAAGGAGACATACAAAGATCATTCATTTTACAGCACCAACACTGAGCCCTAAAAAAATGAAATTACAAAAAAAATGTTATGGTGCACTTATTCTTCCATTCTTTTTACTTACAAAAATATACATTCATTTTCTTAACAAAAGTACAACTCTGATAATCAAATAAAATAATGAGATTTTCAAAATATAAAAATACTGTGCTACATTTCATCTATGGAAGCTTTCTATTTTATTTTGGCAGTTCCCGTTATTGCTACCGTATGCAAAGTGAGGACCGAGTACTTCTCTGTTAGATGAATATCACATTGTCTCTCCGGAGAAGAGGAAAACAGTTTACAATCAACTAAGTTTACCTTGCAAGAGACTGAATTCAGATTGGGTGTTCTGCAATTTAGAGGCAACTGCATGACTGATCTAGAAATAGTATCTTCAGCCACATTCAAATTACTCTATTCAACCACAGCCAGCAGTTTCTGCAACCCTTTTATCACTGGGCTAAGTATTCAGTTTATGTAAACTGACATGGATCCACTGCCTTGTAGCTACAGATTTATAGTAGCTGAAAACATAACCCATTAAAAAACATCAACAGCCTTTACTGGGACTTCTAGTTGTTTTTAAAGACGACTATTCAGAAAAACACAAATATTACAGAATAAACCAAACACCCAAAACTGTTTTCTATGATGTTTTGGAGCTATGTGATATTACTACATAACTTAACTACTTCAAAGTGCAGTAAATCTGCTATTTCAAATTCCATCAGACTCAAAATTGTAAACAGGCTTATGGTTTTTATTGTTGTCAACACATATGCCCCAGGCATACAAATCTTGATTTGTCCAAGAACCGAAACCAAAACAACCCCAGCCTTAGATGTCAATTCAACAGAAGTCTTAAACATAGTTAACTCTTGTCCATGCACACTCAAAATATATCCTTAAAAACTCAGTTATGATTAAGTGTTTTGATGAATTAGGACAGTTCATTAGGCCTTAGACTTCAAACTTGCCTGAAAAGGTTTCAGTATTAAACTTAGACACTCAGTGGATGCACTGATTTTACTTCACAGTGTCTTTCAGTAAAAGCTTTCCCAGTTTCCAGTTCCAGCACTGTGAGTCACTTCCCAGATGGCCCTGAGCAAATTACTTGTGGTCGCTGCCTCCAGAGACACCTACTGCAAGTGCTCCCAAACGGCGGCAAACCAGTCCTCCAAAGGCACTTCTAGTACAAAATAAAGGCACCCTCCCACATACTCACACAGTGAAGCCAGTGGGCTGTAAATTCGTGTCTTGTCTTGCATAGTGCTAATTTCTTCAAGGCAAACAAGCCTTCAACTCTTGGATTCATCACTCTCCTCTCCAGATTTAGAGATGTCTTCAGAGTCCAGTCATTTTAGCTTAAGCTTGGAGCCAGCCTCTGGAGGTCTCTCTATCTCCACTGACTACAGAAGAAGCCCAGAATGACCAGGTCTGAACTTAAGTGCTCCAGAAAGTGCCTGAGGTTAGGTGTGTCTTTCATCTGCAAAATGTGTTCAGCAGTGTGAATCTATAGTAGAAATGAGGTTTCAGTTAACATATCTAAAGCATGATGACATCCCTGACTGAAAAAAAAATAAATCACCATTTAAAAGTAAGGTGTAGCCTCATTATTAGAGAACACTGTGTGCAAGCTGAGATTAACAGCCATGCTATGGTGTTTTGTGAGGCAGAGAGCCCACACCATATGCAAAATGGGTGAGTATGATGATTACGTAAAGGCCAAAATTTACAGAAATTTGAATGGCATAGTCTAATTTTTGGAAGGGACTACTGATTTTGGGTATCCAGAGTGGAGATGTTGTTTTTGAAAATGTTAAGTACTTATTCTCTGACAGAGATCAGTTTACATGTGTCAGAAGCAAGGAACTCCAGTAATGGGAAATGTGAAGTTCTGTTTCATATAAAATCTATAAAGTTAAATTACATCAAGATCTCTTTCAGAAAAAACTCTTCGTGAGAAAACCTCAAAACATGTCTGCATCAGTGATCTGCTTAATTTCAAAACAAAGCAAATCCTAGCTTTATATAGTATACTTCAGGATTCCCAAGTGCTTTCCAAACACACTAGTATGTAATTTATAGGTAGAGATTATGTTCAAAATCCACCCAGCCTCTAAGGGTGAAATATATCACGAGTTAAAATTTGGGTGGTGCACCACATTTACAGTTTTTTCCCTTGACCTACAAGTCCGTAGAAACTCCTGTCGCAATGAGACCACAGCTTTCCGTTAATCATTGAAAAGCAAACAAAAAAACCCCAAGCCTCCAATAGCTTATATTCCTGAACATTTGTGATGTCTTTTTTATCACAGTGCATGGAGTTAGAGATATCTTTTGCACAGTGGTGTCCTCTCTTGATTTCATTAGTGACTGTGTCAGAATCACCCTTTATCTTTTTTGATAAAATGTGAGCAGAGAAATGACCCTGAAGACTCTCACAGAGTTTGTGCGTGGGATGTGAGACTGTATTTGGAAAGTCATTGTATTCAGAGCTTTCAGACCGAGGTGTCCTCTTTGTGGTCATCCAGGTTCTCTGTGCTTTGATGGCTCCTTCTGTTAAAAGCAGAACAAATGATATGTGAACAGACTTCTGGATTTTATTGCTAACTAATCAAGCTACAGTTTGGCAATCTCAAACAACTGAGAATGACCAGCAAGGTGTGGTTGTTATGGACAGTGACTAAAGTACCTAAACAGAGGGACCAGTCCATTTTAGATTGTTTAGCCTGTCCCCTCCAGTCTGCAGCTGCCACTCAAGAAAGCAGCTGGTGCACAAGAGGCCTGTGGCATATCTGCCAACCCCATGCATGTATCTTAGATATCTTAGGGCAATGAATTGGTCCCACATACCCATGCTTAGGCCCTGGTATTGATCCCTTAGCATGGAAATGAGTTTCCAATTCCAGTAACTTGGGATAATAAAACCAAGACAAAGTAACAACGTATTTTGATATTTAATCCACCAGTCTGCTAGGATAGACTGTTCTTATGTAAGTCCTCAGTATATCAAAGCTTCATTTGACAGAGGTGGATGATTTTGAGCTAGCCAAGATTTTCTTTGGAGAGGGAGGAAAGGGGAGGAAGGGAGAGTGATAGGGTAGAAAGGGAAAGAACAGGTCAAAGCTGTCCTTTCTTTTTCTCCCACGATCTTTCCTGCCTACGCCTCTAAATGGTTTGGATGTTTCTTATACGCCATATACACCAAGAATGCAGTCAAGAATCCCATTTTCTTCTATATACAAGTAAATTGTAACTATTCACATTTTCTCCAGAAATCTAATCTACGTAGAATATTCTTCATTTCTGGCTTGAAACACTGTACCACAATAGTGTTTTGTGTGCCACCCCGGAGAAAAAGTAAAATATAGCAGCCGATACATCTGATAAATGGTCCTCTAAGCAGGTAGTACTACACTACAAAAATAAGATACTGGAGCATGTAATGGTACCATTCAGTTAATAATTCAATTAATAGATTGTTGTTTTGTTTTGTTGTAAGGAATATAGAGGTGTATGTTGGTAGTTAATAATTTTTTGCCCAGTATTATTAAGAGCTGCTGCGGTGATGTTACCACTGTTTGCTGCCAGTTCAAACCTACCTTAACACTTTAAGCGCAAGCTTTGTTTCTTTCCGACTTTCTTCAGTGATTGGGTAGAAAAGAAGAATAAATAAACCTACAAGGATGAGGATAGCAGGGACTGCTCCAATGAGGATTTTAAGTGTGAGGATCACATCGTCGGATTGTCTGCATATCCCTGGCTTGTATCCAGTAAACCTAAACAAATTGAAGTAATAGTGGTGTATGTCCAAAGCTAAAAGGCAGTTGTTCCTCTGAAAGCTCCCTTCTTACCCCCAACACTCTTCAAGACTTTTGTCCCATTATTCCTACACCTCTCTTTTTTCCTTCCCCCCACTACATGTTTCAAATCTTGTTTTTTAAAGCTTATTTTTGTGCTCGATTTCAGATAACTGCATTACCTCTGTATTTTCTCATTATTATTATATAACATTTAACTACGAAGAAGAGCATGGAATCCCATGTAAGGAAATTGATCTATTATGTGTCTCCTATTAATATCCAGCAATGTATTTAGGCTCTGCTTTAAAAGTATGCAAGTAATCTGACCAATTTCAACAGCAATAATTAACTTAAATTTAAACACACACTTAAGCACTCTTTTCAAGATAGACAAATTTACTCAAGTGCTTAGAGTTAGGTACACACTTACCGTTCATTGACTCAGGGCTTCCATACAGTCCCACAACTGCTGATATACTCAAATTCCCATTCCCAGTTTACGGAATGAGTTTATTTTTCTCTGAACATGCACCTATGAAAGCTACAGCTCATTTGGCATCACTCTGTCTTCTGTGTTCTCCCACAAACATCTGCTTTGGCAAATTGCTGGGAGCTAACTGGAATGCAACTGAAAACGGGCTAATTTGTGAACAGCAATTTGTTTGAGGGTGTTCGCAGTAAGCATCTAAAATTCCTAAGCCCAAAATGTTCAGTCAAGCACTGCTTGTCATTTAGCAATTTCAGCTGAAGGCCCTGAAGCAAAATATTCTGGTTACCAAAACCTAACTTGGAGCCAAGGGCTAGAGAGTATTTCAGACAAGTTCCTTTCTAAGTGTTTATTGCATGCTTGTGTGCTGTAGCAGCTACAGGCAAAGGTCCTTTCTGCTAGGTCATGCACAAAAGCAGGTCAGGAGATGGCTGACCACTTTCTCAGCCTGACTGTCTAGTCAAAACAGACAAGGCAAAAGTGGAAGGAGAACACAAAGCATCTTGATGGCTGAGCCCAGAGAGTCATGGTGAATGGAGTTGGTGGCTGGTCACAAGCAGAGTCCCCCAGGGCTCAGTTTTGGGATCGGTCTTGTTTAATATCTTTATCAATGACCTGGATGAGGGGATTAAGTGCACCCTCAGCATGTCTGCAGATGACACCAAGTTGAGCGGGAGTGTTGATCTGCTTGAGGGTAGGAAGGCTCTGCAGAGGGATCTGGACAGGCTGGATTGATGGGTCGAGGACAATTGTATGAGGTTCAACAAGGCCAAGTGCCAGGTCCTGCACTTGGGTCACAACAACCCCATGCAACGCTACAGGCTTGGGGACGAGTGGCTGGAAAGCTCCCCCGCAGAAAAGGACCTGGGGGTGTTGGTCGACAGCCGGCTGAAGATGAGCCAGCGGTGTGCCCAGGTGGCCAAGAAGGCCAACGGCATCCTGGCCTGGATCAGAAAGAGTGTGGCCAGCGGGAGCAGGGAGGGGATCGTGCCCCTGTACTCGGCGCTGGTGAGGCCGCACCTCAAATCCTGTGTTCAGTTTTGGGCCCCTCACTACAAGAACGATATTGAGGTGCTGGAGCGTGTCCAGAGAAGGGCAATGAAGCTGGTGAGGGGTCTGGAGCACAAGTCTGATGCGGAGCGGCTGAGGGAACTGGGGTTGTTCAGTCTGGAGAAGAGGAGGCTGAGGGGAGACCTCATCGCTCTCTACAACTCCCTGAAAGGGGGTTGTGGTGAGGTGGGTGTTGGTCTCTTCTCCCAAGTGACAAGCGACAGGACAAGAGGAAATGGCCTCAAGTTGTGCCACGGGAGGTTTAGGCTGGATATTAGGAAAAATTTCTTTACTGAGAGAGTGGTGAGACACTGGAATAAGCTGCCCAGGGAAGTGGTGGAGTCACCATCACTGGAGGTGTTCAAGGAACGTGTGGACGAGGCACTGTGGGACATGGTTTAATGGGCATGGTGGTGTTAGTTGATGGTTGGACTTGATGATTTTACAGGTCTTTTCCAACCTTAGTGATTCTGTGATTCCGTGATTCCAAACTGAGACGGTCTAGGTGATGGGCAGAGCTGTGAGAAAGACTCTGTTCCTGACCCTGATCAGTGTCCAGTTCCCTAAAACCATGGGAATCGGTGATCCTTTTATGCTGAACAGGCCACTAGGCATTCCTGAAATCATTCCAATCCATGTAAAGACTTACAAGCTCGTGTACAGAGTCCAACCCAGACGCAACATGGAATGCACAAAGCAGCTGTATCACTTGTGGGAGACCTTCATCTGCTGAGCTTTCATGTTTAGTTCTTTATTCATATACGCCACTAGAATTTACATGAGCAATTTCAAAAAAGGAAAATCTAAAGGGAAGTCAGATCTTTCTGAACTGAAACATGTTAGGGCAGGCAACTTAATGCTCAGTGGTCTGGCTTATGTGATAACAATCCCATCTTTAGTGGTCAGCTGTCTGGAGCTGCTGGCACTTTCAGGCTCAGGGCAAAAAGGCAATTAACTCCACAGGGTAAAGGCAGAGCAACCTCAGAACGCTTTCAGAGTAGATCCACTAAATCGAAACATAGTGTTACTTACTCCAGGCCTGCTGCAGAAATTCCTAAGCCAATTCCTGCTGACATCTTGGTAAAGAAAACGTAAGAAGAATAGAAAATGGTTTCATGTCCTTTTCCATGAGGATTCTGCAGGCGAAAGTTATCAACAACATCAGGCAGCATTGACCTAGAGATGAGCAAGATAAAGATAAAACTGGAGCCAAAATCTCTTCTCAAAGTCCAAACTTACTAAAAGAGTACACCCCTCCTCCCTTTTTAAGATCTGACTGATGTAGTTACGCACATGAAAGAATTGAGTTCAAAAAGTCCTACTGCTGGACAGGAAGGCAAAAATCCATGTAAGAAACGCATGGCCACATATTACAAAGCAGAAAACCAGCTGAAAGACTATCAAACCCTTGCTGGGAGGTGCCAGAATTCTTTAGACTGACTGTCATTCCAGTCAAAAGTTTTGATATTAAAAAAAGAACAACAAAACCCACGTTTCTTAAGATTTCAGGGGACTCTGAATCTTTGACTAGTTTTAGTCCAAAATAACTCTTTTGACAAGCTAAAAAAATTTTCAGAAATCAATAAGGCCTATTCTCTCTCTACTTCAAAGAGACTGAATTTGGTAATGGGGAATCAGAATGGAAGCTGCTCAAATGTCAATTGTGAATTGACATGTTATTTCCAATATATTTCATGATTTTCTGTTGGAAAAAAGGGCTTCTCACTCTCTGTGCAGAAAAGCTTATATAGTCTGATAGCTTACTTCAAACCACGTTTCCTTGTTCTCTTGGAGTTTTCAGGGCATTGTACAAACGAGCAATGCAAAACAGCTCTCTCAGTAACAGTCTTGCTTTCTGGTCAATTTGACCTGAATAATAATTATTCCCTCTGGAGAAGAAATCTCCCATCCTGCTCATCCTTGAGTAGTTTTTTCCCCACATATTTTCAGTTCTTAAGCGCAAAGGACCTTGAATTATCAGTTTATTTTAACCATATCCTTGTGGCATTTGATCTATAACAGAGGACTGCTCAAGCAGAGAGACATAGCTTGTCTTATGTTTCCTCTGCTATGTTCTTAATTGCTCAGCATTAACTGATTTATCCAACTTCATCATTCCTATAGCTCTGTTAGAAACCAAACCTAAGCAACTGATTTACTGTTATCACAAGTTCTATAGCTACTTAGACTATTGATTCATCTACATACTCTTATGTAAAAAGAGTAGTTACAGTAGGCATAATCTGTTAACAACAGGGCAACCAAAGCAGAAAAAGATTCTTGGAAGAAGTGACTCTTGCCAAATTCTGCCTCTTTTGGAGGCAAATTCCATGCAGTAGTACATATATGTAATGTAGACGTTTACCCCTTCCCCACCTCAAATGTAAAATTCTCCTACCATGGCAACAGAAGAGATGCTGCAATGCTCAGACCAGAGACGAAGGCCACAAAGTAAGCCAGGATGAGGTTTGGAATGGTCACTAGCATGACTGCAAAAGGAATCATCCACTGAGGAAGAAGGAAAACAGTACGTATAACTTACAGTATGCACTGCTCAATGGTATATACATTGTTCCCTTCAAAATGCAAGACTGTGTTACAGAACTGTTCACACATAGCAATGCCTAATGCTTAAGTATTTTGGAGAAATGGCATTTCCAAAGAGCCCTGAGCCAATCTGTATTTACCTATCCAGTGAAATCAGAGAAAAGTAGGACAAGCAATGTTAGTGCCTTCTCTGTTAGCAGTATTAGGGCTATAACGGCAGTAGTAAATTAAACAGTCCCAAGAGCCTATTTATCAGTCATGAGGCCAACTGGCAGACCCTGGCCACATTCATACTACTAAGCATTCATAGTGTCCAAAAGAAATACGTATAAATATAAATACTTTTTTTGAAGAGCCCTTAAGTGGGCTAGTTCCCAAACTATGCCCAGATACTTCTTGGGAGATTGCTAACCAGCTTGGGCTAAGATTTTTCTGCCAATTTAGTAACAGAGATGACAGAACACCAGTTTCTGTTCTAGATGAGTGGAACTATTTAATTTGCTATTAGAGACAAAGCCTTGAAACATCATCACACTGCATTTCAAGGGGAAGAATAGGGGTTCAATGGTAATTTTAAACTGTAAATATCCCATTTCACAGATCATCTTGAGTCTTGAATGAAGAAGAGTTTGCTTACACCTTCATTTCCAGTGACTGCTTTAAAGCAATCTAGGTATTTGGCAGTAACTAAAACCGGGAAGGCAGTGTGGTTTACTGCCAGTCCACACAGCCAGATACACTCATGACATTGCACAAGTCACTAAGGCTACCCTCAAAACCAAAGTCATTTGGGATGCTCAGGATTTGCTTTCTGGCAGTACTTAAAACCACCAGATTTCCTCAACTTCAACTTGAGGCAATAGGCTTACAGGATTGAAAATCCACTATTTTAAATGCTGATTGAATGCATACAGCCCAGCTGTCCCGTACCCATCACATGCTCCATCTCCCACGCCTGTGAACCATGGCCACAGCACATGTAGAATACAGAACCAGGGGCTTATGTACAGGGCTTTTTAATGATGGGGGATTAGTTTAACATTAAGTGTTTCAATCCTCTATACTTGCAGCTTGGGAGCTGAGGGTATGAGAAGAGCTTTCACAGAGAGTGATTCCCCTAAGCACTGCTATTTACAGTTCTGTATGATAAGTGATTCTGGGACTCCTGGAGTCTAATCCATTATGTTTATGTTTTAAATGCATTTCCTATCTGAAGCATTTGCTCCTAACCTAAGGAGGCAGAAAATAACCTTTCCTGACTGCAAGTTCCCAGCACAGACAGATAATCCTTACATTAGCTCCATGTTGTGGCAAAATCATTATTTCACCACAAGAGAGCACTCCAGCAATACCAGATTTTATGTTGCCTATAAGCAATTTTATGGCTGCCTTATGCTCCACATGGGGCACCCACTCAGAAACCAAAGCACTTAAAATTCTAGATCGATAATAATAATCATTGTAACTGTAATTTTCTACTGAAAGAGAAGCACGACCCGCAGGACTGAGGCTACAATGCCCTGAAGTCTCACTGATGCAATGGTAGTGCAATCATGGGGGCAGTGTTCCTGCTGCAGTAAACAGCTAATGCATCTCCTTCTTTTCTACTTGTAAAGCAAAAACTCCATTATTGGCACCCTGCTCCCTAGTCACAGGGCTGCTGCCCTCCAAGTCATAAACGATATCCTACAGTTATCACGTGTCTTCCATCCATTCCCTGACAGTACTATGGAAGGCGACCCTACTGGGATGCTAAAGGTCGTGCTGGCCTGTGCAGCAGCACATTATGAAGAGCAAATCAGGAAAAGGTGCAGCTAGGATGTGAGTGGAAATGGGGATGGGAGTGGAAAAGGGGCTGCATAGCCAGGATTCACCCAAGGGCATACCTCCATGCTGCACAGTGCTGATAGATAGCAAACAAACAATTGCATATGTGTGAGGAGGTGAAAAGATTGGGGGCATTTTTGGATTTTTCTTTTCATTTTTTACTAAATCCTCCAAAACCCACAGCCAAAAGCTATTATTGGCTAGGATGGAAGCTAGAGTTGTGAGAGACAGATCTTCCATTTTTAGACACCTTGACAAAACCATGAACCAACAAGTTGCCATGCTTCTTAAAATTTCTCATGACAACTTCACCTCCAGTCACCAGCTGAGAGACTTATTGATTGTGAGTTCAATGTTTGCCCTGTGAGGGCAGAGCAGACAATCTAAATGAACATAGCATGTGGGAGCAGAAGCAAATAAACAGAAGAGAGTAATTTCTAGCCTGTGGGCTAGATCAAGGATCCTGCTTGGGAATGACCCTGTACTTCCAGGGAGTCTGGGCTCTAAGCTTCTAGAAGTTTAGATACTTACTCAGCACTTAGACTGTTGGTCATCTCTTGTGGGGGAATGAGTAAAAAGGGAGCAACATCAGCGGAAGGAAGCTGCCTTCTATACTCTTTCAGGGGTCTCTTCAACACAGAACCACTTTAACAGGAAAGATTAGTCTGGAGTAGTGTGAAATTTTTTTCAGGAAACTGAATTTCAAATTACATCTTCACCCTGAAAGCTGAGTAAGGTTTTGGAGAAAAAAAACCTTTTTTTCCTCCTGTCTCCTTCCCTTCCAAAAGAACATTCCCAGTGACAAACATAGGAGCCTTAAATCATGTGATTTTATTTCACAGTGAGAGAGGACAGATTAGTTGGACAGATCACACAAGGTGGTAGTATAGGAAGCCCCTGTGATGCACTGCCAGACACAAAATCCGTCACTGAGCACACACTGAGTCCCTTGAGAAATGTCTACAAGGTGAAACAGAGGTGGCTTTTTTTCAATCCAGCCCCCACTTAGACCATAATACAGTCAAGCAACTCAACTGTAAAATTAAGTTAGAACATGTTTACAGAGGTGCTGACAGGCTTTCCAGTCATGTTAAACTAAATTTATAGAGCCAAGTTGGTTGAAGAAAGCATTTTTCATTGCCAAATAGACAGAGGAGGAGATTTCCCAAGGAGGAAATCTGCATTCCCTGGTCCAGTCAATGGTCCAATACTGCTTTTGGCAATTGTCTTTGCTTAAGTGCTAAAAAGAAATGAGGATGGGACTTGGATTCCAGATGCCTGCTTCAAAACACATTAACGATTCAGCATATTTGGAACTTGGGTTTTAAAGTTACTTCTGATTCTTTGGAAGTCATTCCAACACACAGATTTTGATTTCAAAAATTATAACTATTCAATTATATTCGAGAATTGTCACCAGACCTAAACTTTTCAGCTTTGTTCAGATTTTGACATGTAGCCTCAGGCTTGATTTTCCAAGTCCTCATGCTTTGCTGTGCACAAGGCAGACAATTTCTTTCTTTCCTCTTTCATAACTAATTGAAGGTAAACAGGGGAAAAATGGGGAGGAACAGGCCTATACAATGACTTGCTGAGGATGATGACAGAAAATTGTTGCTGTCTGCACTAAGTGAAGGACTTAAAATAATCCATCAGAGATGAGGGCAGGCTTGCTGAGCTGGCTTTGCAGAGCTGTGTCAAAGTTAAACTAGGCTTCTTTTCTCAGGTAGGTCACCTATTTATTTACTTTGCTAATAACTGTCCATCTCTGTTCAGAGGGATGTGGGCACCCCTGCCTTTTATGTTTCTAGAGGAGGATGTGTAACAGACTTCTGTTTCCTCCTCTGTGACTGAATTACAGATGGGTCAACTCAGCACTGTATACAAAGACAAAACAAGCCTTGTACAACAGAAGACTTGTCAACCTGAGGCAACACAGATCTGAATTTATAAAACCTCATTGGGGTTCAGTTCTGAAAGCAGTGAAATGCGGAGGCTGTGCAGATTCTTGAAGAAGCTGGGACCTCCCTTCAGCATCAATCCATTTCTTAAGTTTCTCTTGGAAACTTGGAATCTGTCTGAAATTTGGTATAATGATTTAAAACAAACTCTGAAACTGAGCAAGTTTCGTGTAGCTTGAGGTTATAAGCACTTGAAAGAGCTCCTGAAGTGGCTCCAGTTGTCAAATGAAGTGAGCACAAGCAGATTTTTTTCTCAAAGGATTTGCTTACCGAAATCCCACATGCTGCACACTTCTTGCCAAATCGCTGCAGAAACTTCTGCCAGAAAGGAATGCTCACAGCTGCTGACACCTACAATTGACAAAAAAACCTTATCTGTACCGTGCTTACTGCCACTGTCTTCTTCAGCTGTAGAGCTCAGATGTCTTTTTGTCTAGTACATTATAGTCTGAAAGGAAGATGAACTTGCAGATTCCTGTTTCTCCTCATCCCTTCAGTGATTTTTTTTTTTATTCACTATTATATACTAAAAACAAAAGCTAGCCATGAGAGGTTTTTCCACAGAAGGCAGTATCTTAAAATTTCCTTTTCCTAATGTAAGCCACAGCAGTTAAAGCTATACATGACACAGTCATTAAAGTTCAAACATATTGCAAACCGTCATACTTTGTGCTAATGCCTTTTGCCTCATTATCTGAACCTGACAAAAAAAAAAAGTGAATTAAGCTCTACTCCATCGTACAGGAAGAAAGCTGAAGCACAAGATACACTTACTAAGATATACTTAGAGTACATATCCCATACTACATGTTTATTCTTAGGAACAACCTGTAAGATAAATAGTCACTTTCAGTCAACACTACTGTTTCATATACTGTAATACTCACCTGGTAGCAGCAACAAGTACAGGCAACATAGTACCAATGCACTGAAGTATTGCTACTAATGACAGTCTTACAATTGACCTAAATTCAAATGTAATCTCATTGTTACAGTTATATTCCACTCTACTGACTTGAACTATATGGCTTCTTGTCTCTCTTCTTGATGTCCATTACTTGCAGAGCCTTAAAATACCCAACAGTCATCCCTCGCTCTCCAACATTTTGGTTTTAATCATTGGAAAAGATCTGTCTTATACTGTGGGAAATGAAGAATCAAAAAGGAGTAGAAAGGGTGGGAGGTTGGGACCAAGAAGTGGAAATGAAGTTCCGCTAAGATGGTTCCACAAAATCTCTGTGCCAAATGGGTCAGAAATCATGCAACAGCTTCCCTGAAAATGACTGCTGAAGTATTCTATATGGTAGACAAATTCTCTACAAAATATTTCAAAAGTGTAGTACATGCACATCCCAGTAATTATGCAATATTAAATGTTCTACTTGTGTTTAAAGGATGTTGGTCAGAAGGATGAAAATGGCATTTTTCAACTAATACTACTTGTAATCATAAAGTAAATCATGCAGTACAGGAGCAGTGTGTAACTGAGTTATAAGTATCATCTAAGCAAGCAGAATTCTACCTCTGCATGCCAAGAAAAAAGGTTCTGTAAAAGGATCTTTTTATCACAATGCCAATCGCTCTAGAGAGGAATCTTCACATGTCTGGATATTTTAAATATTTATCCTTGCAAGCTGCCTAGCCCAGAAGGCTCATGTGTATGAATACACAAATTAAAGTTGTTTAATTTTTGGCATATCAGACTGGGGAAAGGGAAAAAGGAGCTAAAATTCCAGACCTCCTTTCTGGCAGCAGCTTTTGCCTTTTATTAGAGCAGGAAGTGACTTACAGGTAAAAGCAACAAACAATGAATTAAAAACTCCAAAGCATTAATTTTTTAGAAGTACAGTAGGGAACACCAGCTTTATTTCCAACGGGCAATGCAAAAGACAGCGTAGTTTCTTAACAGCTCTGCCTAGACACAAAACTCTTGTCTTCTGTTATTTTGTGCCAAAAAACAGTGAGAACCAGCTATCAAATAAAAAGATGGGAGAGAAGTGCGACTCACCAAGATGGTCACCACCAGATACTGGAAGTGATTGCGAAGATCAGCAGCATGAGTGCAGAATAGGACGAAGTTGCTCTGCTCCAGCTGTTGGATTGAAGACATTTGGTGACCACCGAAAAAGAAAGGAAAATTTAAAATGACAAAAATGACGTCTCATTCCATACTAGCCAAACATAGTTGGTGACTGATTTGTTAAATGTAGGATTTGGGAGTCCCATTCTTCCCTTGTTTGCAACAATTTAAAGAAGCAATAACTATCCTGCTGTCACTGGAGTAATATGCCAATAATATTGGGGCAAGCAAGAGGTAAACCATGCACCTAATACAGCATAAAAATGACCAAACCAGGAACTGCTTTACGAGACGATTCTGTCTAAAGGCTTTATTCCTTATGTTGCAATTGCCTTTTGTTGTTGTCACGGCTACGGCTACAGACTACTGCAAGAAATTGCCCTTCCTTTTCCATAGCCATGCCATTAATCTTTCACCAGAAGCTCTGACTCCGAAACAAGTTACTCTTCCGCTAGAATTACGCTCATGCCAACCTTCTGTAGTAAAGCAGCTAACTGCTGGTTTCTTATACAACCTTGGCTATGAAGTGTAGTTTTGGGTCAGCTATCTTTGTAAGTCTGAGTACTCACTGGATGGGAGGATCTAGGTGCACTGTGTTATAATGACAGATGAAGCCACTGCCACCATGCTTTTGCAGAACTCAGGGGGGTTCTGAACACCAGAATATGGTTCAGGCCCAGCTCCAGCAGTTCTGCAGAAGTAAAATTACAGGGGAGGATTTAATACTCATGCCACAGCAGTATGATCAACTCTTGCTCTTTTGTGTGCTTGTAGATTATAAGCGGCCAATCATCTGCATACAAATTAGGATAAAAATTATATCCTTTCTCCATTGCCACCAAAGCCTTCCCTAGCTTGTGGCCTTCAATTTAGATGTAGAATATCACACTCTGGCATTATGGCCAATGCATCTTTACCTGCCTATTCCTTTGCTCATCAGTAATCCACTCACTAAATTCCACGAAGTCAGTGTCCCTCCCTTGAATAATAATAGCAAGGGTTGCTGATGTTGGCTGAACTGGAGCAATACAACTTCCAGCTTCTGCCTCCCCTCACACCTTCCCTTCAGTCTGTACAAACAGAAAAACAAAGAGATATGGACTGACAGAAGATCTTTTCCTCTCTGGGTGTTGTCAGCAAGTAGTTGGCTGCCAGCAACCAGATGTGCACTGTATCCTTACTTACTGAATGGATGCTGGAAGGATCTGGACCATAAGGGACCTTTCATCTTTCATCTTCTCCCTGTCTCTGCTGTTGCTCACAGTACCTGCAGATCCCAGATGTAAGCAGAAATACTTCTGCTATTGTTTCTCACCCTTGGGCCTTCCAGCAAGGACTGACATGCTGTAAAGGACAGTCTACTAACTGTGCCCAAATCCAGGCCAACAGGAAACTTCAGTACTTCTTTGGAAGTCTTTGCAGGCTTTTAAGCAGCCCTTCCAAGGAATTTACTAATTCACCAGGGCTGCTGGTGAACACAGCACTGCTCTCTTACATGCCCCATTCTTGCCCTCTGTCCTGATATTCACTTCATCAATGGCTGATGCGACTAAGAGTCTGTTGACAAAAATGTGAATATTATTTGCTTTTCAAAATAAAGCCAACTTCAATTGATATGTACAGGTTCATATTAGAATAACGTATTTACTGAGTTGAACATAGCTCAAAAATCAAGTCTTAAAAAGACTGCTGGACTTATGGGGAGTAAGGGTTTCTTACTGAGTGGCTTTAAGTTTTTCTACAGCTTCTCTCTATGGGAGGACGTATTGCATCTTTTTGTGAGAGCCACATTCAACTGCAGGTCCTCATTTAAAAATTAGCTCTATCTAGCTCTGAGACAGGTAAGACCTCCTGCCTCTGAACATCATCTTGCTCTGACCTAATGCCTTCCATCACAAAAGAATCCATAAGAACCAGTTCAGCCACTATCTGAGAACAGTCACCTACGCAAAGGAAAGGGGCAGTGGTTTGAAGCGGCACACACTATAGAGAAGAACAGAGAGAAGAGAAAAAGCATTCTCTAAGCAACTGAAACCACAGGAGACTGTAGATGGATAACATATAATGACCCAATCTGGGTCACTAGGACTAGTTCCTCACCTTTTATGGGAGGGGGGAAAAAAAAAAAGCAGCCTTCTTTAAATGGCCAGGACTTTGGTTTTGCTTCTCGTTTGAAAGAACCGTCTCCAGCCACACAGGACCCCAGGCACCAAAAAAGGACTCTGGTTCCCTACTGATTTGTAGGGGAAGGCGCCACCCCCTAGATCACCACCTCCAGTCACCAGCCACAGGTTATTTGCATTTTAGCTGCCGCAGACTCTCCCATGCTGGGACTGGAATGAGGCCAACGCACAGACTTAGAGAGTCTGAAGTTACCTGAACTGCTGTCGAGATGAGAAGAAATGAAGCAGTAAGCTTCACATATGGACCGTGCTTCATGGTGAGTCCAAGTCCCTTACAAAAAGGAATTGCTCTGTCTGAATTCAAGGCATAAGGATCTAAGAGGAGCAGAATACATAAAATAACAATCTTTTTCAGAGGTGAATGTGAAATTATTCTTATTAAATCTAGGCATACTTAAATATATCTTACCATCTTTTTCCTTTACTCCGAGAAAAAGAATGACAATTCCAAGAAGATACACACCTCCTATGACCCCTGCTGCAATCATATAAACTTTTGCCTTTGGAAAGAAAAAAGACATCTTTGAAATTGCGACAGGAGAATGACAAGTCATAATGAAAATTTCAGTCTCTTTCTGGTGAGTCATCTGCAAATGAAAAAATGCCCATCTACATACAGTCAACTGTCTGTCTTCTACCTCTGAAAAATGTTCACTTCTGCAGTTCATTTATAAACAACACCTACTTTTGGATAAATCCAGGGCACACAAGTATATATCTTGCAAAAAAAAGAAGCTGTGAACAAAAGGGCTACTGTGTTGGCAACCTGAATGTTTTAAAAATTAGCTTATGTTGAGACTAGCTATAGACATACACAGTCATCTATAAAAAACATGCAGCATCCATAGAGTGATTCTGGTTTTTAGTAAATCCAGTTGATCTAGCTACACAGACTGCTATCTGTATCTTCAGGCGGGGTAGGAAAGGTGTCAGTACTGATCTAAACATAATTACTACTGTTACTGCATTTATACATAATCATCATAAAAACTTCCTTTAATGAATTTTAGAAATCACACTTTCACATGAAAGTTTTGACAATATGGTAGCTTGCATGCTTGTTTTCCTGGTTACTTAGTGAAATACTTAAGCAAATTTAGAAATCTTTTCTTCCTATTAGCCAGGGGAACAAAGCCTCCAAGGATACCTCCCGCATCATTAGATCACATTTATTGTTTCTAACTCTGATTACACTGACTCTTGAATAAAGCTTTAAAAATTATTTTCCTTTAGTATTCGGTAATAATTTATTTTATACTGTGTTCTCAAATATAAAATAAGTGCTGGTTATAAAGCTTTATGACACAATGATTATTTGATAGGAAAACTTAATTCCAAATTATCAGTAATATGTTGCAAATGGAATTAATATAAATCTAGGAAGCAGTTGGTAAATAGGCATGCAATTACAAGAATGTACTCCCAAATATAAAGTCAGTATAAATGCAAAGGTAGTCAGATGACCTATGCAAGTATAGATAATCTTCAAGACAACAGCTTTTGTTAAGATATTTACATTTTAGAAGGGGACATGGTGAAATAAAGGAATGCGGGACTATTCTTTATTTGGCACAAAGGTTTGGGGTTTTTTGTATCAGAGATATAAATTAAGTCACAGAGTACTTTTATACTATTGGTTATGGCTTGCACAGACAACAGGCTGCAGTATTGTAGATACCTGAATTCACTTAGAGGAGGTAATTTCAGCCTCAAAAGCAGCCTAGCCAGGAGAGAAGGGACTGAAAAAAATTATAGTAACAGGATTCCATTATGTATTTTATATCTCACGTCTATTTATTTGTTAATTTGCTTGAAGCAACTGAATTAAATGCTTTCTTTCACAGGTCATAGTCAAGTGTAATTTGAGCTTAAACTATCAAGAATATTCGTGGTAGGCCAAATAAGATTCTCTGACCCTAAACAAAACTTGTTAGCCCATCGATGAACTGTATCAATATCCATGCTTGGTTTCCAGTAGGAAATATCCAATCCTAAGCTTACAGTAACAACTTCAGAAGAGCTTAGAAATAACTATTTCTTCCACTTCCTTTCCTCAATAATGAGCAAAATAGTCATTCACCAGGTCTTCTTTTAAATTAGGTGTGCTCTTGAGCAGCTAAAAAATTAGTCCTTGTGACAAAAAGGCCATACTCCTGAATGGCACTAAGAGAAACAGTCAATATTCGGCCTCTTCTAAATATTTTTTTTTAGACTGATGGAGGTACTTCAGGTTCATAGACCCTAATCCTGCCCCAATTTATAACTCAATGTCCATCAGTCATACAACCAAAATTCAAGATCCAACATCTCCTGTTGATCGTGCAGTTAGATACATAATCTGTTGTTCGTGGTGTGAACAAAAGGCAAATGCCCTGTCATACGATGCAAGCAGCTCCCCCACGTGGCTCGCTGGCCATACATGCTCCCATAATCCAACCAAATTGATGCCAGGTTATGTGAATGGCAAAAAACTTTGGTCTTTACAAAACAGGGAGTGAGGTGGGTTGCCAGAGCAGTTCATTCAGACTATGGCCTCTGCCCAGGCCTGAGGGCTCTTTGGGAAAAAGGGCAGGAAAGAACAAGGAGTGAACAGAACCTTACCCATGGAAAAAAGTTGGATATCATAATCCAGACTGTTCCCAATCATGGGATACTACTCATCTACAAAACCTGAGAAGGTGACACACAAAACAGTGGAAGAAGGAAAAAAAAAAAGACCAACTCAAATAAACAGGAAATCCTCACAAAAAATGAACACATGGCTGCTTGTAAATAAGAAAGTGAAAAGAGGAATGTAATATCTCTAATTAAATCAACCCATATAGTTGGCGAAATAAAAGACAAGTTTCCAGTTACACTGCGACTTCTTCAGATCTGAAAAATGTTTGTGTGTCTAAAAGCTTTTCCATTGTTTCCCAGCGTTAGTAGCTAGTTTAATGGAAGACATTACTTCTATCTACAAGCTCTGGCTTCTTTAGGCTATATATCTTTACTATTTCTTCTGAATAAAAAACTACTTGACATTCAACTCATTGTGAAGCTTCTTTCTCCATCTCCCTCCTACCTCAAAAAGGACAGGAAAGCACATGTGGTTAGTCAGAAAATAAATAAATCCAGATCATGTATTTTTTTTCCTTGAAAGTCATTTAAGAGATTTGAAAGTAGAAGCTGGTGATTATGGCATAAAGCAGATTCAGACAGGGAATCTGCTGTACAATGAAATTCAGCTTGCTCCACAACTGTTCAAGCTACTCCTCTTGACAATTCACAGAGCTGCAATAGCACAGTAGTTTTCTACATCAAGCCATTGTCCTAGAAGCTAAAAAGGAAGACAGGATGATGTTCTGTGTCTTGTTAAAATATACACTAGAAGTTACCTAACAAGCAGCTTCAAAAATGCTTTAATCAGCTATAAAATGGCATGGCCACTTAGAGAAGCGGCCCAGCTCTCCCCATGCAGTTTCCCAGGTAGCTCTCTGAGAAGTCTTACAATGGCCTGTGCCAAAAGGATCAGGTAGCACAGAGGCAGAGAATAGTGTCTGGGAGTGGGGGCAAGCAAGGCTTGGTCCCCTTCCTGGACTACCGGTGCTAGTGCCAGGGTATGCAAATTCAAAGCATGCATAAAAGCATGCCTTTGGCTTGTGATTTTACTTCTGCTGGAGTGGTAATATGAGCTATTCAACTACAATAAGCAGAGCACGAATACGTACGTCCTGATTTGCACCAAACACCTGAGATTAGACTCAGGTCAAGGAATCTTCTTCATGAGGAATTTTATATATCAGTTAGTACATGCACTGACAGAGAAACAGATGAAAATATAAAAATACTGAATCTAGTAATTGGTAAAATGGAAACAACAAACTGCTGATTTCACAAATGACACAGAAAAAAATGTTACACAGGTAATTGTTTGATTCAGGGCCTGTTTCAGGACCACTGGAAACAATGGAAGACTATCAAATTGTGTTCACTGATGTCTGGATCAGGTTTTGGGATTTCTTCCCAGATATAAAACCTTCTCTGTTTCTCAAAAAATAGCAAACTGAAGCATGAAGAGATTAAATTACTTGTGCAGGATTACAGGAGAAATCTGCTGTGGAAAATGAAATAAACAAGCATGGATCTCTAGGTTTATTCCACATGTTAACCACTGAGCCCTGCTCCCACTAATTGCCTGTTACCAACCATCTACTTTCAACAGTGCTTTGTACCTTCACAAGAATACAGATTCCAAGTAGGACTTACAGTTTCATTCACATAACGGCTGTTAATTTTTACAGGAGATCACCTAGTGATAACTAGTTTGAAAAGCAGTGTTGCTGAACCGAAAGATCCTGGTATAGCCACCATTTTTTCATAGAATCATAGAATTATTTGGGTTGGATGGGACCTTTAAATTTCATCTAGTTCCAACCCCTCTGCCACGGGCAGGGACATCTTTCACTCGATCAGGTTGCTCAATGTCCCATCTAACCTGACCTTGAACACTTCCAGGGATGGGGCATCCACAACTTTTCTAGGCAACTGGTTCCAGTGTCTCACCATCCTTATCATAAAAAATTTCTTCCTTATATCTAATCTAAATCTATCCTCTTTCTACCCTTCTAACTATTGTCCCTTTTCTTGTCCTACAGGCCTTAGTAAAAAGTCTTTTTCCATCTTTCTTACAAGCTCCCTTTATACATTGAAAGGCCACAATAAGGTCTCCCTGGAGCCTTCTCTTCTGCAGGCTGAACAAATCCAACTCTCTCAACTGTTCTTCAAAGGAGAGGTGTTCCAACCCTCTGACCATTTTTGTGGCCCTCCTCTGGACCCGCTCGAACAGGTCTGTGTCTTTCTTGTGCTGAGGACCCCAGAACTGGATGCAGTATTCCTGGTGAGGTAAGGTAAGCTTTTCTTACTAAGCTTCTATTTTAAACTGTGAATCAGCCCCTAGTAAAAAAAAAGGATGGCCATATACCTCGTAGCTACTTTACAGTTTAGCATCTTCAGAAAAGCTCCTCAGTGTAATTCTGCTGTCACGCTGAGAAGTGGTTGCAAAGACAACAGATGGGAAGCCTTGTTTGCAACAAGGCAGTTGTCTCAGCTCCAGTATTACTGATTTCAAGGAAGTCATGTTTATGCTCATCCAGCTGGATGATATGATACGGTATTACAGAAGAAAACCACACCCCTCTCCCTAAGAGATTTTAGTGTGCTGCTATAGACACTTACTTGATGAGACAGGGGATCTGAGGGGTCTGGAAAGCTGGGAGTGTCATGCCAGGAGTCGGTTGTGTTTACTGGGGGATTCATAGTGCAGTGATGAGAGACGTGAGCACTGGCCACAATCTGACCCTGAAGAGCAGCTCCAATCAAGGTCCCAAGCACCTCCATGGTCATTCCTAAAGAAGGAAGCACAAATGTGCACTGAGGATGAGAACTTGATTCCTCCACTGTCTGCAAGCCTGCTCATTTATCTCACTGAAGAGCAACCTCATCAAGCCATTTTCTTTTACAGGGAACAAGCAGAAAAAGCAATACCAAGAACAGCAGAACTGGAGGATCAGAAATAGAACAGTCTCAAGGAAAGAGAGTTTTGTCATCTATTTTCTGATCAGATTTTAGAAGCCTCCATGAAAGAGCCTCTTTTATACAGGCTGCATGATGGATGTGGCTGAGATTAAGAGCCACAGGGCAACAACATAGAAACCTTTAATCTCGAGGACCAGAGCAGAACTACACTTCAAATGTTGAATGCCATTTTTCCAAAGCAAGACTAGGAACCATAACATCAGACTTTTCATCTCAAGCTTGACAGTAACTTGTGAAACATTTTTCAAACCACTTACCTGATCAGACCTCTAGGTTCTCCTACTGTAAAACAAAATGATGCTTACCTCGGACTTACGTTGGAAATAGTACAGTGGCAAAGCTCCTGGAAACAGCAGATGCTGTTCTTAACTGCCTAAGGCCACAGTCAGGCAGAACTAGGTACCTCAGCCTCAGAGCATGATTCAGATCACTAACACTCCAAGTAACATCAGAACAAGGGATCACCTAAAAAAACCAACCAAAGTTTCCATTTGGGAAAGCAAAGATCTAACCATGGGCATCCAGCTCATGCTCCATGTACTCAAAATCAGTCAACAAGGTGGCTAGTTGCTACAGCTCCATTGAAGGCGGGTGGTGAGTAATCTGAGATCTAGACACTTCTCACCCTGAGGGATTTCAAGCGTACCACTCCTGTTTCCACGCAGTATGGCCATACCCAGCACCCCCATGGCAGGGAGATAAACTGAGTTCCTGCCCTAGCTCCAAGGACTATTTATGCATTTTGCATAAAGATTCATCGGATTGAATACATGAACAGATTAGGAACAGGGACAGGGACCAAGACTCCCTGTTTATGAGGGAATGTTCTTCTCATTGACCTAAACATCAGGCTTTTTTCTACTTACTCTCTCTCAGTGACCCCAGGAGTCCCAAGTTCCTTTCTGAGCAGCACCATAGGGGATTTTAAGGGCCACTTCCAGAGCGGGTTGTGTCCTGGTGGTTATCATACTCTCCCTGGGAAGTGACAGGTGTTTCAAAAGCTCCTAGGTTCAGGCTTATTCAAGTTCCCTGCTCTATAACAGCCTTCCTCGGTGACCTTGGACACGTGCCTTTTTGTGTATCCTTGTAAAGGAATAGAAGTACTTCTCCACCTAACGGGAGGGCAATGCACACAGACCGCAAGATGTTCAGACAGTGCAGTAACAAGGGCTGTATGTAGTATGGAAGATCAAGTAAGGAAAAAGAAAGAGAGGCTCGCTAGGACACTTGGATCATTTAAACCATTGCTAGTATGTTTCCAAATGGAAAATGCTTCTGAATGGAAAATTTGAGGCTTCATGTAACATTAATTTAAATGAATGGGAGGTAAAAAAACCAAAAGCTTCCTCCCCAAACGTCACATCCAGTCTTACCAGCAATGTTCCAGTTCAGTCCATACACACAAAAATGCTGGCAGATGGTGGAAATCCTAACCTCAACCTGATCTGAAGTGTTTGGACACAAACTAGTCTCAAATGGGCCTTGCAGAGCTTCCAAACTGTTGACTGCTCAGTGCAAAGGCAATGCACCTCAGTCACACCTTTCATTCAAAACACCACCTACACATTTATAACCTTTATCTAGGGCTCTATATCTGCATTTTACAAAGCATTTGCATAGAATAAAACTCAGAAGCATTATTATAGGCAACAGAAATACAACCATTATAAAACCTTATTTTCTAAGAAGTAGCAAGAGCTGAGAAACAGGCATTTTTCAAAGTTCTTGTGCACTCAGAATTTATAATGTATTACTTTCCACCTCAGCCAAGAAAGCCGATCTTCCAGAAAGCAGATTGTACCTTGAAGTAGGTTATATTTTGCCCAGAACGTAAGTAGGATTTATGTTAAAGCAACTTTGGAATCCAGTATTTCTATCTTGCACTCATAGTAAGGAGCAGGACAAAATTTATAATAAGCAGTTCTGCTTGTCTCCAGTAGAGGGTAATGGATCCTCTGATTCCAATCTCTTTTTAAAAGTACATTTCATATTACACAGCTGTTTTTCTTTAAACTGTTGAAGAAATGCCTGAACAACTGACTGCATCCAAGAAAGTCTATCAACAAGAATAATTCTCAATGTAACCCAACGAGAGACAAGAGAAAAACTGTTTAAGTAAGGCCTTGTTGTTTAAAAAAATAAAAAAGAGAGAGATTCTCACATAATCATAATCAAACAAATATAATTTCAAAATATACAAAAATACCAACATTTGAAAAGTCAAAACTATGGCTCATTCCACCACCCTAACTCGGCTTAGAAGAACTGCTGCACACTCAAAAGTTAAACCGTTTCCTGATAAATGTATAACACCTCTTAGCCATGGAGTTCAACAGCTTTTATGAGCACAAATTTCACATGCCTGTGAAGCCTTGCATGGGACTAGCAGAGAGAAAAGCACATTTATTTGGATCACAGCCTCTGAAGACATAAAACCAGACAATAGAAAACACTAGGTACATGGATTTAGTTAGAATTTAGGCCAGATGACTCAGAATACAGTCAGTGCCAAAGAATATAACACAACTGGAATCTCCCACTGTTTAGTCCTGTCCTATGACTGCTAGCCCAGACTTTCTCTTGAGATACTTGATGATAATGCAAATTACAACTGCTCCATGTGGCTGGAAAGGGATGGGGTTGCTCAGGGGATATTGTATCTAGAATTCCTGACATGATATTTTTAACACTGCTGGACATTTTGCTATAACTCTGTGGTTTAGTTTTCAACATACTCAAGAAAGTATGTTGAGGGTTAGAAGGACTAATGGAAAAGAAAAGGATTCTTGCCCGGAAGAGAAAACAGACACAACAAAAAAATTACAAGTTATTCTAAAATAACACTGAAGGACAAGTTAGGACACAGAAAAGTCTTTCATGTGACACTTGAGCACTCTTTTCTCTTTACCTTGCTTAATGCTGGTGGCCATGAGAGATAGCAGTTACATAATAAAGAAAGGGTGAGAACAGAGCTGAAGAGAGTAGGAAGGGAAGAAACTGTTCTTACATTGAATTTATGATCTATACAGGAAATCTTGAAGAGATTTTCATTGCACTTCTTTGGTCTGATCGATTTGCTTCAAAGCAAAAACTTTGTCTGGTTTTGATTGTTGAAGAGCCAGAGATATGGTCTGGAAGCCCTCATTCTTTTAACTAATACAGCCAGAGTGCTAGTTATTTTACAGCAAGTCTGTCCTTAAACTGCCTAGTATATGTTAGAATTAAACAAACACAGATGAAATAAAAAGAGACATTTCAGTTGGTGTGAACACGCACACAAAATTACTTTCCTTTTTTGGTGGGGTTAACTGTCTTGGTTCTATGAGTTCTAGAATTTTTTTCAGAGAAAACAGCTTGGAGATTTGAATTTATAACACAAACCACATAAACCTAAGGAAATCCAAATTTAAAAAAAAAAAAAAAAAGAAAAAGAAAAGAAAATACTTAAAATTACCTTCAGGCTTTCTTTAATTGAATGTTAACGAAGATCAGCACTTTGTTTTTTCCCCCTACAAATCACCTTTAAATGAAATCATTATTCCCTACCCTGGCTTGGGTAAGAGTGATTTTTATTGTTTCGTCTGGCTAGCAATAAACTGAAAAGAGTTTATAGTTAATCAGACAATTTGAGACAATAAAACATTAATATCGCCTATTTAGCTAGAAAAATGGAAGCATTTACAAGACAAAATATATTTCATCAGATATTAAAAATCTCATATAAAAGTCCAGTTTAGGGATACAAACTGTTAGGAACTTCCTATAGACAGAGAATGATTTTAAATAAAACTCAGCCCTAATCCACATGAGAAAGCCCAGATCATACTCACGGTATGCTGTTGCAGAATCTCTCTCCTTCTGGTCTGTGCTGAGAAACATGGTGAGGGCAGAATATGGTACTTGGAATAACTATGAAAGGAAAGAACAACACTTAGGAAATGTCAGGGTAAATGCTGTATTCCTTTGATATCCGGGAAAATGGTTTAATGTGACCTTGGAATTCACTTATTTAGAACATTGTATTTTTTAGCACAAAGACTTGCTTTTCTTTCTGATTTGTAAAGCATATAACAGGAAAAAGTATCTTTCATAATAAGACTAATAAATAATAAATTACCAAGAGACTTTACCTTAACGCTGTGCTCTTTCAGCTTCCTTGGGAACATGTCCTTCATAGCGAGGCTATAAAGCATCTAGTTTTCCTTGCACTAGGAGACTATCATGTTCCTAGCTTGAGTTAACTAACAGGAAGCAAAGCCATAATGAAGACAATACAATTTTCCACTTTATTCAAGCCAGAACACTGTATAAATCCCCAAAATATTTCAAATACGTGTCTCACTATGTAATTCCAGGAGATAACAGTGAAAACTACTTTGTCTTCAGCACACACTCCTTAATTTCAGTTAAGAACAGGCAGAAACACCCAACTGCTATGTCCAGGCACTGACAAAAAGGTAGATGAGGAGTGTTGCTTGTTTGTTTTTACAGCACTGTATCTAGCATGTGGTTGATACCTTGTTGTAAAATCTTGGTGGAAACAATGCACTGGTAATATTTATTGCACTACTGGGTAAATGAGCCCCACTTTTACTGCAGGAGAGGCCTTATTTCCAGTAGTACTTCATTGAAAATAACTATTGAACAGTAAAGGCTTCACCTTTTGGATGGTAATGATGTGAGTGGGATCCTGTCCTCCTAGTGTTGAACTAAAATAAAAATAATTTCTAAAATCTTGGAACAACATACAGGCCAAAATTTCAGACTATTGTGAAGTGGAAGTAGGACATGAACCTGCTTGAACAATCAAGTTCTCTGTGGTGTTTCCACCACCACAGAGATCTGTGGCCAGGCAAACTAAGTCTCGCAATCTGCATCCTACTCTTCGTACAGAATGCATTTCTATTCACGTCCATCAAACATGCCAAGTGTATATGTTTTCAAAGCTCTGCCACGGAAAATCTGTGGCTTTCCTTCAAAAGCGAGGGGGAAGAAAACTATTTTAAGCTATTACGAATGTTTTCTGGACTCTTTTTCTCCAAGGGAAACACAAAGGACCTAGGGAAACATTCCAGCTTAACACAGGAATACAGAATTCCCAGGTCCAACAGATCTGTAAACAGGAGAAAAGCCAAAGTCAAACAAGAAATACAAACATTTTAAATGCCTGGGAACCACTTTTTCAAAATGTGATCCAGTGAAATTCAATCAGCCAGGATACACCCTGCCAAATTGCAATGCAGCTGTCTTACTTCCAGTCATAATCTGCTGTGTGATACTGGTCTGCATGGAAGATTTTCCCCTTTTTTCCCCTTGATATTGGCTACAAGGCAAAATGGGGTGATGCAACCCCTACATGCACAGTATGGAACGTGTCAGAGAAGTTCTTTGGGATCCACTGAAATTATGTCTTCTGCATAAATACTGCAAGTATTAAAAAATTCATGTGCTCAAACTCTTCTATCCAGGCATAAATATCATGATGACTACTATCAGTACTATTTCAGCTCCAGTACCCCGACTTTTCATTGCCTTCTAGCTTAAGTCAAAACACCCAGAACTAGAGCCACAAACCTACTTGGTCTCCTGATCTGCTCCTGAACATAGAAGTTATGAGAAGCTAGATGTCTAACTGGAGTTAGGAATCCAAATGTCTTTATGGATCTATACAAGAATGAGTTGAGTATCTAGGGCACTGCCAATGAAAATGATCGGAGGTAATCTGTCTGAATTAGCAGGTCATTTGCCAGAGAAAGCATTGGCAGAAACCATCAACCAGCACAGATTTTGATAAAAGGACATCTGCCTATCCCTTAAACTCACTAGAAGTTGAAATCAAATGTAAAGTTTTGGTAAATCTCAATTTACTAAATCTGAATGCATTAATATAGACAGAAAACAAGCAAGTTACTGCTGAGAATATCATGACCTGTAATCTACTTACTGTGGTCAGTGCTTGGAAAAGGCAGTAGAAAGTCAGGTACCATGCAACTCTCCCTGATACAAAAGGAGGCAGGTACCACATAAAAAAATAGGACACCACTGTGAAGGGTGTACACGCCAGCATCCTGCAAAGAAGATTAACACGTCAACAATCTCAACACAATGACAGCAAAACACATTGAATTTTCCTGCTAATAATCAATATAATGCAATTTATTTTATGTGCAGTTTTTCTAACTACCATAATGTCATGTTTTTAAGTATTAAACATTAGCATGCATTAAATGCACAGGTTAATATAAAATGTATAAAAGTACTTCCATAAAATGGGAAAAAACCCAGCAAATCTGAAGGAAAAGAGCTATACTTACATTAATATTCCACTCAGAGCAGACACAATTTCCTTGCACGTGCACTGTAACAGCATACCTATATTGCCATTCCTTAGTACATATCTCAGACTATACTTTTATTAGAAAGAACCACTGAAAAACGAAGCCCTATTGTCACATGTCTTCTCATACTTCAGCAATTTTTACATGAGCCTACTTATTACCAAGGATTCCCTCTTTTAATTTTAATGCCTTGAGTTTTCCTCTCAACTTAGCCTCTTCATTGCTACTTCAAGCAAGTGCATATACGTTGATACACTTAAAAATGCTGAAAACAGCATAAAAGATAATGGACAGCCCCCTGCAAAAGTTCCTACAGTCTGTATCTACTTGGGTATATGATAATTTGCTCCATTTAACTCAGCAGCAAAACTCCTAATCACTTCAAACACAAAAGGATCATCTTGTAAGGAAGGTGGCTTAAAAAAAAAAGAACATAAATTTAAATTCCAGGCACTGCCATTAACCAGCAATTAATGACATTAGTCTACAAATTATTTCAGGCAAACAACACTTGTCAAAGTCCATGATATGGAAGAAGTGATCAGATGCTATTATTTCCTAAAAGTCTGAGCTGCAGCAGCATCAGGGCTCTTCTGTATTCTTGTAAATCAGACATTAAACAATGTAATTAGATGACCGAGATCCCAACAAAAAATATCCAAACACATAAAAGAGAAAACAGATTAATCCCTTCACAACAGCACTACGGACATTGGGGGTCAGCTGATTATTTTGCAATCGTGAACTGAAAACCTGAAATACAAAAGAGTAATGTGGGTAAATAGTTTAGTAAAACAATGGCTTTCCCACACTGCTCTTTGGGATGGACAGTATCACTGGGAGCTAAACATTAACAAGGAAAGTGCCAGGTTCTGGTATTATCTGACCCTCCAGTCCCCAGGCCACAGTTCATCTACAGCTGGTCAGCAATGGAAAACACAAATAAGGGTAAAATCCTAACACATCTCAGGGAATCTACCTTCCTCTCCATAAGTGTGAGCTCTTCCAGAATGGTGTCCAGACAGAGTCAACACAGTAAAATATTTTCATAGTCAATTTTTCATGCAACTTTTCAGCAACAACCCTCTTAGTATTCTTCCCCCTTCCATCCTCTTTCCATATTTTCCTTTCCTCATTGAAGTCAGTGAGTTTTCAGAGCCTTGCTGAAGTTGCTGAATACCTCTTTTGACAAAATATTTGACCAGGTTTGTGTATTTCAAGTCAATGTCTGCTTGTGCCTTTTAAAGGTAGAAGAGATCAATGGGGATTGACGACTTCGTATTATACTGGGTACAGTATTAAGCTATAGTTAAATATTCACCTTCTTTACTAATGTTTTTGCTTTGCTGGCAAGCTTTTCTGACTGAACCAATTCCATTGCTTCAGAAGTCAGAATAATTTCAAAATACTAAAGCATTTTTAAGCTAATGGAAGACCCATTTTTTGCTTTGTGTAAATATGGTCTGACCTCCAAAGTGTAGGAACAAAATTCCCATGAAAAAAATTACCATTACCAAAAAAACAGACAAAATCCTTATGGAAAGAAAGCAGCTGTTTGATGAATGCATATAAAAGGCCAGGTTAGATAAGCACTTCTCCTGTAAGAAGTGCAAGTTGTACAGTAGTTGGTTTACAGTGCAAAGGGCTGATAAGTTCATGCTTGTGCTAGGATGGGAGTTACTCTAACATCGGTTTAACACTAACACTAAACACATGTATTTGCAGTATTTTCAGAGAACTGGAAAAAAAAAAGGCATCAGAATACATCTAATGTCATTTGTATAAAAATATCATTATTTTCTTTTTTAATAACTTTGTTACTCGGTTAATTCAGTGCTCATTAAAAAGCACTCCATTTACCTGACCACAAACCAAATCCTGAAAAGAGAAACAGCAGCAAGCTCCTCTTTTCCCATGGGGCTCTTGACAAAAAGCTTAACTTTGACCTGAAGGCCCTGTTCCTGCTGGGGCCAAGAGCAGCTGATCTCAGCCTTCTTCCAACAGGTACTTGCCTTCTATTCTTTGTGAGATGTAAGCTGCCCATGGACAAGTTTCTGTAGCCCTAAAAGCACACGACAGCAAGAGAACCACCAGCTAAAAAGACTGGGCTTATTTTCCGTGAAAATTCAACTTCTTTGCTCAGGATACAACATCTAGTCTTAGATTTTTGTTGTGAATCAAGTTTGGGGGTTATATTAATTCAAAGTTCATAATTAATTCAAAATATCTTACAATACATCCTTATAATGCATGAGATAGAGCAGTGAATAAAGAATCCCTATTTCACAAACTACTCAGTCTCTCCTTGACTTCCAAAATATAAAAAAAGAACCAAGAAAAAAATGCCCTATGGCATAGATGAGCTTGCGCTCTTCTAACATGGTCCAATCCTTTCCAATTTTCTTGCTTCACACCTGTCAATCTCCTTCCTATACAAGTAACATTCATTCTTCTAACCTCTCCTTATAGCACATGGACAGCACCTATACAAGTGTACTAGCTGGCGTGCTTACAAGGGATAAGTATGTCACAGTGAAACATCACACTGTCCCTTCAGAAATGCTGATGAAAATCTTACAGCATCTCATTCATTATAAAAGTTATGGTGATTTTTTAATGAAGTATTTTGATTATGGGGACATAAGAGAAGCTGGACCAGAATGACTGCTGTAATGAAGAATGTAATTGTGTCAGGGCAGTGCTGGCTGCTGGGCCCTTCAATGCCATGATGTCACATCTGTTCCACATGTATGCACACATCCTTTACTGAGGCCTAGAGAATTAAAGTTAGCAGAGCTCCTGTCAGGCTGATGCAAGAAGTGAAAGCACACTAGGACACTAGCAGAAACAAGTTCCAACTTTGTGGAAGAGTGAAGCCAGACTAAAGGAATCTAGACAAAATTGAAAATTCAACCACATATTCAAGAAAGTTTTAGATCTGAGCTTCCAGTTTTGTTAACAACACAGTGTCTTGGCTTTATTTGTTTGGATCTCCAGTGGTAGAAAGTCTCTTCTGTGTTTTCATGGGTGAACAAGTTAAAGGGAAAGAGATGACAATTTTTCTTTTTGATTTTATATATGTAGAATGAATACAATCACTGTTGTCTGGGAAACAGGAAAAGAAAAATGAGTCTAATTCAATGAGGTGACTGTATGATCACAACACACACACACAATATTCATATATATATATGTATGTAAATATATGTACACATTTATGCTTACCAAGGCATGAGCCGGCCAATTTTTGTCCATCTACTTTTGCTAATAAAAAAGCCAGCAACAGGATCAGTAACTGCACCTGAGGCTTTGCCGATGAACAGCACCAAAGAGGCATGAAATGGAGTAATCTGAAAGTACAGACAGAATACTGTAAACAAGAGTCATTGTTTCACAATACAATGAAACAGCATAAAGCAACTTTCCAGAAAAAAACCTCAGTGTTTTAAAGAATAATGATAGTTCATTTACAAAACATGTCTGCTGCTGTCATAGAAATTACTATTAGTTACCCATCGCAAACAAATGAGACACTGAGACAGGCACCACACAAGAAGGGATTAGAGGGGAAAAGTGCAAGGAAGGAGAGATTATGAATGTGGTTAGAACTAGGAAAATCAGATAGTCAAATAGTAGACTAAAGTCCTTGTATAGTCATAAAACCTGAGAGAGTCCCTCTGTAATTATCCCCTCACTTTGTTCCCCACATAGCCCCATTTCCCCATATCTTTATCTTGACCTGATCTAGAAAAAAGTAGAGGGAGCTGTTTACATGCATTCATGTTTTTTCATCTCCTGAGACTACCAACAAGGCTGCCAACTGGTGGCATGTGGCTGTGGAATAGGTTGTAGCACAGCAGACTTTATCCACTCAGAACTGAACTATGACAACTGAACTGCATAAGGCACATCTGCTCAAATCAAAGTTGCCGGCACATGTCCAACAAATCTCACTTGAAAAATGTAAATGGATTACATAAGAATAAAATGGCCAAGCAGAAAAACCTTTGAAGTTAACCCAGGAGGACCATACTTAAGTGCCTATGTAGGAAGACACTTTATCCCAGGCAACGTAGTTATTTTTCACATATATCTGAAGAGAACTTAGGAATTCATATCACACAATGGTTAAAAAAGGTGGGTTCTCTTCCAAGTGTTCAGTTCATGCCACTGAAACTACAGGCCTGAAAAAAGTCTTTGAAATCTCTATAAACATGAATGTTCCTCAAATCAATTATCAAGAGAGAGAGAGAGACTGCTGAAACAGCCTATGCAGCTTAAACAGCTACAGTGGAAAAAAACCCTTCACCTATATGCTTCTTCATGCTATCAGTGCTCCAATGCAACAGGAAGCCTGGCGAATGCAGCTGATACAACACCAAGCCTGAGCTAGTATCCCCTGCCTTTCTGCAGAGCTTATTGCCTCCTAGGCAGCATCACATGGCCTCCAGCTGGTGCAGGTCCCCTGCCCACAGAATTTGCTGTAGGTATTCCCTCAGAAGCGAAAGAAGGAAGCAATAATCTCTGAATGTCCTGAATGACCTTTGTAAAAGGCAGATGCTATGTGCTTTTGTAATCGCACCTGTTAAATTTTAGCCCAAATGAGGTGAAATTGCAGGGGCAGACAATCTTCCTGACACCACCAGCTCCAAGACATGTACTCGACCCTAGAAAGCTTATGAAGAGGGAAGGATTGGGAATGGTAGTCTCCAGCAGGTAATGACAGTGGCTCTCCAAGCATCCTATTGCTGCACTGTAGGATAAGGCTGGGGTGAGCGTTGGGCTGCGTCCCACAGCAGTTTGCTGATGTTCACCCCATCCACTTTTGTGGACTTGTGCTCTCCCACGGCCAGGGTGGCAAGAAACCCACCAACCCTGAGGCAGGCTAGCTATGGGGGCTGCACTGGAACTGCTCAGAAGTCACTACTGCTTCTCAAGAGACAGGTCAGCCAAAACAAGAACAAAATAGCAGTCAGAAAGATACAGGGGTTGAAATACTGCAGTTATGAGGGACACAGGGACAGAAAACTTCAAACTAGGTGGGTTTCACATTGGTATTTTGGAGTCTGTATGGTCACCCTGCCTTCATCATCGGTATGGGCTTACACATCCCTTGGCTGCATTTTCCTAGTCCCTAAATCTAGATAGTGTCTGTCAGCACCAATGCCAGAAACATCTCAATGTCAATAAAATACAAGATGAAACATGCTAAATTCACCCATCTCAAAAGGAATAACGATCAGAATCCTATTATCAGAGGTTTTGGTGTTTTCTAATAATTTGATCCTGTGTGGTTTGGAGTTACATTTATATGTCTGTAGTTTATACAGGTAATTTAGGTGGAACATGGAATTCAAATGGAAAAACTGTAAGGTATAGAAAGTGAATACAAATGTAATTTTCTTAGAAAGGATCCAGATTACATATGAAAGACTACTCCTAGCGAGTTTCACAATCTCTCAAAGAGCTAAAACAGTTCTGCCCTCTAAGTGGGCAAGAATTAAATCCAGGTAGTGACTGTAAAATTACATGCTCTCCCATGAAAATGTGTGGAAAAAAACACAGGATTTCAGAGCTGTTTATCAGGCCTTGAAATAAATCCTGTCCCTGCAGAATTACTTCAGAGAACAAACTAAACCATCAAGGAACAAATAATTAAGCCCCTTAATGAAGTAGAAAGTGTATCGTTACAAACATTAAGCAAAATTTTTGGGTTTCAGTAGGAGCCTGTTAACAAAATTATTATGTCATTTATTTAGGTAGTGTCCAAAGAATCGGACCCCAGCTTTCTGGACACTGTACACAAACACATGAAGAAATAAGCAGTCCCTAGCTTCAAGAGTTTTCAATTTCTGTTGTAAGCAGAGAGTGGAGAAATTGCCATATTTATAAGCACCCTGGGAAAATTGTATTAGTGTCGTTCCCATTCAGTTCATGCTTCATTAATCTCCAATGGCTTGTATTGTCATCCTTGATGTAGGTGTGAAACAGCTGTAGTCAGAGCTACATCCACCTCCAAGTTACCTGTTCCATCTCAAACTCCTCAGACTCCACACCATCCACTTGACATCTTTGACACTGCTGTCCAAAACTGGCCCCTTTTCTAGATCTTGTGACTTTGATCTCAACAAGACACTCAAGATCTCAGTTTTACACGCCAGTCTTATTGTGCTGCCAGTTTTATCAAACAAGTCACACCTCAGCTTCTGATATCAGACTTTTATAGGAAAACCATAAACCCAATCTTTCAGATACCTCCACTCCCCAAGCCATGATATCCTGTCTTTCTACATCTTAAACAGCAAATGGATAACGATATCTGATACGGAGCCTCCTATTCCTTCCAGCAAATAAAAAGTCATCAGTGCTGAAAGCCACTCATGTAGTTTCAGCTACAGCTGTTCTCACAGTGCCTGCAATTTGGCCTCATCTTCCTAAAATCCTTTTTTCTATCCTAGAATACTTTATCTGTCCCACCTAGTTACCACGCAGACATACAAGACAATCCAAAACAGTAAAAAATGCTAATGCATTGATTTTCTTTGTTTCTCTGCTGTCCTGAAATCTAGCTGCAGCAGCTGAAAGTCAGATGAATGGGATGACTCCTACTGCTTTGTTTTACCAGGTCTGCTTCTGCACCAGAAAGACACAGACTGGAAGCAAAGAACCTTCGGGAAGGATAACTCAGCTTTCTTTGCACAGAAATTATCCTAGACAAAACAAATAAAATTTATGTGAAATTGTGTTGACTACAGAATGCAACTGCAGTGATTTTTAACTAAACCAAATGAACTAAACTTCACAACCTCAACATGGTGCTATTAATGTTTCAGATGTCTCTCTCTGACTCTTGACAGAGAGAACTGCTTTTTCTTGTGTCTGCAAGTGTTTAAATTCTACAGTGCCTAAAGCTCTACTAGTGATCCCAAACTAAAAGCAAACAATGGCAACTTCAAGACATAAAGGAAACTAATGAAACAAGAAGGAAAAATGTTTCTGGACAAGTTTATGCAGTTTCCAGGACACTGAACAGCTAGAGGCAATGATAACAAGACAATTTAAAAGCTTAATTAGCTGATTCCCCTTTTATCATTCCAGGGACATTGTTGACAACATCAGAGTTGATGTAAGTCTACAATCTGTAAAGGTTTCTTGTGCTACTTACATGGGCTATATCTAGCAGGTAGATCTGTAGGAAGAAAGCAGCAGCACTCCCTGCCACTTGGTTTGGGGCACCTCCTATTGCATAGCATAACTTGCCGCAAATCGAGAGCCTGTATTCCTGTTCAAGATGAAGCAGAACAAATGATGACAAAAACAAGGTACACAAGTTAAAAGTTACAGAAGTCATAAGGTTAAAGTCTAAGGTTAACACAAAATTCAGGTATTTGCTTCACTGGTATTCCACTAATAAATCCATATGCCCTCAACCCCTACCATCAACAGGCATTTGGATGCTCATTGCTTTGATTTTTAATGGTTTTGTTCCTTAATTCAGCCCCTAAAAACAGATTACAGTATTCCTACTAGGGAATCTAGGCTTACATACCTGCTTCTCGCAAGCTATTAAAAAGGAACAAGTCTACAAACAAGGAAGAAGCAGCAAAGAAGTGCACATACTGTTACACTATTTTCTGAGCTTAGTTTTGTCTTTGAATATTTGAGATCTTTTTAAATTTGAAAACTTTTTTACTTTTTAAAAAAATGTTCTTATTATTAATCCTTCAGACCATAATAATTGATACATACTCTCATACCATAGTAATTAGACAACATTCATAGAAAGTAAGTTCCAGTCAAATGCAGACTGAATAGATCCCAAACATTTATGCTCCGTTCCTTCGTTACTTTGTCACAAAATGCTGGTGTGACCCTGGCAAAGTCACTTGACTTTGTACATCTTCCTTTTAACTTCAACTTTCTATATCTTTTGTGAAAGTTGGCATAATCGGGAAAGTTATTTTGGGGCCCAAGACCTCTTTAGGAAGGACTCTAAATCATTCTAGGCACGTTTGAAAAATTTTGCAAAACTGTGCTCTCTCATTTGCCTTTTGATGTTTGAAAAGTACCGTAAGCATCCAAGAATATTTTTTAATAGAATTGCCAAATAAGAGTAAGATAAAAGCGGAAAATAAGGTTTCATAACAGTAATTAACAGACAAAAAATGCATAGGCAGAGTCTAATAGGAATTCTAATGAAGAACACTGTGTTCTCCAATAGTAGAAGTTCCAGGATACTGGAAAGCCTTTAAAAAATCTTAAGACTTAATTTCATCCCATAAAATTCAAAATACAGGAAGAAAATGACTCTTCATTAATCTTGTATTCCTTTCAAAGTGACAACATATCCAACCCAAATTTAGACTTCTAGGCTTTCAATCCCTCTTTAATGATTGCTGTCAGCAGGAACCAGGAAACAGGAAGAGGAGCAGCAATATTAATCCTGGGTCTGCCCTCTCTCTGAACTGACTACCCAAGCCCTTAATTCTTACATTAGATCAGGATAAAAAGAGAGCTATGGTAATGAGATACACCACAATGATAATATTCTGATACATTACCTAATTTCTGAACATTTTTAAATTTACTAAGTACCATCATCTTTACTACCTAATAGAGTTTTGATAAGTTTTTGACATCTAGACAGAGCCTTTCATCATCTAATCATTTTCCTTTGAACTGTTTTATCTGACTGGGCGCGAACAAGCAAGCATGAGTATCAGGACTCTTTCCTTTTTGTGTTTCCCCAGAGAAAGACGGGGTGGCATCCTGTTACTATGCCCAGGTAAAGTGGACAGTGTGAGGGCATGAGCTGCAAAATGGTACCGCCACAGCAGCCCTCACTTGCACTTCGCATTGGCAAATTTCTTCTTTCCAGGAAAAGAGAAGAGTGGTAAACAGTCACAAGACAGACTTCATCAGAACAGTATACTATTTAATTTGATAAGAGATTTTAAACACAACAAACAGACTATATGCATATTTGCTGTACAAAGTAACTCTCTATTTTTCATACATAAGTCCTATTAAATGTGAGCTTTACTAGACTTGTGCGGTTTACAGAATCTTGTTCGCTTGACTCACAACACAGTCCTCTTCAGCTTTGCTGCAGGGACTGTGTACTTTTAAACTTTACCACACTTTTATTTTTTAATCATTCCCTTCTCCTAGCCTCACTTCCATCCTCCCAGAAATAAAATTACTTTAAGAGTTTATTTTCCTTTGATACCTTCCCTTCTGTTCTCCAAGCACTGGCAAGATGACTTCCAGCTGAAATCAAGACACATAAACCACTGCTACATAAATCCTGTATCTCATTCCACCCCCGCAACAAGCTGCGAAAAAACTTTTAGATCCATGATGCTGCTTTCCCACTTATTTACCCTAGTAGCTGTGATAGAATCACAGAATGGTTTGGGTTGGAAGGGACCTTCAGAGATCATCCAGTCAAACCGCCCTGCCACGGGCAGGGACATCTTCCAGTAGATCAGGTTGCTCAAAGCCCCATCCAACCTGGCCTTGAACACTTCCAGGGATGGGGCATCCACAACTTCTCTGGGCAACTGGTTCCAGTGTCTCACCACCCTCATTGTAAAAATTTCTTCCTTATGTCCCTCTTTTAGTTTAAACTCATTGCCTCTTGTCCTTTAAATAGCTAAGGCCATGATAACACAGAAAAAGTAAATGCCTCTATATAATATACATGATTCCAAAATGTTTTTGTAACTCAAAGAATGTTAAGTTCTTAAGAATTAGTCTAATTAAAGTTATGGTACAGGAAACAGTCAACCAAGATCTAAACTTACAGGCTGTAGGCAGAACTCCTGTCTTTACATCAGTTTCATGGTTAGAAAATTTACAATCTTAATACTTTTTTTCTTTTTTTTTTTTAAAAGTCTGATTGTGATTCCACACACCCAACTACTTTCTGAACCATACTCCCAGATCACCTTGAAGAAAAGTTAGTACTTTGGTCACAGCAGTAGTTAAGTTTTCACTAAATTTTATTTATGAATGTTATTTTCAGAATAAAACAAGCTTTCAGATAGATATAGCATACAGAGGTGTCCTGTTTGGTCAGCCACAGAAATGCAGGGAATCAGCAGTTCATGAACATCCTGAAATGGCAGTTACATCCTGATCACTGTTCAATACCTGTTTTCCTTTTATTTTGCCTAGTTACTTTTGGAACTCATTCGTACATTAAGCCACAGCAGTTCTACACATGAAGGACACGTACCATGAAAGGAAATGCCACTGCATTCATTGCAGATCTGCTGCCTGGTGTACCCCTGAGTTTCTATCTGCTGAGAAATAATCATTCAGGCTCTACGTTCTGGTGTCTCTTTCCAAAAGCAGCAGCCTATAATCTATTTTGACTCTCTGTATTGAAGTTATATGGTAATCACTATTTTTTGTACCTCAGCATCCTATGAAACACTGGTAAAAATGAAGGCAGGTCTTTGCACTAGTGAAGCTGAAACATGTCCTTCTTTCTAACTTCCTGGGCTTATAGTTAAGAGCAGAAAAGATACACGTGGCAGCAGAAACTGTCTTGAGAAGGATGACATCGCACTTGTGCAGAGCAGTGTGACCAACGGCAGTGCATTGGCTATGAGCAACTAACAGGGTTTTTCTCTTCAGGCTGCATCTCCCTGCTGCATTGCTTCCTCAAGCAACAGAAATTGTCTGATTTCTGTGAAAACTGGTGAAAGCCTTTTCACCTGTGTAAGTTTGTCAGTGAGCTTAAAGTACTCCAAAAATGCACTAGAGATCTGAATGTGTAGGCAATGGTCAAATAAGGAACACAATACAAAGTATTTACAATTAAAATATATTTCGAGATCCCTGTAGTGTAGTTGAATGTCAACATCAAATTGCTTCTACAAGCTTCAGAAGAAACATGAGAGATTGGGGTGGGAGGTAAGAGAAAGCAAGGTCAAATGAAGTTATAAACTTTTTTTGTTCTCAGATTAACTTGACAATTTTGTACTTACACATGACCCCATCATATCAAAGTTAATTGCATTTCAAAGTAAACCAAGAAAGCATAATAGCTGAGAGATTTGATTTTGCTCCTTAAATAGAAGAATAAGTTTAAACATTGTTATAGAAAATTAATGCATCTCACACACTGTAGTTCCTTTATTTTTAATGCTCTTGTAAGTTAAACCCATACTTTTCATTGCTTGTAATTTTTCCCTTCCACAACAGAACAGAAATTGAATAGTGTTTATAACAGATCATCTTATTTCTAAAGAAAGTATTTAAGCACATTGAAAAAAAACTCTTTGCAACTGTGTGCAGATATTGCATGAACATTACAGGCATAGGGAGCAGCCGCATTTTGTCCTCAGCTATTCTTTATCAGTTGAGCCCAGAACTGAACCAACAAGTAATTTAAAAGCAGTAAGAAGAAAGAGCAAAACCTGTGACTCAAAGATAAACGCTAGTCTAGGTTTATCTGAGAAACAATGAAAACATAACCAACGAGGAGCAGCTTTTGAGTCAGCTTTTCTCTCAATGTAGAATTAATACTGGTAATGTTTCTGCTCTGTGAGTGACCATACAACTGCCTCTTAAAAGCATGAGTGGGATAGTCACAGGTGGCATCCCAGGTCCCTCATACCAAGTATCTTGAGGACTGTTTTCAGGTTTCTTAGCAATGTCAGCCCACCCCTGAGTGGAAGAAGTAACAGGAGCAGGGCTTGGGTGCAGACACCTAGAAAGGGCATACAAGCAAGGCAGGATACAGTGGTGCTTTGCCAGGATACTCTTCCAGCAACGTAGCACTGAGGGGCTCTGTGAGCCAAAGACAGCATATCTCTCAAAAATCTTCAGATTTCTCCCATGAATTCACCCAGATGCTTTCTGAACACAAAAATTCAAACCCGAACAGCATGTGCCCACAGCGTCCAACGAGCTCCATGGCTTGAACACCTTCCACCACATTGCGAAAGGTTACCTCAGCCCCTCTCTTTTGAAGCTGCTCCTTCCCAGTTTTACCAGATACCCCCTCAAGAGCCGGGGGGGGTGTGTGTGTGGGGGGGTGGTGTGTGGGGGTGGGTGTGTGTGTGTGTGTGTGTGTGTGTGTCCGTCCGTCCGTCCTCACTCACCTCTCACCTGCCTCTCCACTCCCATCTCGGGGAGCACCGACTCTCAAGAGGACGCATTTAGACACTCCCTCACTCGCAGCGCTCATCTGGAAGTTAGGAGTTGATGAGGCTTCCTGAGGAGAGTGAACCCCCTCCCGCCAGCACCTCTCCCCTATCTGCTTTGATCGCAGAGACAGCCCCAGAGGGAAGAGAAAGTGGAAAGCGAACAGAGCTTTTTTCCTGCCACTGAAGTGGACAGTAAATATCGTATAGTGCACTCGAGGGAAAATAACCAGAGTTCCACGGAGCTTCTTGGTGACTGAGAGCGGAGGGGGCGGTGAGGATGTAAGAGCTATTTCAGGTACCTCGCTGAGATAGGCACCGCACAAAACACAGCAGCTCAAGTTCAGGCTGTCCCAAACCCCCTCGAGAGTGCCCACCCCCCGCCCCGTAACCTACCGGCAATGAAAGTAAAAAAAGAGCGCGCCGGAACCGGAGCAGAAGGGCGCGGGTGGGAGCACTCCGCACGCCCGGGACTGTGGCCGAGGGCTCCTCAAGCCCCGCGACGGCCGCCTTTCCCCCTCCCCAGCGCCTTACCTCCTCCTCCGCCGGGCGCTCCGGGGTGTCCTTCGCAGCCCCCGCCATGGTAAAGCGGACAGACCACCCCCGTTCAACACCTGCGCACCCAGGGCGGGGCGGCGGAGCGAAGGAGAGGGAGAGCGGGTGGCGTCTTCCCCCACCCTCACGCAGCGCGTGGAGGGGCGAAGGCGCTATCGCTGCCCTCCAGGCTCGGGAGAGGGTATTCCCCGCGAGAGGAGCCCTCTCCCCGCCTCGGGCGAGGGCCGCATAGCCGAGTCCCCGCGGGCGGCAGGAACACCCCCTTCGCCCTCCGTCTCCACTTCCACTGTGGAGAGGAGCGGGACAGCTCGCGGCGGTGAGAGCAGCAACGCCGCCCGCGCTCTCTCCTGCGGGGCTGCCCCGGGAGCCGTCCGTGAGGTAAACCGCCGGCTTTATGGTACGGGAAGCCTGCTAACCGGCCGGAGCGCCCAGAGAAAGGCCGCCCCAGCGCCCGCCCTGCCGCTCCCCTCACAGGCGCCGCGCACCCCGACAGCCGCTGCCCCCGCCTCGACCCGCTCAACGACCAGGTGTATGACGGTGAAGGTTTCTGGGGCCGGTTTCATCCAGAGGCTAAAAACCCCAGCTTTATCCTTTAGAGGAGATGCACTGTTCTCTGATTTCTATGAATTGATAACCACGCCAGCCAGCAACGCTGTCAACTGGCCGTGAGATCACACAAAACCCACACTTGACCCAGGAAGCACGCTGCGGAAAGAGCTGCTGCGGCCCTCAAAGGCCCTGGAGATGACACCCTTATTTACGCAGTACAGGTTCAGCACCACCACCACTCTGCCCAGAGGGAAATGGTCTTGCAAGCATGCTCCGCATCAGAGGGAAAAAAAAAATATTGCATTTTGAAGTATGAATTCTTTCAACAGTGAGACAACCTGAGAGAAGAGGGTTTAAACAAACCAACAAGCACACGAGGACTCGGTGGATCTGCTTGTCTTGGGAAGATGATGACTAATCTATACGCACAGGGCTTCCTGGCTCAACTGATTCAAAGAGCTCTGCTACTGACCGGGTCACTTGGTGGGTATTGGACAGCCACTGCAAACTACGCCATCAAGTACTGATAGGCAAATCCTGCGCAGCCTCATTTGAGAAGAACAATTACAGCAAATTTGCAAAATTCTGAAAGAACAAGGCATTAAAAAATCTTCTTAAAAACAGACCCCCAACGCAAAACTAAAATTGTGGCTGTAATAGGCCTTGTTGAAAACACTCTGAAGCTTTCAGGCTCCAGGCGGTCCCTAAAGGCTGAGGCCAGATGGGCTTCAAAACAGAGGTGGACTGCTCCATCCCTCAGCCTCAACACGTAATTTGTTCTGAAATACCAAGCCAGATACAAGATACGCAACATTCAAATGCGACATTTAGGTTCTTAGTTTTCTCTTCACACAACGTCCTCATAACACATTAAATCTTTGTTACCTGCATTTGCATGTTTCTTCACGAAGGAAAATACTACAGAAAACATTTCCTTTCTTTGTTCTTTTCTAGGCTATTTCAATTTTGCTGTAAATTATGCTAATGCACAGGCTTTACTCAAAACAGTGAAGGCTTGTGAAGAAACAATGAATAACTGATAGTATTTGTGTGTTTCACAAACTCAAGCATTGATCAAGCTAGTTTTACTGTTGTTTGACCAATGCACAATAGCCATCTACAGCGCTGAGCAAGAGATTAGGCTGTCCAGACACTACAGGTAGCTAATCAGTCTTTACAAATTGACCAAAACCAATTAGATTTAGGAGAGCCCTGTATTCACTCCAAAGATTTTCACCAAATTAGGAAATAAGTTGTCCAATCACAGTTCATTGCCTTTTTTTAAAGGCTCTTTCTAGTCTAACACAGGATTAGTGCAGTCAGCATCACTCTTGACTTTTTAAAGATTTACTCTCATTTTGTAATTAAGATCATGGCACTTTCAAACTGCAAATACACACTCAAGTACACCAAAGCTGTAGCCAGAAACAGTTGATTTCAGTAAAGCACAATATATAGCCAGACAGAATCAAGCTATCCAGTCTCTTAAAATACTGGTAGCAGACATGAATCAACATTGAAATACTAAATACTTACTGCTCCTTTCCAAAAACATGACCTTTTGATAACAAGCAAAATGGATTTACCTACCTTAAAATTTGACACACACCCCCCTTTCAATTTCAATCAATCTTACACTAATTATTTGAATTTCTATGTTGCAAATGCAGGAATAGTATACTGCCATTTTGACATTTCATGCACCTTTTAGATAAGAACAATCGAGCTTACAGTCAAGCATGTGTGGTTTTCTAATACTTAGTTTTACATTAAGACAAATTGAAAAGCACTGATTAATAAAATTCACTGTTCAGGAAGCTCTGCAAACTGTGCCTGCAGGTGACTTGTCTCTTCAATTTTACTAGTGGATTTGCCTGCACACTTCTTCCTACTACTAGAGATCTGGTAGGCTTTTCATATAGTAGAGGAGTCAGTGCAAGAGCAAAGATAATTTAGTTGTATTATTTGCTACATAAACCTGAAAGACACAGTAGCACATCAAGTTTATAGCACTGAAAACAGTTAACTGCATAGTTTTCAGAGATTTGCTTTCTGAAGACATTGAATAGATATTTGTGCAGTTGACTCATTTCACTACCCGCAAACATACCAGGAGAGATGCTGAAGCAAAACGGTTTTACACGCCTTGGAATGAAGTAAGTGTACCCCTAGTTTGAAGTAACATGACATTGAGATAGAATTCAAGTCATTCCAGTTAAGTAATTTTCTACTTAGAACAAAACCAGGAAATCCCAAACCCATCTTTCATTTAACCATGCAAAAGTACAACCCCAACAATCATCCCTTTCCGTAGGTAGCACAAATTAGTCAGCACTCACTGAAGGCCCCAGGATAAGTCTTACCTAGAGACTCTAGTTCCGTTCACAAACCCACATGCTACTTTGCAAACACAGTACAAAATATTTAGTCTTTATGTTGATTTCTCCTTTAGCAAAACATGGAATAGCTGGCTACAAATTTTATACCTCAAGTACATGAATAGCAAAATAAAGGATTTGGATGAAATGGGGTAGAAGGGGGAAGAAACCTCAGTTTTCAGATACGGATTTTCAACATCTTTGAAACTTGGCCACATGCGATTAGTGTCTCAATCAGCTGGCCAGTTCAGGACAGAGGCAGATATCTAGTACAAAAACAACTGTATCCGTCTAAGCCACTATTCCTGTATGGTAATCTCCAGAAAAGTTGGAGTTTTTGTGTGACAAGGCTAAAAGTGGATCTCTATCCTAATGAGCTAGGTAGTTTAACATCACCCTGTCTGCAAGACACCCGTAGCAGCACAAGAGAGGCAGAAACCGCTTCCACCACTAGTAATAACAATTCCTTCAGAGCTAACTTTGAGGCACTTCATATGCAGTATGCACCAGACTACCTCATTTCTGTCTTCTCACACGTGCACCTACCACCATGTGAAGACTTGATAGAACATTACACTGTAGATCTTGTGATAAAAGTTAAATCCTGAAGATACTGATATTGAAGATTTTCAAGTTAGTTGAGTTCAAATGTGAGCTTCCCTGCAGCATCTGTTGCCTAAAAGTTACTGTGGTAAGAATGCAAACTGCAGCAGCTTACACTGAAATGTAAGTGAAACCAATCAGTTCAGTTTCACTTTAGTCCAAAGTGCAAAAATAAATACTGTTTTTCCTTAAAAGGTGCTATCAGTAGTAATTAAGTCTCACAGAACTGTTCTGCCTAAATACACTCATTAAAGAACTAAGAAGCTTTCTACCTAGGGAAATTTGAAGGATGACCTGTTGTACAGTTACCTCTGCTACATTACATAGCCAGGCTCTGACCACCAAATTTAGTTGAAAATACTTCTGTTATAGCAGATGATAGCACAGCACACATTTTGCTCTCTAAGAGCACAGTATGTGAGGATGAGAGTGCATCCAGATATTGCTGGTTACATTTTTGGTTTTGTCTAGTTCCACCTGTATGTAGTTTTTGGCCAGTTAAAAGCTAATTTGATCTTGTACTTTTGATAGCATTTTTTTGTTCATTCTTGAGCTGTCCATTAGGTGTAGCAGCAGTTTTATAGTCATTGTCAGGTGCTTTTATCACTAAGAGTCTGAAAGGTTCAGTTGTTTTCCGAAGTCTCTGAACAACAACAGCATTTTGCAACTTTGCTTCCTCTAGTGTGAGTGTCTCGTCTCGCAGCTCTCGAAATGGCAGCGAAGTAGTCAGCGTGAAGGGAACACTTCCCTCTGATCCTTGGTACTTTGTTATGAAGTCTCTGACATGGCTTATTCTGAGAAGAAAAAAAAGAAAACTCAGCATTAGAGCACTCCAACCCCAACACAAACCATATGCACAACACACATAGCCACCACAAGAAGAGAATGAGACACCCACTTCACATAATAGCTGATGGCATAAAAATGGAGGAAGATAGATGGGGTGGTATCCTGAGGTGCCTGATCAACTTGAGAGCCAAGGATGAAGGTTTGCATGCTCCGAGAGCAGTCACAAGGGAAAAGGGATGAGTATCTTATTCTGAGCACTCAAGCACTTCACTATGGCTCAGATGGTAGTTACACAAGCCTACCATCTCTTAACCAGCTGGTGGAGCTCTTACCTGGGGTTTCTGTAGCCAAGAGCTAGAATAAAGATGCCTCCAGTGTGTGGTACATATAGCAGAACCACAATAATAAAGAAAAAGGGTTTGCAAAGATTGTCTGGATAGCTTATGAGTTAACTAGGTCTAAATATAGTCTCTTCCTACCAAAGCAGGTGCAGCAGTGAATTCATTACAGATTCAAGCTGCCTGTTAAAGTGTGAAGAACCTTGCAACAAGTGAGCAAGACAGAGGTTTTGCTGTGGAACAATCAGGATTGACCAATTTAATTAGAAAATGAAGATGACAGGATACATCTATACCAGTAAAATAAGCATAGTGTCAATGCCCATTCTCTGATCCTGAGGCCAACTGGTAGACACTGGCTGCTGGCAAATTATTAAACTCATCCTTTCTCTCTCCCATGCACAAGGTGGCCCATGGGGTTTACTACCTCCTGGGAATGGTCTGTGACCTGAGCTAACATCTGAACCAAGCCTAGGTATTGTTACAAAAATTGCTACTTGACTTGGGGGAAGGCCATCCTAACAGTTTAGCAGCACAGATGACCAAGTTTTCATGCCTTAACCATACTTAGTAGGACAGATACAGCCAGCATCTAATTCCTGTGCACGCAGGCCTCAATTAAGAGACAGTGCTTGGTCTTACAAGCCTAGAGCCTGAATAACCTCAAGCAGGAATAAATTTTTGGTTGGCCATTTACAGGTGTCTACATGCATTATATCAATGTTCGTTGGGTCCTAAGAGCAACCCAGGCCATTAACCACCAGCTATCTGCTTTAGGATGAACAAGTTCCTTTCCAGGCTCCATACCCAATGCTCCAGGGTCACACTAACTTAGCAACTGCTCAAGAACGGACGCAACTCGATTCACGACACAGCTATGTGTGCTGTTCCTACAGCACTGCTCTGCTAGTTGCTTCACTTTCATGTCTCCTCAATTCTCCATACTGCAGAATTACAATGCTACCTGCACTTTTGCTCCAATGCTGTAACTTCAATCTTTCATCAGTACAGTAATCAAGTCATATCTAAACTAGTAGTTACTGTGGCACGTACACATTCTACCTGCAAAAGGGTAAAAGTAATCAATTTACCCAGGCACTGCAATATATATGCTATGGGTTACTTACCTATGGTTTGATTTAACAAATAGTTGACTGTTTTCTGCTTCTCCACTGAAAGGAGTGCTATATATGCAATCACAATGCCTAAGGACATATACTCTGAAAGGATTTCCCCCTATTTCTTATTAGGTCATACACAAATACTGTATACAGCACAAACATGCTGGTCTTGTGGCAAAAGGATATATTATGATGAAATATTTATTGCAAACTACTTCAAAAAGAGCATCAGTAAGATCATCTGATCAGATGCAAAAAGATCATCATCAGTAAGGCTGTTCTTCTGCTTATCTCAGACTTTTTTTCCCTCCAAAAGCACTTAGCAGCTGTTCAAACTGCTACTTACCATGAAGACAAAAAGCTTCTAAATATACTTAAATGTGTGAAACTTGGAAAAATTAAGATATTAAGCCCTCCAATGAAGTATTTATAATTAAAATAGCAACTGACCCTTCAGCAACAGTGTTTCAGTTCATACCTCAGGCCACTAACAGTAAGAAATTAGCACAAGTTAAAGAAAAAGTTACAGTCGTTAACCTTCAACTGCTGAGCTTTTCTTCTGACCAGCCACAAAGGCATACATGGTTTATCTTGACAGAAGCCTGGGTTGTATTAAATCTATGATCACTTTAAATTGCTTCACAGGGAAGCACAGGCAACAATGAACTTTGATATAATGCATGTAGACACCTGTAAATGTCAGACTGTATAGTACTGGAGTAATTTATCAAATTACAAATTTGAGAAAGGTCTCTAAAGACAGTAGTTCTACAGTTTAATGTTAAGTTACTAGTTAATCCTACATTCTCAAAGCTCCTACATAAATATGCTGCTCTGACACCTTCTGACATTATCCTCATTTATAAGCCTCTTTGGGAACTGGAAATTTTACTAATTAAGAATTAAAACACATTGGATGCATACTGTTCTGTCCATGTTGACATGCAGGTGATGGACCTCCCCTACCTAGCACACCAACTCTGGCCCTCCTTAGAGGTTCTTCTGGCTCAGCTCTAAGTCACATCCCCCAGCTCCCAGCTGTAGTGCTGTCTATGCCCAATGACTAGCAGGTTTTTTACTAAGCAATTTGCTCCAGATGTAGTCACTTTGTGAGAGATCTGTCATCTTAAAAGCTGTTTCCTTTAGTAATGTGCAATACACACGCCTTAACTTCCACGAACCTACAAAGAACTCCTACAGTTTCCTCAGATTTTCATTTATGCCATTATGTGCTGACTATTAACATCTGTTCACATTCCTCTGATGCTCCTCTCTTGTCAGCCAAAAGACAATCAATTTCTCAAAATGTTTGAAAGCAGGTATTCTAGATACAGCTGAACAGCAGTCCAATGTTAAGTGAACTGAGGAGGTAGATTATTCACAGAAATTAAAGACTTATGAGTACAGGCATAGGACAAATAGTTCCGATGCAAATACGTAAGACAGTGCTAAAATAAATCTTACCTGTGTGAAACATTGAATTTCTGAATTATTCTTTCCCCATCAGCTAACCAGATTTGGATGTTAGTGATAGGCTCCGAATCATTTAAGGGTACTAAAGGCAGGCGTCTTTTGTTGTCAGCTCCCTGATGTTCATCGCTCACTTTAGATATTATCCTTGGAGTAGCACTGAAAAGAAAAGCCATATAAGGTTATGCCTTCTGTGTATGTCTAAGCTTGAACCTCCCTCCAGACTTCCACTTCTGGAGCTTTCTGTCTTGTATCAGAGTGCACTTTTTTTTTCAACAAATACAGGAATACTGACATAAATGTCAGCTTATTTTTTTTTAACCATACACCAATACTTTCTCTTGAAGACTTCAACATTCTATAGAATTTCAGTCTGCTCATGTTAAATATTTTTATAAGATGGAAGGGAACTTAAATATCAAAGGATTAAATATAAATACACAAGAGATTAAATAGTCTGAAGATTCTTCATGCATTTTTTGTACTCTAATCACACAGGTGAAACTTTAAGGGGTTTGAGTATTGAAACTGCATACTCAATGTTAATTTTCACTGTAACGTGATTACAGTAATTCAATTTAACTGAATGTTGTTAGCCTTGATTTAGGCTCCAGCATCATGTATTTCAGCTTAGAAGCACTGCTCATTTATCAGAGGAATTGACTTAATATGAAAATCCAGGCTGATGCACACAGCACTTGGATTTTTTTTTTTCTAATGCACTTTCAACAGCTGACCCTATACCATAAGGGCAAAGATCCATAAAATGACTTGACAGAATACAGGGATCTCAGTCCAAGTGCACGGTCTTAAAAAAAAAATTATATAAATCACTGGCAAAAATTTTTATTCTGAAGAAATACCTAGAGCTTAGTGCTTCTTTCAGGACTAAGATTGTTCAGCATGTACTGTCTAAGTCATCATAAGGCCTGATCCAATGGGCACATCCCTCAGCCCACGCGAGTATAACCAGATGTTTGACTGCAAAACAATAGCAGTGATTTAAGGAGCTACCATTTGTTCTCTGAGCTCAGCTGTGGCCACTGACTATGTGAACACTTCATGGGGGTTTACAGAATACCTTTCTCTTTGCACAGAAAATTGATGAGTTACTGTTTCTTGAGAGAGAAGCTGGTAACCAATGGCCATAGAATAACAGTCTTAACAGTACTACATCTGCTTTGTGGACAAACCCCATCCTTGCATCTTTATGTTCTTCTAACTGTCTTAGTTTAATCATAAAGCAGAATAGTCACAGCCAGTCTATTATTAGAACAAAGATGGCTAATGACTTACTATATTCAGGCTAATAGCGTTAGAGTCTTGGACTCAAGTCCTTCTCAGTCTGAGGTATTTCAAAAATTCTTATCACCCACTCCCTAGTTAAGTGCCCTAACTTCTAGGCTATCAGTCAGTAGAGGCACTTTTTATTTTTTCCATTGAAACTCTGCAAAAAGAATGAGGACCAAGGAATCTCATTCCCAAGTGAGCGATAAGAGATGTTCACTGCAACTGGAGGCAGATGAGAGGGACAGAACTTACTGGTTCGGATCACACAGAAATCAGTCGGAGCACAAGAACTTGGCACCAACAGATTCCAAGAGGCACATCTGTAAAACATTCTGGTACTCCAAATACAGGTAACTCACTATCACCGACCTGCCTCTACTGATTTACTTATCTCACGCCCAGCTTCTGTTCATGCTTGACCTCAATACCAAATAAACCCTAATTACCCTCCAGATCTGGAAAAAATCTTGAGCAAAATAATGTTAAACAGTCTCAGGAGCAGAGCACAAGAAGTGTTCAAGTCATACTTCAGTCCAGCAACAATCAGCTTTTGCTGTCTACTCGATCAGTGGGGTTCGGTTCCAGGTTTGGACACTGAGGTGTAAGCACCCATGTGCGAGCCGGCTGTCTCCAGTACAGCGGAGGCTGGAGAGGTAGTCAGTCATGCAGCTGCCAGCCGTCTGGTTTAGCCTGGGCTGAAGTACATTTAGCCTGTCAGTCACAGTTGTAGTTCAGACAACTGTCTCAAATGGATACAGGTTTTGGTGTCATTCTCAGACCAACTTCCCTCATGGTCACATCTCAGAATTTGTGGTAGGCACTGGAGGCGATTATTTCAATAGCAAGTATGTGTGACACTGAAGCCAACATGTTAAGCTAAGCTGCAAGAGAAAGACGACCTATATGCACCAAGGTTTAAAGCATTTCTATACTTAATAACTTTGCTCTTGTACAACTGACAGATAAAGCCATCTAGTGGTGGGAGCTTTGACTAAAGCCAGAAACTAAGAACCTAAGTCTTTTATTAGCCTGAGATCAAAGCATTATCACCCCTTTTAAAGGCTTATTCCTTTTATAAGATTATCAAAAGAAGATGTAAACTAAAGATCGAAGAGACACAAGAGCCTCCTGTCAATTTTCTGAAAAGAAAGAGCCCAAGAGTTAGGTATCATGGCTTACCCTGACTAATGGTTAAGCAGCTTGACACACAATGTTTTACCCTAATGAGGTTATAGAGCAAGCCCACTTTGCTACAAGGGTTTTCAGTCAATAGTTTAATTAACATGCTTCTGAGGCAGTCTTTAAAATGCATTGATAAACTTAATAGAAAAGTGCAGTTGCAAATCTTGTTACAGTCCCAAACTATTAAATGCAGCTGAATGATGGTAGATAAAACAATATGCCCAACAGCTATATAGCTTCATAAGGTATATTAGAAAAGTCTGATAAGCCTCATTTGTTTCTCCTGTACAACAAAAAGGGAGAAGATCAAGCTCATCTGAGTTACATCAACAAACATATCATTTCTAGTTCCTCCATTTTTCCTCCAACAAAAGTTTTAATGAGCCAGCCAGTCAACAGACCGATTCGTAATAGTTCATCCACCACATAATCCATCCATCTGGGGACACTGGCAGAAAATCTATAGACTATTAAAAAAATGTTTATTTGATAAGCAAAAGTTTAGCTAGGTCATAAGCTGAAGTAAACGTTTCAGTCATTTGCCTCTCATCTATGATTAAGCACACAAATGCAACTGTGGAAAGGGAGTTCTATAGCTTAAAACCTGTTACAGGTCTCAGACAGCCCTACTATTTCCCCACAAAGCCTTTCTGCTGACAGTAGCATATGCATGCAATGGACATTTATTAACATCAGGAAGTGAGCACTAGTTTATGGAGTAAGAGCACTTACGGCTCATGTTTCCAACATCAGCAAAAATATTTACTTGTCTTTAAAGAAAAGGCTCTGATAGCATAGCACAGAATAGACTAGCAAGAGTAGAGAAAAAAAAAAGGCATTTTTTCCAGTCAATAAAGAAAAAAAATGCTGAGCAAGTTGTACACCGAGACATCCTACAAGACCAGTCAACCGAAATTCACAGAATAGCATGTTTCCAGAACCTAACTCGCCCACTGGGAAGCAAGATCATTACTTGCTGTAGGCACAACAGAGCATGACAAACAACTGAACAACCTACCATTTAGCACTGGTTAGCAGCAGAAACCCAGCACACTGAAGATCTTTTTGCTTTTGCTACACAGGTCTACTTGTAGGTAAAATAAGGTTAAGTTCGTGACCCTCATTTGCTCAGGATTTCAGTGCTACCAAAAGCAAGTCTTGCAGCATCTCATCCATCTCTCAAGGGAAGATTTTTCCCTATTGACCGGATCTACTCAAGCATGTAACAACTGAATGGACTGTGCTACAGAAACAGATGAAACTGGTAAAACAGATACTTGCTCCTCTGAGGCAGCCTGGAACCACTCATCCTTTACCATTACCAGTCTCTTACTCTGCACATTATCATCTTCTTCCCCTGCCTCATCTGTTCCTACCTAGCTCATGCTTTCCCTCAGTGCTAGCACTGGGCCTTAGCAGCAAGCCCTTTCCACTTAAAACAAGCTGTTCACCTAAGTTTTCGCCACAGTCTACTAACCCCAGTTGGCAGGTCACTAAGCAGTCCCACTTGAGAAGGCTTCTTGTAGGCTGAATCCTGGTCACTGAATGTGTTCTGTTCCCTAGGCTGAAGACTGCTTTTATAGGCATGTAGGTCTTACACAACAGGGATATGTGAAGCAGGTAATTTGGCTGGAGTAAGCAAAAGTCACAGGGATCAAATACATGAACTCCTGGCCCGCCCCTCCACAACAGCCTTCCAAAATGCAGTACCATTTGGTTATAAATCAAGTCCAGTTCTAGCACTGGCATTAGTGGCTGACACTCTCCAACCACAAGAGAGTCACGGAGTAAAGGAAAGAGGATCACTGTAACACACTAAAATATCTTCCTGCAATAAATGCATGGTTAAATACTGAGGAATTATAAGAGAATGCAAAAAAACCTCTTACTTCTTCAGTTCCCTTTATGGGATTCTCATACTCCCCTTTTCTCACACGAAGTATTGCACATAGAACTTTAAAAAAGATTCTTTTCTCTTAAATCACAGAATAGAATATTTCAGCTGTTTCAGCCAGAAACAGTTTTGCTAATATTGAGACCCTGAACAAAGAAAGCCAACTGCATCCTGGCTGTATAAACAGGAACACAGCCAGTAGGTTGTGGGAGCCAATTATACCCCAGTGCAGCACTCATTAGACACACCTAAACACTGCATTCAGATTTAGTACCCAAAATAAAAGAGAGATGTTGATAAACTAGAGCAAGTTCCATGGAGGGCCACCAAGATGGCTGCAGGCTGGAGCATTCGCCCCATGAGGAGAGGGGCTTGTTCAGCCTGTGGAAGAGATGGTGTTGGGGAGGGGACATGTAACACCAGCCTGCCAGGGTCTACAGGAGGCCATCAGGAGGAGGAAGCCAGGCTCTTCATGGCAGACATAAACTGAAACAAGAGACATTCAGACTAGATATAAGGAAAATTTATTTCCCATGAGGACAGTCCAGCACTGAAGCAGGCTGTGCAGTTTCCACTCTTGCAGGGTTTTAAGGCCCAGCTGGATAAAAGACTGAGCAACCTCTCCTGTCCCCACAGCTGACCCTGCTTTGAGCAGGAGCTTGGATTAGAGAACTCCAGAGGTCACTTGGATTACAGAACTCCAAAGGTCACTTCCAGCCTGAATTACGAGATCCTTTACCATAGGTATAGTTCCCTTCAGCTACTCAAACATAGATCACATCAGACTACTCACCTTCCTAATCTGTAACCGTGTCCAGAAAAGGGATGAAACATTGGCTTTTTTGATGACAAATACACCTTATCTTTTTTATCTTCCACTTTCACGTCTACCTCCTCCTTATCAAAAACTTTTCGTAGCTCAAAAGGCAGTTCCCTTAAAGAGAAAAAAAAAATACATGTCAGAAAAAGAACTACTATACTGTTTTCAGTATACAAATTAGATTAATACCTGTTCTATGTTTATCCTTCCAAGGATGATGCTTTTTAAAAAAAACTTCACCAGTATTTACTAAGAGTTATGTTAAACGCATGACATAGAAACAACTTCAAGTTCCTGAACTGCAAATTAACTAGAAAGTGAACAGTAAAAGAAAAAAGACATCACGCAAGTTGTTGAATGATGTTCAAATTTACTCAGCAGTTACCACTCCAAAGCACATGATGTGTAGGAAGTTCGGTATTGCCATACATTGCTACAAAAGGTTCAATTATTTTATCCCCATAGTAAAACAAGAAAAAAAAGACAATAGGCTTTCAAAGAGAAAGAACTGAGTTTAGACACAATGTGTTTAATTACAAATAAACACGAATCTCAGCTTTTAAAAATTAGATCATCACTAATAGCTACATTCTTTAAGTGCAGTAACATCACCTCGGTAATGCTTTATTTGCATTAAGGAGAACACAACAATGCTTTTGTCTATGAGCTCTGATGCAGATACATTTTTGGGTGGTGGGGCTCAGCTGGCACAGGGGCTGTACCAAGTGCTTCTCTACCATCAATGATTATGCAGGAACCATCTTGTAATTAGCATCTTCACAAGCAAACGGTGGAAGAAAGGTGGCAAACTTTTGATGCATGCACACAAAGAAAGCGAGGGCTTTAAACAGTGCAATTAATTGCTATTACAATTAACACAGGTGACAGCCGTAGAGGAGAAATACAGTGTAAAATTAGAATTTTTGATGGGCTAGCAAAGTATGGAAAAGAAAAAACACAATGGATTAGTAATTTCACCTACTTGAAAATGAGTTATTAAATTATATTCTCCATAAAATTATATTCTCCTCTCCCTTTGTATGAGATGAGGAAACAGACTACATATTAAAGGCTCAAAATTTCTTTGGTTTGTATGGTCAGACTGCTTTTTTAAAGCAACACTGCAAACACTAGCAGAAATCAGGCTAGCTTGCTAATTTTTAACGGAGGATAAAAGTAATTTTGCTATATACACACAAACAACTGAAACAGCAAGTTTGTACTAGGAAAAGTGTCTGAAATTTTAAGACTGGTCACAGTTTTCTGATGTTACATGGAGCAACTGTGCCCATTTAAGGCTTTTCATCAATCAAATGAAAACAAAGGCCCTAAAAACAGAAATGCTCAACCACTTGTGCATTGAGTTCGTTAGCCAAAGCACCATTTGATCAGTAACTCTTACTGGGCACTCTGGTATATTCTTTACTTCATTCTGCACCTGCTGTGCCCCCTACCAACATTCACTTTTATCTATTTCATCAGCAACTGTATGACTACTGCAATTGAAAGCTATATTAAACCTGTTGATGTTAAAACAGCCATTAGCACCGCAGGAACCGAGACAGGCAGTGGCCTACGGTCCTACAGGGATACTGCAGTGCAGCAAAGCCAAGCAGCTATGTAAAAAATATAGAGCATAAGCTAAGTGCTATCCAAAGCACATTAACTCAGCCTGATTAAGAATGCAAAACTCACCCTTTTTTAATGGAGTCCAAGAACTGCTGGTTTGCAACATCAGTGTAGCTCCTAAGTTCACTGTCGTTTACTGTAAACCCATTTTTCCAAAGTTTAATGATTACATCAACCTATAAAGTAAGAACAATTTTCATTATAACACTGATGTAAAACCAGCTTGGTATACCCACAGTACCCTATGATTGTAAATCATCCACTGCATGGACTAAAAATATTGAGAGAAAGCTCATTATAATCTGTTTCAGCCCTGTGCCAACAGGCAGAGCAACAGCAAGGGGTAAGTGACATTTCTAAGTATCATGTGTCAATCAGGGTTAGAAATAAACCTTCCCCCAATCATTTTGCTTTCGTAGGTCAAGAACACTCCTTCAATTCAGCAGGAAAAAAAAAAAGAGCTGGAAGATCCCAGCCAGCTGCAACTCTTCAAGAGCTAATTTGAGAGCAAACATGCCTGGTGTTGGAACACCAGCTACCAGAATAGTCCAGCTGGGGATTCATTAGGGTAAAGCCTTGTTCTGATCATTCAGAAGGATTTTCTGAAAGTAAGGCATTGAGGTAATCATACAGAAGCCTTTCACTCAGGAAATGCAGCAAATATCAGAAAATTTACTTTCAGACAGTCATACATTTATGTTACCCTGGAATTCCTGGGTATATTCAAAACCTTGGTGTTAGGGGAATGAAAAAAATAAACTTTGCCAGAGAACACCCACTACTTCAACTTGTAGCCTTCACACTGTCCACTGAAATCTCTCCAACTTTAACATGGATATATTTTGGATTGCATTTTCATATTTATGCATCATGCCATTTAAGGAAGCATTTGATCATCCAGGTCTGATCCCTGAAATAATGTTGTCTTGATAGCTACTTGGCCACATGTGGGGTATATGAAGCACATACAAATGCAGAAGTCACCTCAGCTGGAAATTAGTTTGAACCAGGCTTGATAGTACTTGACAGTTTTTTGTTTGGTGGTTTTTTTTTTTTCTTCTTTGCAGTTTGTCTTGTTAGATGATGATTGCTACATAAATAGACAGCACGTGCAAAGTGCTGAATAAAATTCCTTCTCTTTTGGCTGGGTCATCTGTCAAAAAGTTATATAGCACTCAGCAAGATTAGATTCCTTTAAAAAGTCTTGTGTCTCATGGCACCAATGCATATGGAAAGAGTTCTCATCATGGGATGGTTCCTCTACAATGAATCAGTATGCAAGTTTAACATGGACTAATTATTCTACACCAACTTCCTGTTTAGACATTGACACAAGTACTGCCATGGAACACTATTTCAGAACTGCAATTTAAGGTATTGCTCCTGACATTCCTTTTCTCCCAGGCTCAGTTGGGGATCCATGAATGTAAGTTCCAGCAATGCCCACTCCAAATTTTTCCTTGACATCTTTATTCTACATGGCCTTTTCTCCAGTCCCTTACCAGTCTTGGAGGAGTAACAGAAAAATACAAAAAGGACAGAATCACTGAGGTACAAACCCATACTAAACATCCCACTACTACCACAACTATACAAATGAGAGCAAATGAAAAAAAATCGGGCTATGCCTCTGCATAAAAAGGCTGCAACTCTTTAAACAACTTCTTACGTAACAGTAGTTGTCATTCCTTGCACCTCATGATCAGCTCACTCTCCTTCCTAATAAAGGAGAGGTGCATTAGCCAATGCCAGCGTAAGTCCTAGAACAACACTAAACCCACTATAAAATAGTAAGAGACAGAAGCACAGGCCTAGTTGATTAAGAGGTGGGAGACTGTTCCTACTGCTGTCTGAATTCTGTGTCCATTTATTTACACATGTACCGGATGAGACTGCTGGACTTCTTGCATTTGTCTTCCAGAGTATGCCTGGAGTGCTATTATGTTAAACATGAATATTTTTTTCTTCACTGCCTACCTGGTTCTTCACTGTAGTTGGGGGCATACATATAGCACCAACCTTCTGAGCTTCTTCAAAAAGGTTATCTACAAAGTAGTCACAGTTTTGTTCTGTACCATTCAAAATCTGATCATCCGTTCCCGATTTACACATCCTGCAGAACAAAGACATAAGTAAAAACGACGCCTCAGACAACACATTAGAAGACAAGCAGTTACACTATAAGTTCAGTACCAAGAGATGTAAAAGGAATGCTCCCATACACCCAGCTGACTCGGTTGCTACAAAACATCAGGTCAATTTTGCGTTATGCCTTTTCTAGAAACTGCTTATGAATCTCTAACTGCTACTATTTGCATTTCAGAAGCATAATTTAAAGAATGACAATAGAAAAGGTGAATTCATCTATGCAGAAGCTTCTAAACTTGGTATCAGAGCAAGGAATGCAATTTAGATGATTCATACTTCTAATTCAGAGCATCAAACATTTAACTGCATGCCAATGAAAGGCCTTCCTTAAAGCATGTCCACGATATAGGTTTGGGTGACTTCCTTTGCCATAAGTTTTAAAAAACACATACAAGACAATTGCCCTAGGATTTATTCCCCCATCCCCACTTGAACCTCCCCATTCCCAGCACCATGACAGAACCACCACTACTGTCTTTGAAAGCACATTAGAGAAACTCAGGAACAAGTGACTCAACACCACTTCAGCACACTGAAGAAAAAACAATAGAAGATTTCAATACTGTGGAGACTGCCAGAGTATTAAAAAAGATGCATCAACCACATCTTTTTATAGAACATTGTATATGTGACATCTGTTTCTGTTAGGTTTTCACCAATCAAAATGCAGAAATATGCAACCTGAATGAATTATTATCTTTCAGGTTAGGTTCTTTGCATAGTAAGAGGATTATGCAGCTTTTGGTAAACATTGCAGGAGTTATTCCTATTGGAGATTCAGAAAAGTGTATTTTAAGCTATTAAAAAAAAAATCCCAGCTCTTGAAAAGTATGCCATTTTACATAAAACTCTGCACTGAATTCAAGAGCAGCAATGCTTACTTGAATGGTAATTAGATACATTTGCGAAAAAATGAATTGTTTGCAGTGCATCTATGCAATGCTATGAATCCCTACGGATTAACATCTTTAAACAGAAGATAAATTCAACAATGTTAAAGAAGAAATTTCAAAGTATGCTGTCCCCATTTTAGTTTTCTAATATAACAAAAGAAACTTGAAGCGTTAATCTAGGTATTCACTGTGCTTTACCTTGGAAACATAACTGGAAAACCAAACACCTCCATATTAAATGTAGAGGTGCACAGTGAGTTAGCAATTTGTAAGGCTGCCTTTAAGTAAAAATATTTACACAGCTTCTTGCATCTAGGAAACACTCCAGGTATGAGAAAAATCTTTTAGCAAAACAATGTAATTCTTTTTAAAACTTCACTATATGTGGAGCAGGTGGGTTCAGCAAAGAAAACTCAAAATTTTAAAATTTAACATGAAGTTTGCAAAGTCGTGACAGGACTCACAAGCAAGCAATAGGAAAGGCAGAGGAAAAAAGAGTAGGGGGGAACTGGCACCTACCATTCTTTCTTCACAGTTTTGATATTGTCCATGTCTTTCATTCTTGTGCTTCACCTAATTATGAAAAGAAGATGGTTTAAAAAAACCAAAACCAATCAGACAAAATGCCCAGTACACTTTGCCTCCTTTTGTAGCTGAAACACTCTTTATATTTTTTCCTGTGTTGATAGTACATTTAACCAGCAACCTCAGCCTCCCCCCCAGCAAGTCTCCAGATGGTTCTTTGTTTTCCTGCAGTTTCTAATTTAATGACACATGAACCATGCACTGGTTTCAGACATTCAAAAGGAATGTTACTTTTTCATAAATGTACAAAATAAATTCCACAATAATTATATGAATTGAAAATACACGCCCATATTTATGCTAAGCAAGGAAAAAATATCCCATTCCTTTTCTGAGCAGCATGATTTAAAGTCCCCTGATTTTTCACAATGCTATGAAACAGTTGCAGAAAAACTGCACTGCCACTGCAGGCATTCTAATGACCTTCACCTTAATAGTGTGCATTATCAAAAGGCGCAAGCTTTGTCAGGTTCCTCTTCCTGCCATACCTCAACATATTAGTGCAGCATCCCAGAAACTGTGAATTATCATTTCTGGTCTACCGTTCAGTTGGAAAGAAAATCCTGGATTTGCAAGTACTAAATATACTACAGGATTAGTCTGCCGAGTGCGAAGAAATGAAAAATGCCATACTGATCTCATTACACTCACTTCTGAGCTCTCTGAAAAAAGTTATAGGAAGTCAGGGACCCCCAAAAACACTCTTAAAAAAATCAAAATCACTCTAAAATTAGACAAGCCCCCAAGAGAATAGAAATTTTAAGTTGCAACTGTGTTTAAAGAGTTATTCCTGAAGACTGCTGGGTACAGGTTACACAGATGATGTTCTGCTCCTGGCAGGTTTGGGACTAAGTCATGATATTGTGCATGGCTTTTAGAAAGCATCAAACTAAGCAGTGACAGGCATCATACTCCTGAAAAAGTAGTATGCACAGCAAGACTAAAATAAATTTTATGTGGTCTTGACATCTAATTTAACAAGATGGAGAGGTTACAGGGAAACCAACATTCACTGAAGCACTAACCCAAAAAAAACCACCCCACATTCACTTTTTCAGTACTAATTCATGTTCCTCGGGAGGTTGATGTTGGTATTCTTTCATCTTGAAAGTTAAATCCTGGTGAGAGATGTTCTGTAGAAATGTATACAAGCTTTCAGAAAACCCCCATAACGAGCAAAAAGATTCAGTCAATACGTCCATAACAGGTTTTAAAGTTTAGGCAGCCTTCAATTTACCCGATGCTGTTATGCATTAGGTCAGAACATTATCCTTAGCACACCTTTGACATATCACACAAGATGTGGTACAGTCTTTTTTTCTTCCCCCCACAAATGTTCTGCCAGAGCATTACATATATCAGGCAAGCCTGTGCTGGTACATTATGACCTTATAAGCGTATCTGATCGCTGTACTTGGAACTCTGCACCTGCACTTGGAAAAAATGAACTTTCAGTATCAAGTATAGTGAATTTAAGAGTGCTTAAAAAATATAGTTTTTTCAAACTTCTCCCAGATTTTTAATACACTTTAGCACAAAGTAATTTTTTGTGTTTTGTGTTAACGTGCTTATCTTCCCATCTTTCACTATTCAATAGACTGCTCCCCAAAGCAACAAAAGCCACCTCCAGCCATCTGCTTTTGTTGATTCTCTGTGACTTATCATCAGAGCTGTTAAAAAGAGACAGACATAATGAAGCAGCTCTTCAAATTCATTCTTTTGCTACATTAGGTTGACCTCAAGTGTGCATGTATAGTATTCAAAACTGGTCAGCTGTGAAAGTCGCTGTTCCTTCTAAAAAGTACAACAGCAATCACACTTAGAAGAAACGTTTGTGTTAATATATCAAGGTAAAGAAATCGGCCTATGCAGCGTAATGATATTATGACCAAAAAGCCATTGGGACATAGCCGTCAGACTGCACTGCAAGCACTTTAGCTCAGCAAGCCAACCCAACTAGCACAACCAACCTCTCCCACGAATGTCTGACAGACATCCCTAGATTTCACCTAAAACATTGAGAGTTTTGGTACGTATTTTTTGTGTTTGTGATAAAAAGTAGCACAGAACTGAACTTCCACCTCCGGAAATTTGAAAAAAGGAAGAAGCTGAAGCTGCCAGCAGCCCACCACAGCTACATCGGTTAACTGTGGTAGGATACTCCTGGCCCTTCCCAGCACAGATCAGCTTCTCCTGCCTCAAGGGCTCTCCACGCCCCGAGGCTCCACGGGGGACAACGGGCCACTGACCCGGCGGTGGCCTTTCACCGCCACGTCTTTGAAAGAAGCAGCTCTCACCTACACAGTTATAGACACGCTAGTTTCGGCAGGTACTTTTGTGCTCAGTATTGTTGAGCCCACACATCCCGTTACTTTAAGGCACGAAAAACAAAACAGAAACTACCTTTGACGTTTTCTTTGCTCTGAAGGACAGAAATAGGCAAGCAAGCGCACACAGCCCCCTCCCCCCAGGCCAGCCTGCTGTACTAACTTTGGCAGAGAGTGCACTTCTCAAGTTGAAAACTGTTTACGGCAGAGCGAAGTCTATCACTACACGGCACAGAAACGATGACTGAAAACTGCACTGTGCCGTGCGACAAAGAAACGCGCAGCTACAGAGACGTGGCAAGTACGAATGAAAAGCGAGATGAGCATCAAATCTAATGGCCTGAACGTGACTGATACGCTCAGGTAAAAATCACAGAATAAATGCTTCCTCCCCGGCTGGCTTGAAGGGCTGTGCCTTTTGGAGAGAAACCTGACCCCCCCGCGCTGCCAGCCCCTGAGCTTATCTCCACTCCCGACCACCAGCCGGGCTCTGCCCGCCCGGCGCAGCGGCACACGAAGCAGACGCTCCGCGCCTCCTGCCAAAACCCTTGCTCAAAACACGCGCTGCCCGAGCGCAGCCCACGCCAGCACCCCGACGCGGTCGGTAGCCAGTGAGGTATTTTTAGAGACGATGAGACAATAACGCGGAGGAGTGACGCCCCGCGGTGCCCGAGAAAGGGGCCGGGCCGGGTGAACCCCCCCCCCCGCCCTGCCCGCGCCGAGGGCCGCCTCACGCTGACGCCCCGCTCCCCGCCGGACGGGACCGAGGGCCGCCAGCGGAGCGGAGCGGAGCGAAGCGGCCAGGCGGCGGCAGCGGGCAGGCTCAGCCCGCCCTCCCCCTCAAGACGGCCCCAGGGACGGCCACGGGCAAAGTTCAAGCCCCGGTCGGAGCTGAGGGAGCGTCGGCTCGGCGGAACGCGCTCCCCCGGCCCGGCCTCTCCCCGCAGCAACTCACCCGGCCGCCACGGCAGCGCGCAGCCCGGCGCCGGCCTGCCCGCCGCGCCAAGTCGTCAGTGTCCCGCGCCCCACCGCGCACGCGCGGCCGCCAACGGCCGGGGCACCCGCTGCCCCCGCCCGGACGGGGCGAGGCGGGGCGGGCGCAGAAGCTCCGCCCCCGCCCCCCGAGCGGCGGGGCTGTGGCCGCCATGTCGCGGTGGGGGGAGCGCGGGGGCAGGTGCGTCCCGTCGCGAGTGGGGCTCTGTGGCGATCCGCGCCCGCGTGTGCGGGGGGAGACGCAGCCTCCTCAGAGGCTGCACTGTCCTGCCCTCCCGGGGAGCGGCAAGGGCTGGCGGGGCTTACGGCCCGGTGCTTCCCGCCCGAACGAGCCGGGCCCCTTTCGCACCGCTGCGGCTCGTCCTCTGAGGGCAGGGGGCAAAACGTCCGGGCAGGGACCTGGTGCAGCACCGCGGCCCGCGTCGCTGCGCAAGGGGCTGCTGTCGCCCTTTGAGGGGCGGGTAAACCTCTGTATGCCAGGCCAACGCGTTCTACTGCAAAGGCGGATTTCTCCTCCTGACTGAAGAACAAAAGATACAGTTCATGTGTCTGTGTGCACGCGGGCAAAGGACAAAAAGCGGCATTCAGCGAGCGTCCACAATAGCGGAGAATAGGCCCAGTGTCTTGGCCAGACGGCTGCGCCCACACCTCCGCTCGGCCCAGCCGGGCTGCTCTCGCAGCACCGACGTGGAGCTGCCCCGGCTCTTTGTCTTTCTGCGTAGACGGCAGGAGCAGCCGCACACTGAACCCTTTGGAGACAAGGAATGCCTCATTATGCTGGAGGGACTAATTAAGGGCGAGTGTTGACATATTTGAAAAGGAGCTCTGCAGAGGCCTTGCACCGAGGACAAAAGAGGGGCATGGTGGTTTGGAAAGCAGAGCCCCCAAGTTCCTGAGGGTCCATTAGAAAGGAGAAAATGGGACGGGATCCTCGGGGAGGCAGGAAGCATTCAGCGGAGTCTCCCTGCTCTGTGCCGAGCTGTGACTTCGTGCTGTGCTGGGCCCACGCCGAAGTTGCGTTCTGCGGGATGGGGATGCTAGGAGCTATCCAAAGCAAACACGCCGGCGGAGCCGCCAGCAGAGCAGAGCGAAAGTGGCGATTCCCCACAATTCCCAGCTTGCACCTGCGTGCTTTTTAAGAAGGGTTTTTTTTTCCCAATAATTAGCAATGCACTGTAAAACATTTAGAATTAACGTAAATTGAACAGCCACAACTCGCTAATTCACATTGATTAATGGGAAATCCACAGCGAATTTACAAGTGCGATCAAAGGTAATTCTAAAAGCAAAGGTAATACTTCATTGAATGTCATCTTCTTGCAGGACCTGCTTCTGCAATCCTTTAATCGTATCCATTAAAATCACATTCTTCAAAAACATTGAAATAAGATGCTTAATCTCAGAGTTCAGTGAAGTAAAAGATGTGAAGTCTGACCCTTGATAGTTATAATTTCTTCCTCTTTGTAATGTACATCACAATGCACTATATCTTTTGAAGGCACTTTGGATTAATCATTAAGTTTTAACTGGATGAGATCTAAATACAGCTCCTGCCTACAAATCTTCAGGGAAAACAGTAAGAATTTTGCCTTTTGTTTTGGTGTAAAATACATGGAGTCTTACATTTCAAAATACGGATTTCTGAGATTTTATTGTCCCTGTTTTTTTTAAATGTTTTAAACAACTTTGAAATATTTGGATAGAAGACATTTGTTTGTTACAAGTGTTACTTACTTATTCTATTAAATGATGTTTTATGTATTTACAACTTAAGACTATCATAGCACTGTTGAAAAGTTCAAGGAATTTACAAAGCTCTAGATAAAACTTCAGAAGGTTGTTCTGCAGTGCTGGACTGTTTCATATTTTCTTCCAATATTTTAAGTACATTGGCTCCATTTCATGAAACACAAAAGTTCAGTAATATGCTTAACCCTCGCTTGGGGGCCCTTTCTGCAAAAGTTTTATAGACCCAAAAGTAAGCATAGAAGGAGGCAAGATTGGACTTACCTGGTGTAATGATGCGGGCTTCGCAACTGCAATCACATACTGATTTAGAAGATTAGATCTATTACTGGAAATCAGGGTACAGCTGGAGACGTGCTGATCTACTACAATAGGAATCGGTGTCCTAGTGAATTCAGTGGCTTCTTAAAAGCTCTTCTAAGTACAGCTGTTCTCCCTCAGGACTGAAACTATTGATAAAGCATAGGAGTAAGAAAAATCTTAAGGAAGATATTACTGTGTCTTCAACTCCAGTATAATGTAAAAAATCAGTTCTTCTTAAAAGCTGGAAATTTTCAAGTTAGAGTATTGTTACAATCAAGATGTCACTAAAATCCTTTTAAACTCTGTGCATTTCATAGAGCTTATTCTCTGGTAAGAAATAGTACAGGAGATGAACAGAAGCAAATGGTCCTTTTCTTACTGTGTAGTGAATAGAAGCAAACAGCCCAGACTGAGTTCGCTGAAAAAACTCTTAATAGGGTATTCATGAGATGAATACAACCATCTCATGCCCCCTTTGTCAGGAGAGATCAGATGCACTGGTGTGGAAGATAGTAACAACCCCTGCACTTGTTTTATAATGTAGGAGTGAATCTCAGCGTTGACAAAGTAAAGCACTGTTTTAGCTGTCACCACCCATCCCGTCAAGGTCACAGAAGAACCAGTGCACATAGTATATCTAAAAACAAGCAGAAAATTAATTTTGAAGGGATATTTATAAACTGTATATTTAACAAGGTTAACCCGTGCCAGAGGAAACCATCAGCTACCTATAATTAAACATCAATGCATCAGCTGTATCGATTGACCTTAACTTGAGATAGCAGTTGTTGCCTGAAGCCATTGTAAGCGTGTGCATACAGAGCTGGGACAGAATGGGAGGGAAATGGGACTTTAAAATAAGTAGAACAGAATCTGTTATTCTGTACTTGGCAATTCCATTGACAAAGACAGCACATTCCTCTGCATAGTGTCCTTTTCCCACATGCTCCTTGCAGGAATGTTAAACCTTGTGGGCTGCCACACAGGGAGAAATCGCTTAAGGAACCGATGTTTCTGGAAAGTTAGCTGTGCAATGGAAAAGTGAGTCATTGTTTTATGGGAGATGTTGGGTGAATCAGCATTCATGAAGAGGGTGTTACCCCATGCCATGAAAAGAGTATCCACACATGCTGCTGGACTCTTGAACTATAAATCCACAAGAACAGTGAATGTAGCTTCAATTTTAAAAGTAGCGTGGAATGCATAAAACCATGAAAAATTCAAAGACAGTCTGAGCAACTGTTTGTAGCAGATAACACACATTTGCAAATAACATGTGATGTGAATTCTCAAAACAAAGACACTTTTAAGTGAAACTAGAATTATGATATGGTAGTGTAGTTTAGGAGATTGTTTTTGGATATGTAACAAGAAAATATACGTCTAAAGCTAAGATTATGTGTGAGGACTAGGGAGATTTATGGGCAAATAATGTTTCCGATGGAATTCCCATGTGGCCTTAATCAAGCCATTCTGTGTTACTATGCTCCTCAAGTTTATCTACAAATGTGTTAATAAATGCCTATTTTTCTTGTATGCATTTTAGGACAGAGCCTGTTTTTTACTACAAAGCTATACATCACCCAGCATAGTAACAGGCTAGCAGTACTACTTTCATATGATTAATGATCATAAACACCAAAGTGAGATGATTTGCCACTTTTGTCCAAGATGGAAGCAATTTACAGCCTGAATGATAGTGAAAAACAGATCCTGCAGATTCCTGGCTTACAGTATCATCAGCCTGTGAGTTTCACACGATTATTAGTATTAGAAAACCCATCTACTGTAACTTTAGCTCAATGGGAAAAATGTTATGGAAGCTAATGGCTAGATGTGATGGGAAGATAATTTTGAAATACTAGGAGGTAAGTCTTACCACTCCCATTTAATGTCATCTAAGAAATCTACTCTCTGATCCCGCTCCAAGTTGCAGTGATGTTATCTACTGTAGTGTAGAAAACAATCTTCAGGTAGCTGTGCTGATAACAGGACTGAACATTAACTATTTAATTCTAAACCATAATTATTATACATTTTAAAATTATAATGGTAGTCATCAAATAACGGTCCATCTTTAATAACATTGGAAAATGCTTGCAATGTGGAGTGACTGTATCACCTTATGTGTTCAAGTTCAAGGTAGTACCACTCCTGACTACTGGACACTGCTTGTTTGATGTTTCCAGACTTATATCCCATGGGCATATTTCTGTAATGGACAATTCTCAAAGGAGAAACCACACAATCTTAATTTCCTAAGAACTCCTCGGGAAAGGACTTAGGGCAGGTTTACCTAAGCAAGATCTCTTTGGAATCTTTTTTATTTTGAGATTCAGCTGAAACCAGGATGAGTTGACAGCATGACAGAGAGGGGCACAGGAGAGCTTATAAAGAGAGTCCTGAAAAGATGATTTGATTTCCATTCTTTGGAATGGTATAGCTATTCAGAGATATTGCAAAGTAATCTCTGGTAAATTACCCATGACTGAAGCAAATGGTAACTCACTGAATAGAGCCCTCTGGTCCTTACTGGGCTGAAAGTCCCTACAGAAGTTCTGAATAAGGGATGAAGGACTTTCTCTCTTGTTGTAACACGTCCCTAATTTCCTTGTAAAATAGGGACAGGTAGCAACAAAATCTTCCATCTCCAAATATTTATTGTGCCATTAAATACTACTCACGGAGCAAACAAGGCTTTCCATCCTGGGTCATTTTTTAATGTCTTTTTACATCGCGAAGTCCAAATAAGATTTCATTCCCCAAGTCTTGTTTAATGGAAAGGGATTCTTTTGCTCAAGTACTTTTTCATGTTTTTCCGATTTCCCAGTGGTGTACCTGCCACAGCCAGCAGATATTGTGGCTTCTTCTTAATACGTTTCAGATATCTTCATCTTCTTTTCTGAACAACTGGAGATAAAAGGGTGTCGAACACTGCTGTAAGCTTCAGCATTTGCTATAAATTGGTTCCATTTGAAATACAGTGCTTCCCAATGGCTTTTATTTTGAGAAGCATTTAGACATCTGTCTGTAAAACCAAACTACAAATCTTGAAATTGAATCTTACTGGGAATGAGCTCTACAAAATTTTTACGTAATACTTGTGGAGTGTGGCTCCAATCCTTCTTCCCTTCCTTTCTTCATTGTCTTTTGTCTTTCGCTACTCAGAGTTCTTATTTTTTCACAGTTCTAATTTTTTCACAAAGCTTTTCTTGCATACAGAGTGCTAAAGAGGGTCAAAATAGGTTTTTAATTCTGTCTTCATATGACACTCAAAACAAACAACAGATATAAAAAATGGGAACAAGTAAATTCTTGGATTAGTGAAATTACTCTAAATCCATTTCTACAGTAATTCATCTTTCATTGTTAAACCACATTTAAATCTTTAAGTATGTGTGATATACAACATTAATCCTATGTTAACATGTCCTCTATATTACAAACAAAAATTCCAAACAAAACTAACAAGCAAACCTTGTAATTTATGATTTATTTATTTATATTGTCAGTACTAAAAATGGCGATGGAGCTCACATAGAAGCTATAATGCCGTAAGCTGTTCGAGTCAAAGTAACTAGTCCCACCTTGTAAGAGGAACAAGACAACTAAGAAACCTGAAAATAAAACCATCTGTGAAAAACAGTCTAGGGAGTAAACATCCAAAATGAAGCATGTCTTTACATGTTCCCTACTATGCTAATATAATGAGAATGAAGCAGTAAAAATGTTTAAAGCAGTGAGCAGGGATTTTTAACTACATCAGTCCCTCTACAAGAGTAGTCACTCTGGTGTCATAAAGAGTACTCACTTGAGTATGGCTCACAGGAAAGAGATCAGAACACTAAAAAAAAAAAAAAAAAGGACACAACTATGGTAAAAATATTTAGTAAATATAAAACGAATAGCTTTTAAGTTGTGGGTTTTCTGTTGCTTCAAGCAGATCTGGATAGGCACCCAGGAAAATCAATTTGCTTGCATAACGACCAAGTTTATTTTACTTTTAAAAAGCCATCAGCGTTCATGAGAGGGGGAGTGCTGTTTTGAATCAGGCATGTTGCAAACAGATGTTATGCAAGCTTCCCCAAACAGTCCTGCCAATGTATTGCAATCCTGAGTTATGACATTCACTGTAACTGCTGCAGTCTGGGCCCTTTTTTGGGCCACAGATTGATCTGTTGGTTTTCCCAAAATGGGGATGATATTTTTGTGATGCATACAAAAACTTGAAGAAGATCAACGTATTATTTTTCATTTTCAGACCAACAGAATTTGGACACCATATCTGAGTTACACAGCCTATTGGTAGTACAGGACAGAAATGGGAAAGTACATTATTTTTCATCATTTGATTGTGATACTAACTCTTAGCAAACGTATCTCCTGGTTCATTCCCATAACATGTTTGGTAAGGGAAAATCTCTTGCATCAGTCTTTCTATTCCTACTTTTGAAGGATAAAAGGAAGTGATTTCCAAATACCATTTTCAAAAACCATCCTAGGTTTTTAATTAAAATACTCCTTTAGCCTACAAGTGTATGAAATGGCTACATCCGTTCATAACCTTTAAACAAATAAATGAAGAAACAAAGGATATGAAATGTAACAAAACTAATCTCACTGAGCAGAGCAATGATACTTTTGAAAGACCCTGCAGATTCTTGAACAGGAGATGAAGTACTGTTGCTAATACAGATTAAAAGCTCTAAACAGAGAACGTCAGATGAGAAAAAGTCCACCATTCCTACTCCCAAATGGACTGTATTTTGGAGTATCTCATAAAAATGAAAATTTGTTGCTGTTCACAGTAAGAAAATTTTTGACTGGAAATCTAAATAGCCCATTTTCTTATTATATATCCCAATGTCATTGTTGCATATTTTATATTTTTAAGTACATGCTCTACTATACTTTTTCAGATTTTAATCTTGAAAAGAAAGATGTGGGAGTACGCAGGTAAAGCCGAGTAACAGATTTTACATTTATTGTTCTTTACTAAAACATTATTGCACTTTCCATCTTAAACAATAGAAATACTTTGATAAAGCTTGTTTGAGCCTAATGGCCTGAGCCACCTGATCAGTAATTGTTATACTGTTCTTTTTTGTTAAAGCAGCAGAAAGCACTGAAATAACTTGCTCAGTGATGCCAACCAAGTCTGTGAAAATTCAAAGGCTGAGACTTTGTCACCTACAGCTCTATGCTTCCATTAGTTGGCTACATTTCCTTCACAAAGCTTTTGGTTTCAGGGCTTATGTGCAGGCACTGTGATAAGTTCAATGAAGGGCAACAAGTTGCCGTGAGAGAGGAGCGATTCTTACTGCACATCAGCCAGAAGGGATTGGATTGTAGTTTGTGATAGTCTGAAAAGCATTTAGGCATCCAATGTACTGTAATACATGCTATTCTTCCCTCTAAAATGTGTTTATTTGATCTGTGATAGAGGGAGGTGAGAGAAAAATAAGCTTTCCAATAGCTGAGCAATGAACATCAAACACAAGCCGAGGCTACCGGGCAAGATACAGAAGATGTTATCGGTGACTTGTATGGCAGGTGAAGCAAGGGCGCATTCCTGATAGCCTGGATATCAAGAGGGTTTCTTAATAGTGAGACTCACCGGGCTGTGGAATAGTTTTCCACGGAAAATGGTGGAGATCCTATCCTTGGAGGGTCTGTTCGCCTAAGCTGTCATGCCAGTGACTGGCAAGAGCCGACCTTGGCGAGCAGAGCCGGCAGGCTCGAGTCCCCCAGGTCCCGGGGCAGAGCGCCCTTCTCGGCTGTAAACGGTGCCACCCTTCACCCCCCGCGACCCCGGGCAGCCGCTTCTTCCCTGCCCTTGAGCTCCTCACCTAAGCGCACCCTCAGCCCTCGGCTTAAGCCTTCAGGAGGCGGCGGCGGCGGCTCCACCGGGTTGCGCCGGGTCAGGCCCGTCCAGCGGCTCGCCAGCTCCTGACAGGCTTCGGGCAGGTCACGGCCTGGGCCTCAGTGGCCGCTCGGGCCGCGCCGCGGGGCCGGCGCCGCCGCCGTCGCCGCTGCCCGGGCGCCGCCGCTCCCCTCAGCCTGACAGGACAGCCCGCTCCCCGCCCCGGCTCCCCCAGAAACCGCCCCGCCTGCTGCGAAGCCGGCAGTCGCCGTCCCTCCGGTTCCGCGCGGCGCCCCCGGCCGTCCCCTCCCCGAGCAGGGCGGGGGAGCACAGCCAGGCGCCCCACCGCCGCCCCGCTCCCGGGGGACCCCGCCGGGGGCCGCCGGCCGCCACCTCCCCCGCGGCGGCCAGCGCCAGGCCCATAGAGCGCGCCGGCGCCGTGCTAGAACGTACGCAGCGGGGGCCGCCTCGGCCTGCGCGCGGCGGCGGCGGCGCCGCAGCGCCCCCTGGCGACAGTTGACGGCCTCGCCGCGGACCAAGGAGAGAAAGGGAGAAGGGACAGTAATGGCGGCCAGTTAGTGCGAGACTGAGCCGAGGAGGCGGCGGCAGCGACGGGAGGAGCCGGCGCGGCTCCGTCTGTGGCTCTGCCCGGCGGCCCGGCTTCCCCAGAGGACTTTTTTCCCCTCCGTCCGTCCCCTCCCCCCTTCCCCCTCTCCCTCCCCTTCCCTTCCCTTCCCCTCCCTACCCGAGCCCCCGCCTGCCCGCCCTCCCTCCTCCCTCCGCGCCGGCGGCGGCAGCGGCGGCGGCAGCGGCGACGGCCCCCCGTGTCCCCCCTCCCCGGGGCCATGGTGAACACCAGGAAGAGCTCCTTGCGCCCCCTGGGCAAAGCGGCGGCCGCTGCGGCCGGAGCCGGCAGCCATTTCATCTCGTCCCGGACCCGCTCTTCCAAAAGGGGCACCAAAGCAGATGCGGCCGGGCTGGAAGAGACGGCGGCAGCGCGGGTGAGGGCCGGGGGGTTCACGGGGGACGGGGAGGGAGAGAGGCGGGGGGGCAGCGGCGGCGGTGAGGGCCTTGGCCGGGGAATCGCTGGGGACAGCGCCGCTGCTGCCGGCGGGGGGGTGCCGCGGGTACGGGAGCTGGCGGGGGGGATTGCCGAGACGGCTGTCGGTCTGCGGGGAGGAGGAGGGACGGCGGAGCCGGCAGGGAGCCCGGGCTGAGGAGGGACCGTGGCGCCGGCGGGGAGCCCGGGCACGCGGGGGGCGGCTGCGGAGAGCCGCCCGCCGCGTCCCGACTGGGTTCCCTGCTCGGCGGGGAGAGGGCGGTCTGCGCCGGGGCGGCGAGAGGCGCAGGCCGCTGACAGGGGCTGGGGGCGTCGGAGGGGCGGCCGGGGACACGGGAGGCGAAGTTGCTGCCCTGCTGCTGCCGCTGCCTGCGCCGGGCTGGGGCAGGCAGGGCCGGCCCGGCAGCAGCAGGCGGGGGTCCGGCGGCGGCGCGGGGCTCCCCCTGCGGCCGCGCCCGGCACTGCGCCGGCTGCCAGACAAAAGTTCGGAGCTGCGCCTGCAGCAACTTCGCAGTCCTCGTGTCCCCCCCCCTTTTTTTTTTTTTCTTCCCCCTTTCCCTAAATGACCTCAGTTCGGCTGAAGCGGGTGTTCGCGGCGGCTTCGACGAGAGCAAGCTGATGACTGAGAAAGGTCCCCCGTCTTTGTGACATCCCCCCAAGCGGGGAGGATGCAATTTTGCCGTCAGGTTTAAGTTGAATGCTTTCCCGACGTAACTTACTGTAATAGCTTTGGTTGTACGGTCTAACGGCAAGTGAATTCTCCAGCCTGGTTTGGAAAATTAACATTTGGTAAAATCTAATTGGAAGAAAGAATTCGGGAGTCTCTTGTTTTCCTCGTTGTCTCTAAACAGATTTGTTGACAACAACTGCATTTTTTTAATTATAGGCAGGGCTTTTTTTTCTTGATAAAACTTCACGTATTGCTTTGAAGATTTAAACTAGTGGTTGTAGTTGCCTGATCAGCATACGTATTTTAAAAGCAACGCAAATATGGAAGTGAAAATTGAGTCTGAAAGCGTTTGACAGTCATGCACCAACTGACCAGTTCCCAGCCTCTGCTTAGGAGGAAGTTAATCGGACAAGTAGAAGAACAGCAACAGCAGCCAGAGGCAGATCAGAAGGATGACACCTGGAATTGTCAGAACGCCTTTTGCCCCATTCTTTTAAATACTAAAAAAAAAAATAAAAAAACCACTGACCAGATACTCTGTACCTTCTCTGCTTCTCTTTCAGTTCTTTCATGCTTCACAGTTCTTCCCTTCCCCCCATCTTACTTTTCCTTGTCCCCTATTTCTTCCTTGTTTAATTTCATTAGACTCGTGGGGATGCAGCACCGTAGCTGTAAAAAGCTGTTCTGCTTGTTCTACTATGCAGTTTCTATTTATTCATATCCTGGGTCTTGTGGTTTGTCAGGCAAAGTTTGGTGTAACTCTCATTGGCTTACTTTGCAGGGAGTTTACTGCTGCTAAAAAACTAAGTTGGGCTTCTTTCCAAATATTTTTCATCTATGGATAGTATTTTTATACTACAGATCATTTAAATGTTTAAATTATGTTATTGTCATGGTGTAAGGAAAGGATATTGTGGAAAATACTTCATAAAATCTGTAAATACATCCCAGGATATTGCCCATGCTTCTAAAAAAGCATTTCTTCTAAAGTTAAGTGTATATTTTGGTGTATGGGAATGGACTTGTTTCACTTCACAATGAATCTCATGCGATTGAGGTAATAATTTTTTTTTTTTTTTTTAAGATGTGATTGCCAAAGATGAGCAGAAGTTAGCTGGGAAGGGTTCCCCCCCAAGTGAATATTGTAATATATATATATCCCACTGTATTTTAAAGTTGTCTTTGAACAACTGGTTTTATTCTTCAGATGTAAGTATTTGTCAGCGATACAGTGTCTTTCTGAGCTCCTGAATCTTCTTGAAGTAGTGCCAGAGAAGGATTTCAGTGATTAGAACATGAATAAGTATAGCAGTAGGAAGACAAAGCCTTTTCTTTTGGAAGTGACTGGCGGCAGATAGCGAAGCTGTGTTTTGTGCAGAAAGCGTACTGGGATTATTTTCATGCAGTTGTATGTATTTTTTTCGAAGTTGACTGGAACAGCGTGTCCTTTTGAAATCTTTCGTGTGTCATGTCAGGAAACTGGCCTTACTACCAGCAGTTAATCGGGTTAATGGGCAGCTAGAGTTTGGACCTCTGGCAGAGATGGTACACTTCTTATTTGCGCTATGTGACTTAGTTTTCTTCCACGGAGGTTCTGACTTGGACTCCCAGAGAAATGCTCTTCAGTGGCAATGCCTGTAATTACGTTTCAGAATGTATTTTAAAAGATCATCTATTTGTTCCTTATTAGCAACAAAAACTGAGTTAATAATCTAATGGCATCCTGTAAGATGCTGATTAGACCAAATGAGGGGTTAGGAGTTGCCTTCCACCTCTTTTATATCTATTTCCTTTTTCCTTCTTCTCCTTTCTTCTTCTTGGCTTTTTCTGGTATACATAGGGGGTTTTTTTTGCATACATTTACAAGGATAGGCTTGAATCTCTCTTCTCCCAAGAACTTGAGTTAAGTTTCTAGTCTTCCAGTTCAATATTATGTTGAGTTACATATTAGTAGTGTCCATTTCTGTTTGATGTGAATCTGGAAGCAACACACATTCTGTGGAAATGGGCCATAATAGTCTAAATGCCTTTGTCGTATTCTCTGTATTCCCTCTACAGTACTTGCTCATCTTAGAGAAAGCAGTGACGTCAGTCTTTGAAAAGTAAACTGTTTTGAATTATTGACTGGCAACCACGCGTTCAGCAATTGAGATGAATACATGTGTGTCCACTGACCAGAAGCCAGATTAAAATGAACAAAATCCCTCTCTAAATGGATCAAGGAGCCAAGAAGTTTATTCTCTGAAATGATGTCATAGCAGAGTGCATAGAGAGGGTACGAGAGGCAAAACTGGGCTATGTTTTTTCCTGTTTCCAGGATTGATTTACACACTATTCAATAGAAGTTGAAGCTATCCTCACATAAATTTATATTCTATCTTTATATAAATTATATGTATTTTTTTCTTTCTAGCATGAAAACTTGGCAAGTGTTACGGCTTTATATTAAAGCATTCTGACAAGAAAAGTGCATCAAAATCTTCCAAAGTTTTCAGAAACATAGAATTGTAACACAAGGCTTATAAATCCAGTGGACTTCATTCACACTATGAAAGAATTGAGGACACTGTGACCATAACTGGTTAAATTTGTGCTCTAGATTTACTGATGTCTGATGTTTTCAGATACTGAGTTGTGATTGTTGGTAACACTTATTTGGCGAGCAAAATGATTTTTCTCAGTCATCTCAAAGCACAAATCAGAAATGTTGATCAATGAATTTATTGTGAAACAAACACTCTTAAATCATGTCAGCATATTAGTTAGACATTTTAGAAATGTATACAAGATCAGCTTAATTTAATTACCCAAGAAAGCATTAGCAGTGCCTTAAGAGCTACTTGAGGGCACTGTGGTAATCGTAACACGCGATCCTAGCTAAAAGTAGTACTGCCAATACCGTTCAACTTACTCGGTGGCAACCTAGAGCTCTCCATTGTACTTAATTGCTAATAGGAGCAAACACGGACTTGAGGACTGACATCGAGTGCTATAGTGTGGGGAGGTATAAAGCTAAGCAGCATTTTTGTGCTCTGTAGTACCAATATATTTCAGTGTCTCTTACTGTAATTTCTCAGTCTGTAACAGTAAATATTTTTTCTGATTTCCAGGTGATAATGCAGCTTTTGTAGCTGCGTTTTACTCCTTAGAAAGTCTTTAATTGTCAGCTATTGAAAACATAGAGATGAACTTTAAAAAGATTATTATTTCTCTTAAAATACTAGCTTTAAACATAACCCTTAGAGCTTTCTAAAAGTTAAATTTTCCTTTATGAAAGAGCCTGATTCAGATTAGCATATTTTCTTTGTCTTCTTTGCAGAGTGTCTTACAATGTTCTGGATGTTCTGCGGTTTAGAATAAAGCTATAGAAAAAAATCAGTTTCCTCCTTATGCTGGAAAAATTACACTTCCTGGCCACCCACATGTAAACCTCTTCAGGGAAAAAAAGCCCCTCTCAAATATCTATGTTTTAAAAGAACTGCATTGTCTTACTGTTTGAGTTTACAGTAGCATCAATAAAGGTGCTGAGGCTAACACTTTTACCGTTCTTTGAAATACATCCGGAAATGTAGAGCCGTGTGAAGTTATTCCAAACAATTTCATTTAAAGGAAAATTCCCAAGAAAGCTCATCTTTTCAGTGCGCAATAAAATGTCGTGTTCTTTCTGGTTTAGTGGTCTGCTGCTCTTTTGGGACTTAGCAGGAGAAAATCAGTGATCTAAAACGAATCATGCAGTCTGTTCCTTGGTAGCCTGGTATTAATACATCTGTGAACAGTGGGAAATTGAGCAATTGTTGGAAGCAAACTATGTCCAAGTTTGTGTCAAAATACCATACAATCAGCATTTGTAATCCTTCCATGTTTCCAAAGGGGTGTCCTGGGTTTGAATTCTTCCTGTGTATCTTGCTAAATCAGACTGGGCCACTATCAGAAGTCAGGAAACCTCTGAAGTGTACATGGTTTGTTTTGGGAGGCAGTTGTGCATCCTGTTCGAAGCTGGCTATCTTTGCCGTCACACTGTTACAGGGCCTTAAAAGGAAGCAATCTAAGGACTAATCCAGTGAGTGAATAAGACCTCCAAAGAACACTCAGGAAATGGTGTTGATGTTTGATGTGCTGCATTGCTTCCTCTGAATATTGGGCTTCTCCCAAAGTAATATTAATAAAAGCTGCTTCTCCAACTACTGTCTCTCAGTTTAAACTTAAAGCAGAAGGCTTAACCTATTGCCGTGAGAGATCCCATGACAATTTTGCAAGAGCGGCATACAGCTTGGGGTTATGCAAGATAATTAGCTTAGGTAATTACATTCTGATCACCTGCATCCCCCTGTAGTTTCAGTTGAATGTGGGATAGTTTTGCACATCCTGCCCTAAATTGTCAAGTATTTGCTATACTGTGGAAAAGTTTTCATTCCAGTCTAATGACGCTTTAAACGATTTCTGCGTAAAACTTTATAAAACCCTTCTCAAACCAAAGCATCCAGCAAGTAGGCGTCGGTGAGCTGAAGCTTTCACTGCTCTTATTTTGTAGCTGTGACCTTTTTAAAGGTTGTTGATCGTTTATTAGATGGTTTAGCTCTAATGTATTACTTTGTGTGTGGGTAATACCAGTCATGAACCCACTTACTGCACAGGGAGCTGACAATATATTTACAGCCTTTTTCATCCTATCTTTTTTTCTTCATGCTTTGCTGCTTTTTGCTGCTTTTTCTAAACAATTTTTCCATCTCAGTTTACTCTTGAAATACTGTCTTTATTACCTGTGATGGAATTTTCGTGGTTTATTTTAACCATTAATTTTGCTTTAAATTGTTCAAGTGTTGTTTGGCATTTATACTTGCTTGGACTCTCTTCCTGAATAAATTCAATTTCTTCTTGCTTGGTAGCTATTAAAACAGGCCACTTTTCAACCAGTTGTAAGATTAATGTATTATCTTCTGTAAGCTTTTTCATTTTGCACTGCTGAGTATGTGTATGCTGTAATAGCTTCAACTCCAGTTGAACTAGGTATAAAGGTGGTAGCTTTATACTCCTACCAGAAATACAGAATTTACGAGCTTGTCCAAGTTCTGTGGTTTTTGTAGCCTGTTCTGAATTTTGTGGTTTTATTTTTATGCTTCTAGTAGTGTATATTAAGGACCTAACTAATGTAAAGCTTTGGTGTAAAGTTTGCATCCAGTTGCACTTGGAGCAGATGCTTCAGTTTGGGCGTTTTCATAATCTGGGAAATGGGCTTTTTGGTAATCTGGGAAATGGGTTTTTTGCTCTTCTCCAACCTCCAGTCAGTTGCTTAATTTTAAATGGATAGGTAGTTGAGCCGAGCTATTTAAATAACCTGAAATGAAGAAGCTGTTCTTTCTGTTCATGTGGAAGAGATTACTTGCACTGAAATTTGTTGCCATGCTTCAGCAATCCCTCATTCCAAATTATTAATAACTACCTTCTATTATTTCTCTGATTTCTCTTTCAGACCTTGAATGTTGTTTTTATGATTTAAATTTCAATACATTACTCTTAAGATTTCATATTACAACTTTGCACAATTTTAATTTGTTTTTTCTTTTGAAATACTGTCTTCAGGTGCATTGTAGCTAGAGATAACAGGAGGGTGTTTAATTCCACATTTTTTTCCACACAGAAGGCCACCTTCCTGTTAGCTTCACTTGCTACAGACACTTCCTTGCTTAGTTTACTGAGTCAAGTACCTGGTCATGTCCAAACCTTGGGGAACCTGCTGGTCCAAGGGTTCTCTCTGTTCTCCTGCTTGCTATCCTCATTCAGATAATTCTGCTTCTTTTTTTTAGGTTTATAGTAGTACTAAAAGGAGGCCATGTCTTCCAGACTTTCTTTGGGGTGGGATTGTTCGGCAGGAACAAGATGGATTTTTGAGGACTAAGGGTAGGAAAAAAAGTTTTTGCTTGAATGTTTCAATTTTTTCCACTTCTGAATTGTAATAATTCTCAAATGTTTACATAAATACAATTTTTGCTTTAAAAGTCTTCATTAACAGAATCTAGAAACTCATGGAAATTGTTACTATGATTCTGACTAAAAATGTCTTGCTTTTAGTATTCCTTCAGTGTTAAATTAGGAAGATCAGTGGTTTTAAAAACTTACGATGTGTGGATCTTCTAGAAAAACTTCTGAGTGAGGTGTGGACCCCTGTACAGCAAATAGAGACTTCTTCTCAGTAGACTTGCTCTTCTGAAGGTGTGTGATTTCACATGAGCTGCAAGCTGTTAACTCTGCAGTTGTGAAAACGAATAGACTTGCCAATATTAATGCTTGCCTGGTCATTTGATCAGCTGGATCAGGTTACTGGTCCAGCTGAAACTAACCTTTGTCCCCACATTCTCCTGCTTCCCCTTGCCTCCCCTCCATCCCTCTGATGGGATTATCAGCTGAAAATTCACAGTGTCACCCTAACATTAGGGAAGGCACAAAGGGGAAAGGAACACTCATGGTGGAAATGCTTGGAGCTGGGCAATGACGATGGTGTGAGGACAAACCTCAGCTCCCTATTTATGGGCTCTCTCATAGTTTGGCAGAGGCTGCTCTGTAGCTCATTCTCCCTTTCTTTCATGAACCTACAAGTAGCCCATAGATTGCAAGAGTTTTTTGAATGTTAGATCAAAAGCCATTGAAAGGCATTCAACCTGGATACGAACAGGTGTCTTTTTCTATTCTAGGTGGGGGGAATGGTTGCAAGTGTGAAAATACACAGTAAACAGTGTTGTAGGTAGTGGTTTCTACTTTTAATTTGTAAGCTTTTAACTTTTCCAAAAGCTTTCACATTTATTAAATAACCTGAATTCTAGAATTGAAGAGTTGCAGGAAATAGAACAGAAATCTATTGAAAAATGAAGCAGATCATCTCATGCAAAAAATATGTTTTTTCACCTGAATGAGTTGGGAAGAATTTATTCTTCTGAAAAAGTCTAGATGATGGTATTCTTTATATTCTTAATGGCTATTATTGATGTAAGCATTGTTTACTGAAAAAAAAAAAGGAAGTTGAATGTTAAAAGAATTTAGATCATCCTGCAATTGAGGCATTCTTTACTATCATTATCACCAACAAAATACAGCATTAATAGTTGTTTATTCCAAGATCATCAAGCACTTAAGCATGAATCTTGTTATTTTTCCTTAACACCTGTGGAGAGCCGATGTCTGATAAATGACTGTGTGCAAACAAGTGGAAATTAGAGAACTTTGACGAGAAGATGGGTTCTTTTAAGCCAACTTTGTCTCTTTTCAAGCTATTAGTAAGGTTAACACACGAGGTCCTTAATGAAACTTGGAAGTTCTTCTTAAGGTAGTTAATGTGCTTTAATCCAAATACATTTTTTCCAGCTTCTTGTCATTTGAAGGCACAGGCAATACACTTACACTGGATTTTTAGGACACAAAGGTAGATGTTTAGCAGGCAGCAGTACATGGTGTACTGACATTAATACAGTCTGCTGTATTATGCTGTGACCTGGAGTTGAGTCATGTTACCTTCTTCCCCCAGACAAGTGTATCAGGTCTTACCTCTTCCCACCAAGCAGGTAATCAGTCCTCCCATAGAAGAGGGGCTAAGGGCATTTGCCGGAGAATGTGGGATGGGGTGGGGAGGGGAGAGGAGGTTGTGAGGATGTGTTGGTGCTGGACAGAGTGGGTAGTGCAATCTGTCATCTTGAAATTAGGACATAGTGTAGGTGCGTAAGGCAAGGTGTGGTCTCTAGTTTGAGCATGCTGATGAGGGTGTTTCAGCTACTGAAAATTTGTACTGAGCATAAGGACTGTTTCAGTCCTTTTTTTTGTTTTGTTTCTTTGTTTGTGAAGATGCTGTAAAGCAAAGTGGTGAACTTTAAAAAAATTGAAATAGGATTTGAAGGGATTTGCTAGATTCCGGTCAGATGACATTATCGCAGTCATGGTAGAAAGTTCGATCTAGTTACTAGAACTTGGAATCAAATAAGAGCAAAACTTAAAATATCTCGAAGAAATTGTGAAGTCTTTTGCTTTTTTTAATTGCTTAGTATGTCTAGCCCAAAAATGCATTAGGAAGGATACCTAGCTCTTGCCTAACTTTCAACAATAGATCTTAACATAGAACTTTAATGCAATAAATTTGTAGTAGTTAATGTTTTAATCCATATTTTTTACCTTTGCAGAAACTGATACACAAGGGAGCAGGTGGCTTATCCAGAATCACTGGACAGACAGATAGAGAGTGTTTTTGGTGTATTTTATTGGTATGTTTGAAATGATGTTATAGTTTAAATGCAGAAGGAGCAAGTTATTTGTTAACTGAATAGTTATCTGAGGGCAAAGATAAGTGATCAGCTTAATTAGTTGGTACACTGGGGACACAGCCACATTTTTTTCATGAAAAGAAGTTTTTATTGTGGAAAGACAACTTTCATCTTTTTATACCAGTGGGATAAAAATGTTTATTAAATGCATTAAATATCACTGAGTATGTATTTTATTTCTTTTAATGGGCAGCCCATTTCCGCAAGAACTTTGCATGAACTGGTAGGGGAAAAGGTAGATCAGATTTTTTTCACATGTACTCTTAAAATATTCATCCAGATTATTAGTATTCTGGGACATCTGAGAAGATGTGTTGTTAATCACAAGATGCATTTTGAATTATGTTAGAAGTAACTGGAGGACCTGGATTCAGTTTCTCCAAAGTTGGTAAAAATAAGATTCAGAGATGTCTGAAGTCATTATTGTCTTTTCAGAGTGTGAAATGGAGAGGAGAAAGTTACTTTTAAATATCAGAAGCTAAGAATTAACTAAAGTTAGAAGTAGAGGTTTTTGAAAACCTGTAGTGGAAACAGATGTCTTGAAAATGTTTATTTTGTTATTATTAAGACAAAATCAAATTTCAGGGTGTTTCATGCTTGTTCAGCGGTTCAAAAAGAAAAACTAATTAAAATAGTTTGTGCTTTTAACAAAATGTGGAGGAATAGGGTTGATCAGTTGAAGATTGAATTGTGTCTTAATTTCACGTCTCGGACATGGGAAGAGGTCATAGAAAAGAGGAGAATGCAGATGCTGAAAGGTTTAAAACACTGGGTTGAAAACTCTCATGTGCGATTTGTGAAGTCGTATGAGCAATCATGCCAACTTTCTAGGTGTGGCAGAGAGTTAGTCAGAAGAAGGGTGTGACCCACAAAATGCATGGCAAGGAGAGCAAGTTTGACCATGGTGGAAAACTCAAATACTCATGTCTGCATGCCTGTGTTTTAAAACAGCTGAACCTGTGGCAAACCAGATGGAGTCGTCTTCAAAAATTGCAAGGTGTGGTTGTGGTTTGGATGTTAGGTCATCCCTTACTCAAAAACTCAGTGAACTTGTGTTCATGTACTTGGAGATGACCGTGATAGAGATGGTTCGTACTCGTCCTGTATTACCAAGACTGCTGGATTATGGTTATCTTGGGATGTTCAGACCAGCAGTGTAGTGAGGAGTTCTTTAGACATTGTCTTGGCCAGGAGATTCAACTTAAAAACAGAAGAAACAAAAAACCCTACCCCCTCCCCTTCAATATGCTAGAAGTAGTCTTTGTATTTTAACTTGAAAATTAATCAGCTGTCGTGCTTTAGCTAGCTGGTCCGTGTGATACACTTGAAGGCAAGCCCCTCTGGGTGAGGACTCCCTTGGAATGTGTGTCCTTCAGTCATGCTGAAAGACTGTATCAGTGTAGTCACTTTTTTCTAAGAGGATAGATTGAGAAGGAAGAAGTCAGTTCTATTCATTGATTTCTAGTTTGTGTTCTTTCAAAATTTAAGGACTTGTCTCTAAATGTTATAAATAAAGCTCTATTAGTATCAAATTTATTATTTTGAAATTTAGGAATGGATATGGAAGAGACTACAGGTAATACTGTATATCAGTGTTTGTGTAACTTTTTCATGAATGTGTGTATTATAATAAACATGTTTTCCATCTTTCTCCTTTTCATACAAAGTAGAGAAAACATAGAGATAAGTATGCAGCTATATTTATTTTATTGCTTTATTTACTTAGTCATTTTAGATTTGGTTTCCAGATTTATCGCTACCATCATTCAACTGCTTTCAGTGAAGGTATGTTACCAGTTTGCCCCACTACGTCCGCAAGACTCTCGCTGTTGAATCTTTGCTCAACAGCTAATTTGCAATATTCATTCAGCTGTCACATTCCATTTTACTGTTGAATCCAAAGATAATGAAGACTATGTTTTGCCAGTCTCAACCATGGATGGTATCCTGTTAACTCCAGTTCTTGCCTTACTTATTATTAGTGAGAGTGCTTTCCATAAGAAGCTGTGCTAGGTGCTGGTTGTGCTGGGTCACAGCTGGAGTTTGGTGGGTCTCTCATTTCTGTTAGATCAGTACCGTTGCACTAAATTTTGTTTACCTCTTTGTACTTCCTGACACTATGTAAACTAATTTTTTTGATTCCTCTGTGCTTACTTTTTCTTTGTGGCTTTGGTATGCTTTCAGGCAATTTCTGACATGGTTAGGATTTTATTAATTCATATTCTCTGCATTCTCTCAGCATGTGAGTGCGTTTGCCTCAGTGCCAGTGTTTCATTAGGAGCTCTGAGTTCAGTGCATTGGTTCCTACTTCTGCAATTACATTATTCATTTCTCAATTTTTAAGTTTGATGCATGTGTTATACATTTCTCTTTCTGGTCCCAGAACATTTTCATGGTGTGTACTGTTAAATAATAAGTTTCTGGGTTGAAACTGAGGTACTATTTTTAACCATTAAAGGTATAAATGGTTTGAGACCCAGTTACTTGAGGGAGCAAGTTGAGTACAGTGGAATAGTTAGACCTCTTTTGCTATAAATGGGAGGAAGGGGTGGATAGACTGCTCTCTGTAAAGGCTTCTCAAATTGAAATTAATTTCTTTTCTTGTTCTAGCATATCCCAGTTTGGCTAATCTCTTGAGTGTAATGAAAGCTCCATCTCCATATTTTACTGTAGGTAGGTGAAAGTTCTGGATGGAAGTCTAGGTGTGATTTGATTCCATAGAGCTTGAGTTTTTAAGATTGTCTGTTAACTGGAAAATGGAGCTTGGATTCTTGTTAATATATTTAAAATGTCAATGATTTCGCATTGTAGTAGCTTTGTCACTACTTCACGTTAAAATATTTTGTATGTTAGTGCATCTTCTACAGTGGGTGCGCTAACTTAAGTTAGTATTTGGGCTTGACTATCTTAAAGTTTAGACTTGCTTTGTACTTGCTAAGTTACTGTGTAGAGTTAATATGCAGACAAATGAGGCTCAGCTGAAAATAATATCCTAAACAAAGAATAACAAGAAATTATTGCCTCTGTTAAGTAAACCCCTTCATTGCTAGTCTAGTTCCTTAGGGAACTGCACTGATCTGGTCACGTTGACAGTTAGCCTGCCCTTCCAGTTTTTGAAGCTATTGGCCAGTATCTGATCATTGACAGTATTAGAGATCTCAAAGACACTCAGCTTTTATAAACTGTGAATATTAGTAACTCAGTAGCAGAGGGAGACCTGAAGTAGCAGTTTTTGTCTCCAGGTTAATCGCTAATATTTTTTTTTACCTGCCAGCTGACCACTTGGCATGCATGTAGCTCAGAAGTAACTACATAGCTGTATTGCATTTGACCAGTAAGTAGACAGGACAAACAAGGAATAGTTGCTAATTTTGAGACTTTGGGACCAGAGGCAGGGAACTGGAGAAAATGCAGAGAAAGGTGGTCATAGGAGGCCTGGGAGGAGGTAGGATTTTTCATGGGAAGAGATAGAAATGGAGTATAGGAACCTATGCATTATTAATTTCACTGCTTGCAAAATAGCTTTACTGTTAGTCCTCGTAAAGCTTCGTCACATGCTTGTTCCTCTTTCTTAGCTTCATTTTCTTTGTCTCACCTAGCCGGTTTAAAACTGGTTCTGTGGCTTACCTTGAAACTCTGCTTCTACCCTGCACAGGGTAGCTTTTGTAATTTCAGAAAGTAGTTACTAAAATTGACTTAGGAATGATTTATTTTTGTAAGTCCACAAATAAACTTGTGGCTGATTAAGGTAAAAAGTACATGCACAAATGCTTACAGTATTCAGAAGTGAATATGTACGCTATTAAAATTTTGTGAAAAGTTGGTATTTTGTAGTTGCAGTGTGTTATGGAAAACAGCTGGGTGGCTGCACATGTATTTTACAGTGCTATGCAAGGTGCAGGTGTTTTTGTGTTTAGGAGTGGTGGTAGTTACCTCTGCTACAACTTTGACTAAGTTTTAGTTTTAGATCCCAAATTCTGCTTCATCTAATTTAAAGTTTTAGTTACGATCTTCTAATACAGATATTATTTTGAGTTACATTGTTGTGCTTCCTGAAGAAGTGAAATAATGAGGAAGAAAAAAGTGTGGGTTTTGTTTTGCTTTTTTTACTAGGATTAAATGAGTCCTAAGATTGAATCTTAATATAGACCTCTTTCTTTCCCTGGATTTACCTTGACAGGCTAACAATTACCAAAACTACTTTTAAAAAGAGATGTGAACATGGGCTGGTTAGCATTTCATACTAGTTTTTAGTATTTAGTATTTTTTAGTATTTTCAAAAGTATTTACAAGTATTTATAGTACAAATAAGAATCACAGATAACATATTCAGTAAATAAATACTATGTCATAACAAATACCATATTAATTTATTAGTAGTATTATAAGTACTTAATATTCGTTAATATTTGTTAAAAATATATATTGGGGGACAAAATATTAAGGCATGATGCAGACAGCCTATGTCACTCGCAGCTTTCTGTTCCTGCAGACAGTGGTCCCGTCCTCACCTTGTGTTTTTGCTTGCATTACATTTTGTACTTGTCTGATCCCTTATTGAAATGATTTAGCTCACTAACTAGGTAGGAAGCTAATCTAACAGAAGGAAAGTGAACTTTTGAAACTTTAGTGAGCTTATTTGGTTTATGGGTGGGTCAGGGAAACATCGGATGATGATCAAAAGAGTTTGGAGTTGTGCTGTGTAGCCAGGCAAGGGAGTGCGTGGGCCAGCCCCCAGGTTCAGTGGTGCTGAGTTGTCTTGTTGAACTGCACCCGTACATGTGGATTTCTTCAGGCTTTGCCACTTTCTAAATACTGTGCTTTCTTCCTCTCTTTAAGAAAAAGCCTTTTTTTTTTTTTTTAATTTTCTTGAGTATGTGAGACATGATGATGTTGAATTATCTGGAGTACAAATCAGATTGTTGTTGTTGTTAATAAGCCTGATGAACAAACAGTGGTCATCTCCTTGCATATAAGTAAAAGTATCTTCTGTTCTTAGTTTAAGTGCTTACTAACAACACCTGGACCAGAATATTTGGAAACTGGTTACTCTGTGGTTGCAAGAGAATATGTTTAGTTTTTTAATCAAGCCTGTTTCCATGAGCTGAATTTGTGGTTTATAGAACCTTGATTTTTTTTTTTGTAGTTCACCTTAACAGAAGCAGATCCTCCCAAAGTTTGCTGTCTGTCCACTTGTTATGTACAGCTCTGAAGCTACTTGCTACTGTCTTTGAGTTTCTGTCTGCATTACCTCTGATAAGCACAACAGAAAAAAAACCCCTCTGACAGTGTTTGGGTGCTTCTTAAAGGTGTTAAGACTAATGTTGCTAGTGTGTATAGTGCTGTTAATGAACGCACTAGACAAAAAGTGCTGTAAAAGTATAAAGTCCAGTTTCAGTTACTCCTAGCTGTGTGTTCTACAGCCTAAAGAAGAGAACAAGGGATTGCAAAGAAGGAAGAGCATAATGTGACTGTTTGAGCATTTTAAAGATAATGTCAGTAGAATAAATTAATGCTGTATTTCTAAGTATCTTAATTTTCCTCAGTCCTTTTTTCTCTTTACTGCGCTATTAGTTCTTTTGCAAGTGGGGTAAGAGTAGCAGTATCATCATGTATGATGTACAAAATACAGTGGGTTAAAGAAACAGAATGCTTGTTCAGAAATAAATGTAAAATATTATAGAAAAGTTTAATATTAAAACCTAAATATTTTCATAGTTTCCAGTAATGTTTTCAGAATAAACATTTTAGATATTTTATACAAGCTGGTTACTAAGAGTTTGATAGAGACTTCCCTTTTACTAAGCTTAAGTTTCCTGTTTTTCTGTAAGGATGTATATAAGTGAGCCAATTAAGTATGGTCTGATGCTTTTTTCTTTTCAGAAAGATGAAGGTAGTGATGGTAGTTTGAGTGATAGCCACATATCTCCTCCCGCCAAACGTACCTCAAAACATGCTGATCCTGTGTGCAAAGAGAAATCAAAATCACGCAGTACTGGGCAGCGAGAGGAATGGAGCATCTCAACTGGACAGTCCAGGTAACTTGGTGCCAAGAGAAAAATGAAGTCTTACCAATTTTTCCTGTATCGTTAACCCGCTTACGCTATTTCTGCTGTGAGCTGCAGCTCACGTTCAAAAGTGTGTTTTTGAAGTGTGTTATTTTCATACAATTTTCTTTTAGTTTAAGACTTCAGGAGCATGGTTACATCAATCCTCTCATCTCTGTGTTTCCTTTCTATGCAAATCTGTGTAAAAATGGAAAATAATTTTATTTGAGATGCAGTCTGAATTCTAGATTCTTGATACATCCAAGTTTAGTGACTTAATTGGTATTTTTATGTACTCAAGATATAAGAAGACATGACATTTTAATTAGGAAATCAATGTTATCCTCATCTTTAAGGAATGGATAATGGTCAAGTTTCTTTCTTTCCATTGTCATTTTCAGCCTCTCTTCCCTGTTTGGTTACAAGGACTCAAGTTAAATTACTGTATTTTATTAAATATAGTCTCAATCCTGCCACATTTTTACAACTTAAAATGAAACTCATTACTTCTCTTTCATAAGTCTGATTAATAACATTTTACAAAGCATTCTTGTGTTCATAAGGTTCTTCACATGATTACAAGTAGTTATGAGACAGTATAGACAGTATGTTCCTGGGCCATGAACTTTCAGTTAATACTCCTTCTTTTGTAGATATATATTTCATATTTATGTACAAATCAAAATTGTTCTTGCAGTGCTTTGTATGTAAGAATGACTGTAATTCAATACTGGACTGTCGTCTGCTAGGATGAAGTATATTTAAAAGCTATGTAAATCTTAAAATATCTTTTTTTGTTTGTTTTTCCCTTTTAAAAAGAATAAATATAACTTTTTATGTGCCAAGGACATCTGGGAATGTATTGAACTCATCCACCTTCTATTTCTTTTGTTTATAAGACTAGACTTGTACTGTACCTATTAGAAATGCTAAGAAACAAGAAAATATTTAATGTGGCTGGGAGAATTTAGATGACTGTGTCAAACGAAATTTGGCCAGGATACTGAAACTCATGTTGTTACTCATGTAGAAGCAACTGCGACATGTCTTTGCATCTGAGGATTTTTTTGTTGTTTTCTGCCAAAATCCGAAGCGCTGGGCCTAATAGTGATCTTGAGTCACTAAGACTTTTCCCAAAAGTTTTGCTGCTTCTACTTGTTTATCCAAAGTGTTTGAATGATAATTACCTTTGAAGAGCTGTATCAAGCTTCTGTTCTGAAACTTAAGGGGAGAGTTAATAGTAGGACATGGCATGAGGGAACATTGGAGGGATTAATAAAAGAGTTGTTCAGATAGTTGGGGGGGGATTCATAGAATTGCTGTTTGGCAGTTCTGTTCTCATTCCAGAGTTACAATGTTGCAGACTCCTAGGAGGCTACGTGTCACAAAGGTTTGGAAGCCATGGTGCATCTAATAACATTCCATGTCTAAAGTTCTATGGGCAGTGGGTAACTTGCTGGGCTAAGGGGTGTTAACATTATTTGTGGGTCTAATGTAATTGTTTCCTAGGTTAACTTCTCAGCCTGGTGCTACACTACCAAATGGACGTAGCTTATGTAAGTGTATTACAGTGGACTTTTTTGTATCTACTTCTACATTTAACAATTTTATGTCAATGATTTTCAGTTGCATATATTTTTGGTAACTTTGCTGATTACTCTGACCCTTTTGACTAGAAAAGTTACTGTTTTGGCTCAGTTTTCTTCTGTCAACATCTTGGATGCTCTCTGTGGACATGGGGAACATTCTTAGATGAAATTCCATTTCTCTTCTCAATTCAGACCTCTTGGCCGTGATCTTGATGTTCTCCTTGATTCCCAAATTTACTGTTACGAACTAATTTTGGCCTTCCTCTCTCAGCTGGTCTCTTTAATTTACTTACTCTCTTTGCTCATTTAAAATTTGGCCTTCTGTGGTTCTTAACATCACTTAATTCTACTAATGGTTTAGAGAGACCTGCCTTGTCTGCAGCTCCTGCTACCTTGAACAATTTTCCTATATGCTTGTACCTTACAAACTTGCCATCTCATTGATATCTCAGCTAAAACCACTTTGTCTTTTGTGTCCCTTTTTCATCAATTATGTCTTGTTTAGTTCTGTGTTGACTCTATGTGAGTGTTAATCCATTAAGCATATTTGCTCTGTTTATTATTTATTGTGGTGCCTAAGGAACAATCAGGAGGGGGATCTCTTTTTGTTTGGCATTGTACAGAGCAGCTGATACAACATACTGATTTCACAAGCAAATCTGTATCTGACCTTTTGATACTGTATTTGAAAGACTAAGAATTGAAACTGTGGACCAAGTGTGCATTTTAGTATTGGTGTTAACTTAAAAATATTGAATGGATATTTGAATGCCAAATTTTCATCATAAAGTAAGATTATCGTATAAGGAAACAAGCTTGAGTCTGAAGAAATAGCTTGTAAAACCACTTTGATAGGAATTTATAAAATATATTTTATTTAGTGAATACAAGGGTGCTCATACTGTGCTCCATAACTTTTGGTTTATTGTCCTTGCTAAGTATTCTCTTATTAATTCTTGTTTGTGAAAATGTTGTTTCCTGCATTTTGAAGTAGTAATACAAATTTCTCTTAGCTCTGAAAAGCCATCCCCTTCGAGGGGAAAAAAAGGGAGATGGGGACCATGCTTGCATAAACGGAGATATAGAAGTCAGAAAAAGTTGTCGGTCCAGGAAAAACAGATTTGAAACTTTGAATCAGAGTTTATTGTTTGATCAGCTAGTAAACAGGTATGTGGGGATACTTCAGTTGTATTCACAAAGCATCTCAATGATTTTTTAAAAAGTTAGAAAAACCTGTCTTCCAGTGCCATCTATGTGTTTTACTGTGGGAATGTATTAGTGTTGAGGCAAGCTAGATTGTGGTTTGAGTTACAGGCTGGGTCCTGTGCTGTAACTGCCTATATTATCCAAGCTCTAAATGCAAAGCAGCTTTCCAGACTTTCATTGAGGAGTAAGCTACTCTGTGTTTACACCTGGATAAAGCTGTGTATGTTGGCAGTTACTGCAGAGTGGCTGACGTGCCGTAAATCCACACCCTAGTTTGTTTCTTAGTAACCTGTTTCCGTAGTGATACCCTAGATGTGAAGTAAATTGGTGATTAGCAACAATGCTTGGGAGCTTTCTAGATCTTGCTTGTATGATTTTGATCATAAAATATCAAAAGTTTGTAGCTTTCTTTTTTTTGTTTTTGTTTTTTACCATTTGTTAGTAATTCACATAGGGTGGGTGTCACTTTTTGACATTTACTGTGCAGACAAAGTAGGTCAGAGGGAGGCATGGTCTGGTCTGAGCATAGGAATGGGAGCCAGAAATACTTTTCTTGAAATATTATTTCTGTGTGGCCCTGGGCAGGTCACTTAATATGCCTCAATTTTCTCACCTGTAAAACAGGTTTTAATAGTCACATCTGTGAGAGACTGCTTGCTCTAGTGCTTGGAAAATGATTTAAACATAAACAATTAATTACCAAGTATGATCTTTATTGTTAAATGTATTCTGTTGAATCTTTTATTAATTTAATTTTCTTTTTCAATTTACTCAGTAACTACTTGGTATCAGTTTACAAATTTATATTGAGTTACATTTATTTTTCTAGTTGCAGTTGAATCTCCCTCTCCTCATCAACAATAGGAAAAAGTCTACCATGAAGATTGTAATTTGATAAGATCATGGTACTGAAGTCTATATATGAACTTATACTGATAACAGTGTGTCCTGTAATCATTGGAGGTTTTTAAGAACAGGTTAGAGAAATGTCTGTCAGGAATGATTTAGATATTGTGTAGTTTGTTCTTGCCTGGCAGAGCAGGTGGATTTTTCCAGGTCCCCTCCAACGCTATTTTCTTTGATAGTAAACTATAGCATGATTTTACTTGAAGTGCTTATTTCGCACATCACAGATATTTTAGAAGAATTGTTTAAAATTGAAAGGAACGCTCATAATGGAACCTTGACTTTACTGACTTCTGTGACCAGAACTTCCATTGACTTTTTTCTAGGCTGGATTTCAGCCTTTAGATTTACATTTAAACAGCTTGAAAGAAAGGAAGTGAAAGTTTCTGCCTTCTTACAATTATTATAAAATTATAGTAGATTTCCACTGGAATTCTACTATAATCACCATAGAGAGCAGTAACTAGGTGTTCAGGCCAGGTGGCCAAATAATTGACTTGGCCTGGCGAATACCCTGTTGTTTTCTTCCTTATCAATGAAACATCTTGGCCAAGGTTATTATTTATACACCACTATTGTTTTGTCAACTGTTTGCAAATACTTCAGATAATGAAAATATAGGCTAATTAAGTAGTAGATGAGAAATGGTAGAGTAGTGAGCTCAAATAAAGAATGATGAAATTCTAGTTGTTACTGATACAACATTTTTAAAAAAAATAAAATCCCTTATGTATTAGTGTCTTTCTGAGGCCAGGGTAAGAAGCTGTAAAGTGTATGGGGTGGAGGCATTAATTGCTTTCCCAATATTATAATTAAGTAGGTAAAAAGCTTTACTTTCTTACTCTGCAAAGTTAATCTTATCTGACACCCAATCTAACATCTAAGCAGTTACAAATTTATATACTACAATTTACACTGAGCAAAAAAAATTTTTTAAAATGTTTTTTAAAATGTTAGAGCCTAATTTGAACCCCAAATTTTAATAGCATCAGCATTTCTTCTTTTGCATACTCTTTAGTTTATATCCTGTAGGTTCATCTTTCAGTTTTCTTTATTATGGTTGGTTTTGTAGTTAACTGGTAGATTCAAGAAGCTATCCTAAAATTTTCAGATTTTAATTCATTTGTGTATTTAGATGACTTATAGACCTTGGAGTAGCCATAACAGACCATAGAACTAGATGTGTTAGGTTGTTGGATGATGTGTAAGAAGTTCTGCATGTCTACTATTTTAAGACTGATTTTTTTTTTTTTTTGTGTTAACTGTTGCATATATTTTAGTACTGCTGAAGCTGTCTTACAGGAAATGGATAATATTAACAGCAGGAGAAATAGGCGGTCTGGGGAAGTAGAACGGCTACGAATGTGGACAGACACAGAATTTGTAAGTGTAGAGTGTCTCAGATCTTGAATAAAAGTGATATCAAGGGGGGGAGCGTGTTTGTTTTTGCAATCTCTGTGGATTTGTCTGTAGTTCTGTCACAAGGTTTCAGATCCTCTTCGTGGATAATGTTAAAGACATTTGATAAATTCAGAACAAAATTCATGGATGTATACTTTAATCATGTTTTATTTATTGATGAATTGACTTCCATGCTCTCTTGAGGTACTGTGGTGGTTCTCCTTTGGTTTGAAGCACACTCTGGTAGTCTGAAAACAGGACCAGGGACTATCATCTGCTTTTTCCCCTAAAACAGCTTGATACTGATGTTAACTATGTATTAGATGGACTAGGTACTGAGAGACTTATTTTATCACCTATTAAATGAGACTGCTTTTGTAGTCTTCCTGTGGAGGGCTGTGTTGGAAAAAGACTTTGCGGTTAGGGATTGTGTGGAATTACTTACTGAGCTGTGGGCTATTACTTACTGAGCTGTGGGCTAACACTGTGAGTGACATGGAACAGTACTGATAGGAGTGTATGTGAATTTTATTCCAGGAAAACATGGATATGTATTCTCGAGTGAAAAGAAGAAGGAAATCACTGAGGAGAAATAGCTATGGGATTCAGAACCATCATGAAGTGTCCACAGAAGGGGAAGAAGAAGGTATGGGTTGTAAAGAATTCTAAGAGTTTGTCTGAAATACTTAGAAAACAAAGCTTTCCTTAACACAAGATAGCAATATATTGCACTACAGGAAGTAAGCTGGTTTTGGATCTGGGTTTTGAGTTATTAAATAGACCAATTAACAAGACTACTGCAAATAAGTACACACTGAAGGATTCCTCCTCTTTAGAAGGAGGAGGAGTTTTAGGAGGGATATATACAAATAGTTTTCTTTAAACGAAAGCAAGTTTCTCTGAAAGTAGCAGACCAAACCCTGGTTTCTAAATGTTTATATACTATGTTCCCTTACTCCTGTTTTCTGTAACACTAAGTAATTGGAGCTTTCCTCATATTCCCTGTAACAATCCTCTGGTGCAAGCTGGGATGCGATGCATGTAGTCTACAACTATACATGTTCTAACTGACTCGCTATTTCTCATATACTGGGTGGCAGTTACCAGAAAGAATGTGTAATAGCCAGTTCTGCATCCTTCCTTTGGAGAAGGTGATAATTAAAGTCTCTGTTTTCTATCCATCCGCTGAATTTTGGAAGGCTTGTAGGCACACAACTGTATTTGAAATTCTACCTTCCTTTAAAAATTTGGATGAAACTGGTCAGTGGGTTCAAAAAGTATTGAGAAAGAAGGGCTATGGCTAACGGATGGCATGATCAACAGCATGCTTGTTTTCCTTAAGAAATTGGACTCAAACTTCAGGGATCCATACAGAGTTCAGCATAGTGTGTCTCGATTTTGAACTGAAACTGCTGTAGGAGGTATGGTCTGTCCCAATTAATAAGAATGCAGTCTTAATTCTGAGATCCATGGGTGGAAATACTGATCCTGTTAATAGATGGACCTAGGTGGTACCTTTGTACAGTGTGTTTATTTGCTTTGTGTAAAAATTACATTGTGAATCATAAAGTTGTACTTATTTTCATGCTGTCAAATACTTGATTTTCTGAGGCTCCTATGGGAAAAGAGTGAGAAGAAAGGCATTATTCTTAATTTGAAGGATAACTATTGAAGGAAAAAGATAGTGGATAGAAGTGATATTTGAACTAAAATTAATTTGACTCCATTTATTTTTCGTTCTGTTGCTTTTCCAGAACCTTCTGTGGGAAACTAGAAGGAAGTTTGACAGTGTGCTGTAGATTTATCTTGGTCTTCAAATTTCCAGTGACTTGCCAATGAGTGTTAATTAATAGGAGGGGAATAATTCTCAGTGGCCATTAAAATGTTAATTTTTAGGATGAAGAGAGCTCTGGCATCAAGTAGAAGTGTTCTGAAAATATTTTCTGTCCCCAACAGAGTCTCAGGAAGAAGATGGAGATATGGAAGTAGAAGAGGCTGAGGGAGAAGAAAATGATCGACCATATAATCTCAGACAGAGAAAAACTGTTGAAAGATACCAGGCCCCTCCAATAGGTGAGGAATTAGACAGTGCTCGTGCAGTTCTGCTCTACTGACCTCCAAGAATATCATGGGTGTGGGAAGGGAAAAGTTGGATGACTACTCCTCACTCCTGCCAGAGTTCCCAGGCAGCACTTTGTGACTTCCATCCTGCCTCTGTTTCTGTTCACCATGTCAATAGGACTACTGAGATACAATCTACCAATTTGTCAATGGTAGTGGCATTGCTAGTGCGTGCTGCCTCATTGAACTTTGCAAGTACTGCCATGTACTGGTCTCAGGGTTGGAGGTGAACAGATCAAGAAATAGTTGTCAGAAGTTGAATTCAGAAAGCAGTCTAATAAATTAGGTAATTACATAGAAAAAATAGTTACTGTTATGCCTGCTGTGATAAGCCTAATTCATAACTGTAGATAGATTGCATAGCAATCAATTACCACATTTTGCCTAGATGAGAAGTTTAGAATAGAAGAGTTCAGTTGGAAGGGACCTGCAACGATCAGTTGAGTCCAGCTGCCTGACCGCTTCAGGGCTTGACTGAAAGTTAAAGCGTGTTATTAAGGGCATTGTTCAAATGCCTCTTGAACACTGACAGGCTTGGGGCATCGGCCACCTCTCTAGGAAGGCTGTTCCAGTGTTTGACTACCCTCTCGGTAAAGAAGTGCTTCCTAATGTCAATTCTGAATTTGCCCTGATGCCGCTTTGAACCATTTCCACATGTCCTGTCACTGGATACCAGGGAGAAGAGATCAGCACCTCCATCTCTGCTTCCCATCCTCAGGAAGCTGTAGAGAGCAGTGAGGTTGTCTCAGTCTCCTTTTCTCCAAACTAGACAAACCTGTGTTCTTAGCCATTCCTCACAGGACATACCATCAAGCATCCATACAGGATTCAGTGTAGTGTCTCTTGATTTTGAACCTTTTAATACTTCTGCTTAAAATAATGTATTTTGTGCATATTTGGTTTAGATCAGTGATGTATGCAGTGTGCTATATCTTAAGGCAACTTGGAAATTAAGACTGTGATAGAGAAATGCTGTGGTTTATTTGTTAAGAGAAATTTCAAGACATCCCATATTATCAGCTGTGAAGAGGTTTCTGTATGGAGTTTCAAGTTCTGCAAATAAACTAAAAATGCTAGCGCCCTGGATGAATTATATTCTGTGCCATGATAGCCATAGCTGTGATGATTTGACGAGGCTGAGGGTGGAATTCCCATGACTGTATCAAGCCAAGTACAGTGATAGTGAGATAAAGCATAAGAGGTTTCATTTCCCTCCACCTTGACAGTTTTTTTCTTAATTTGAGCTTTCGGAGAAACCAGTGATAACATTATTGGTAAAGCAATAATCTAGCACTTCTGCGCTGCATTTAGATTAGTTTATTATTCTTTTGTAATTGGTTTGGTGTTACAAACCTGTAACTTCTCTTACTCAGTGCCAGCTCATCAAAAAAAGAGGGAGAATACACTGTTTGATATTCACAGATCTCCTGCAAGAAGAAGCCACATCAGGTAAATGTCAGTCTTTTGGTACTTAGTTGTTTGCTTTCCCTCAGTATATTTCTGTTAGCTTTTGATTTTCAAAACATTCTTGAGTGAGTTGTACAGTTCATTCACGCATGTGCATGGGTCTTGAATTGGATCTTAGGTTCAGAACCTGGTCGGCGTACAAAAATGAATTTCATAGCACTTCGCAATACCAGCAGAAGCTTTGTGATAAACAGAATGGTGCTGCAAGTACTGGAGGGTTGCACATTGCACTGTAGCTTTTTCTGTAAGGGTGTATATTTAGTGTTTAAATCCAAAGCAGCAGTTTAACAAATATCCCATTTCTATTCGACAAAAATAAACAAATCAGGGTAACGTTTTTTTGTTTTCTTCCAGTTCAAATTTCATCCAAGTAATAATAGCAATTTAATAACATACTTACCAAGCATAATTTTTGACTCTTTTGTGTCAAAGAAGTCTGGAATACACCAATTTGTCTTTGAAACTGTCAATAGGCTTTATTTAACAAAATAGATGAGATCAGAGCTTAATACATTTTTTTAAAAATAAACTTACTCAAGACTTCATGAACAGAATCCAAGTAAACGAATACTAGTCTCAGCTGAAACTCTTGTTTTATTGCTCAATTTAATGGGGTAGTGAAAATATGAAAAGTAAGTAACAGCAGAATCTTATGATTCTACAAGTTTCTTTGTAATATAAATAAAAACATTTAATTTTGAAGAGCTTTTTTAAATTTTGCTTAAAGTGCGTATGACATTTTGTTGGATAATCTCAGGACTTGTACTTGCTAGTAAGATACGAAGAGTGTGAAAGCTATTATCCCTTCAGTTTTAGCATGCTCATCGCGCCACTCTCATTTTATCCTTTCTTGTCAGGACACTGTCATAAAAATTCCTCCTAATTGCATGATATTCTCTTTGATACATTTAAATATGTATCTAATTTTTGGTCATTGAACAGTAAAACTGATTAACCATGTTATCCTTCGGCAAAAGACAGCTTGTTAGTGCATTATCATGGTCATACAAATGCTGCAGCTCACTATTTACTAAAAATACATCAATTTTTTTCTAGCAGCTAACTTTTTCATGCAAAAAAGTGCTTTTTTCAAACTGATATCAAACTGAACACCTTTTTGTACAGAAGATGTAATGTACATTCTCTAATATTTCTGAAACACTCAGTTTTCTGAAATACTGTCATACTAAAATAAGAAATGGTTCATACAGTCTTTGAATAGTAATTTTAATTAAATTCAGATCACAAGTTAAACTACAGTACACGTATTTTGTGAAACTGTTCTGCTGTTCAGAATTAATGACCTCATAAAAAGAGACCATATGCTTTAGGAAGTATGGAATTTTTTCAAAGAATATTTAAAGGGGAGGCATCAAACTGAGTAAGGAGATCTATATATTTCTGTTGTATTAGAGGTGGCTAACGTGGTTGGAAGCTTTCCTAAGTACAGTTGCTGCCTGATGAACTTTAGCAGCTTATTGGTTGAATACTCAATCACACTTGCTGAGGTAACATGGACTGGACCACATATCTTACGGGGATCTGTTTTAGTAATGTTCATGTTGAAATCGGATATCCCTCTGACAGTAAAAGATGTTGTTCCCTCCCAGATTATTTTGATACTTAATAAAACTAAAATTTGCATGCATCTTAAACTTGAACAGTACTGTACTTGCTGTTTCAATTTTCTTTTTATAAAAGAAACAAAACATGCCATTCTACTGCAAAAAGGACTGAGTGTTATGTTTATTTTGCCACTTCAATAGGAGAAAGAAGCATGCCATTCACAGCAGTGATACAACCTCTTCAGATGAAGAACGTTTTGAAAGAAGAAAATCTAAAAGCGTGGCCAGAGCAAGAAATAGGTATCAAAACATCCTTGGTCTTTAGGAGGGTTTGACTTTTTATTCATCAGAAAACAAGCAGAACTATTCTATAACGTTCTATCAGTTCTGCAGACTTTTGATTCTGCCTGTAATTACCTGCAGACACAGTTTTTTTGAAGTGTCATGACTAGATAATTAACAATAGTGATAAAAAGATGGAAAGATAAGAATATCTGTTTGATTCAGTTGGGTTGTGAGACAAACAACTTCTGTCGGTAAAAACAGATTTTTATTCTTGGTGTTACTTGGTCCCAGTTAGTTCAGTTGTACTCCCAATACTAGCTCTTATTCTTCTCTCTTCCTGTTGTGTAACAATATGTGCATTCTACACACCCAACACATATTTTTTTTGACCTTACATTTATTCACCAGTTATCTAAACATGGAAGGTCTATAAGGTATATTAGTAAATTTACTTACTGCCACAGATACAATACATTGGTTGGAAAACTGAACAGAAAAAAGAAGTGTTTTCTCATCTTTCTTTTTCCGCCTCTTCCTGTCTGCCACACGATTCCTTTTTCCAACCTGAGAAATTCCAAAGATGTACAACTACCAAAAGTGTAGTTCCAAGTGTAACCTGCATCTTATTGGTACCCTTCTTCCACCTTTTAATTGTATTTGACCTGATGTAATATCTGTGTAGGGGCTTAAAGCTTCTTTGAATACAAAGCTTCTTAGGAAGCTGGAACAGGTGGATGTGAGTTATGGCTGCAAGAAATATTTTTTATTTCCTTTCTTTGGACTCTAATGAGCTATATTTTTTTAAAATTTGTTTTCCTTGTACTGTTAATCCTTTTCTTACCATACTGAACTTACGTAGTTCATCACTGCCATTTGAGTGTGTCCTGTTATTTTGGTCAACGTTGTTTCCTCTGTGTTTAATCAAAATAGTCTGTCCAGCCTGGTTCTCCAGTTTGAAGTATCTGTATGGAAGCATAAAGCTATCTTTATGTTTAAGGAACTTCCAGATATACAAGAATAATTACCACAATAAAAAGGTTAGTTTTGATTACCTTATCAATCCAGGAAGGTCATCTCTTCAGGTAGCAGAAGGCATTTAATCTCTTGTTTCTTCCCATTCCAGCAAAATGACCAAACCAGAACAGTATTTATTTGGTGGGTTTTTTGTGTTGTTGAGCAGGTGCCTGCCTTTAAACTTCAGAGCAGAAGACTTAGCTAGTGGAATCCTGCGAGAACGTGTGAAAGTTGGGGCAAGTTTGGCTGATGTTGACCCTATGATTGTTGATAAATCGGTAGGTTTTGTTAAAACTTTTTATTTTCCTTCCCCCAAGTATGCATAAGCAGAATTCACCATGGCCTCTCATTAGAGTTGAAGTAAATTCATAATAAACTCACTGATCTTTTTTGACTGTTTCTAAAGCTGTTTTCTGTTTATTCCTTTGGGCTACAAAGCACTTGCTTTTGGCCTGTAGGTAATCAACAGGCTGCATACATACTGTAAATAAGCCAAAATATCAATTGCCCAACTATATTTCTTTGTTTACAGTCAGTTTGCGATTACTTATAATAGTAGAAACTGGGATATGCTGAGCAGTGCAGAAAACAGAAGTACTGACCACCTGGGTTGGTTAGCTTGATTCTAGCCAATGTGGGTCCTGTGCCTACTGAGAAACAGTGATGCACATTAGCTTATGGTGTGTGTTGTGCAGAAGCTGCTGAATTATTACTACAGCTGAACCATTGTCTAGAAGTACTTTGACTATATTCATGTTATGCTGTGCCTGAGCTTAAAAATGTTCTCAGACTTAGGCTGGATCTCTGTAGATGTCCAGGCATCCCTGGCACAGTTAACTTGTGAACCAGATAAACCTCGTGGGCAGCCAAGAGTTGACTTTCTCAACTTTTTTTACACTTTCAAAATTCAGGGAACTGCTGTTGACCAATGCAATGTTGTTTGTAATTTGTTTTCAAATATGTTGTATTATAAGTAAAAGTGCTTTTGTGGAAGGCTGTTACAATATGTGCTTTGTGTGCTTTATTTTTTTTTCCAAGGTGCGTTTTGATAGTATAGGGGGATTGAGCCATCATATCCTTGCACTTAAGGAAATGGTAGTGTTTCCTCTTCTCTATCCAGAAATATTTGAAAAATTCAAAATTCAGCCACCAAGGTAGGTGTATTTACTGTTATTGTTGTATTTTATTTTATTAAGCTCTGAAAAATGCTTCACTTGAAAACACACATAGGAGATTGATTCTTTCTCTGAAGAGTTTACAGTTCAAATAGACTTAAGTGTTTGCTACCCCACTTGTCTATCAGAGTGTAATAAGCGGGATAAAGAGTTACAAAAATCTAGTTTATTTTTCTTGTGGTAGGAAGGTAAACTTCGTGATTTGGTCAAAGAAAGAATTCTCAAGTGTTCTATTTAGTTGTACCTTGCCTTTTTTTCCATTATGTTATCAAATATTTTACTATATCAAGCTAAATGTTGATGTTTCTTTTATAGAATTATTCTTGATAATGTTATATTATGGTTTTAGTAGTTATTAATCAGGCATCTTGGTGTGTGATTTAAATGGGTGCACATAATCTAAAGTAAATTGAACATTTTGGGATATTTTTGTCATTTAAAGCAAGTACGTCTCTCCAAAGAAGTAACAAACACTGATTAAAGTATTACCTAAGATTTAATATTTGAGCAGGTATTTAACTAGTGTGAAACAATCGTTTGGAAGCTTAATAGGCCTTTGATTAATGTTCTCTACAAAGCAAAGATTTACTGATTTGAAAGCATAAAACAAACTTAGGTTTTATGAAGTCATGTTGAATATGCTAAATAATAATACTAGAACTTAAGTCTGTCTTCTTCAGGCTCCCTATCTTTATTATAAAATTTGACTTGGAGTTTTTCAGGAGACCTAAAATAAGTTTGTGACTGTGTTGATCCGTTTTTCTTCAGGGGCTGTTTATTCTATGGTCCTCCTGGAACAGGTAAAACCTTGGTAGCTAGAGCTCTAGCTAATGAATGCAGTCAAGGAGACAAAAAGGTGGCTTTCTTTATGAGGAAAGGAGCAGACTGTCTCAGTAAGTGGGTTGGTGAATCTGAACGTCAGCTTCGACTCCTTTTTGATCAGGTTAGAAGAAAATACATATTTTTTGTATAATTTCTGTATGTTGGGTTTGTTTGTGTTTTAGGCAGCCAAAGTTATTTGCAATTGAAACTAAATAACTGTAAATTTTCGTAGCTTGAGCAGGATTTGTCCAAACTATATATTTAGATGAAAAAATAGAAGAACGCTGACAACAGTTTTTCTTGCTCTGAAAACTGAGAGGAAGAAGTCTCTTGACTTGTACATTAATGAAGCAGACAAAGTAGTTTAGGTACAAACTGAAAAAAATATTTAAATCAGTGAGTTTGAGTTTGACTAGCGTGTTCAAGGTAAATGCTACATAGAGGAGGATGCAGGATTGCATCGGTTGTGTGTATATTTTACTGTCCTTATTTGGCTTGGAAGATGATGGACAGAAGAGAGAGTCACATGAAGCAGTGAAACACAGTTGTTAAACAAAAGCTGTTTTCAGACACAGATGTCTAAACAAACAGATTATGAGCAGATAAGATGCTGTTTTCTATAACTGAGTAGAAGGTGTCTCAGTTTGTCTTTAATCTTTCCAACACACAGTAAAACTGATACACTGGTGCCATCTTGCTTATTCAAAGGACAATGCAGTCTTTTTTGCTTTTGTCTGAAACAGTACTGTAGTTGAAGATTCAGTTGTATTTTCAGACTATGCACTTTTTAACAAAGGTGTCTCAATATATGGGTTAGTTTAGCATGTTAATGCTTTGTAATAAAAACAAACTGTTTTCAACGTTGATGGATAAATTATGAATTAACAATGAATTCAATTTTTTTTGCATACCAGGCATACTTGATGAGACCCTCTATAATCTTTTTTGATGAAATAGATGGCTTGGCTCCAGTTCGTTCTAGTAGACAAGATCAGATTCACAGGTAATATTTCTCATATGCTACCATTATCTTGGTATATGCTACATGATCTTGATAAACTCTTAAGTGAAATTTTACTCAGTTCCCAAGAAAGGTTTTTACTTTTGCTTAAGCCCACTTACACTAGAAAGGACAGATTATTGCATTTTTTTGGTGTCGGAAGTCATCTTTTCAGTTCTTCAGACAGACTGTAATTTGCTGAGAATCGAATTGTAATGGAGGTTACCCTTCAGCCCCATTATTAACTTCAAGATTTCCACAGCCTATCTTTTGATTGCTGGTTTTGTACTGTAAACAGATTGTCTGTTACCAAGCCAATAGAATAACGAGTTGAAAAAAATTGTATTCTAAAATGATGAATTGTAATGTTTTATGAATGAACTGGACACCCTTATAATTTTGATTGTGGATGGCGTGGTGTGTAAACTTCTCTTGAGTTGCTATTATGTCATTTTTTTAAAACGGTTTTTGCAACAATTTACTGCTGCCTGAAATTTTTCCTGGCTGCCTTCAATCTCTGTTTTGCTGTGCTTTTTATGGCAATGCTCATTCTATAGGTGGAGGCATTTGTGTGTATATCTCCCCCTGCTCAACTGAGGGGGCTAGGAGGGAAATTTTGGGGCCAGCAGACTAGGAGGTTATGGGAACATGTGGCTTTGTCTTGATGCACCTTTCTTCTGCCTGGTGCTTCAATTGCTCTAAACAGGACAATGCAAACACTCTTAATGGAAGAAAACTTTTCAGAGCTGCAGTAAATGGCTCCCTGAGCTCACATTCCCCAAAACTTTTAAAGGAGGAAGTTTGAATTTGATGTAATCCTTACTGGAGTCATAAAACTAAGTATAATACAGATGATATCAAAAGTTTCCTTCTTGTTTTGAGACTTGAAACAGTTATGCAACTTCTTTTTTTAACTTGGCTTTTTTGGTTTGAACTTATGGATGTTGCAGTTGAAAAAGTAAAAATTCTTGCTGTGTTCCCTGTGCATTCTTTTTTTGAAAACTCTAGCTCTATAGTGTCTACTCTTCTTGCCCTCATGGATGGACTGGATAATAGAGGTGAAATAGTTGTTATTGGTGCTACAAACAGACTGGATTCTATAGATCCTGCACTCAGGAGACCTGGTCGCTTTGACAGGGAATTTCTTTTCAACTTGCCCGATCAAAAGGTAAAACTTACAAAGGAGATTTATTAATAAATGTTTCTAGTAGATTAAACATTTGAATGTCTGACAACCAAGCTTATGAAATAAAAATATGCATTCTTACTTTTAAGAATGTTTAATTTTAGGAAGACATTTTTAGTAAAAACACATAGTATACATAAAGTTGTACTGAACTTCAAATCTTCAGACTATAGTTAAAACTAAACAGAGAGGTAAATTGTTTGCATTAAACTGAATTGCTTATCTAAAAACTGTGGTTTTGTATGGATTTGTATAATGACCCCTAACTATTGGGGTTTATGGTAAGAGAAAATAGCTTTCTTATCATGTAGACTGCTAAGCACATAAAAATTGTACATGCAAAGCCAGATATTATCTTGGCAACAGGAACATTTCAGTTCCTTGTTCTAGACTTCTGTAAACTCAGCTATAATATTTAATGAATTTATACTTAAAATTAAATTTACTTTGCATATTGATAGGTGTATTTGGATTCTCTAGAATTTTAAAATGAAATACTTCTGGAATTCATGTGTATGTACTGTGCTACTCAGCAATAAATGAATTGGTGAGGCATTTGACAGTAGAAGCTGTTAATCATAGGTGCAGCAATTAAAAATTAAAATATAAAATTATGATAATTCCTAATAGAACATGAGTTTTGATCAGTTTGTGTATAATAATGTTGTTGATTTAAACAGCAATTAAAATGTGTAACTGGTATAATGAAAAAATTATTGCTTATACATGAAATTAAAAAAGAAGGAAAAACTTGTGCTCTTGAGACTTTTGAGTCCTAACTTCTATCTTATGCATCTCAGTGACATATCAAAACCAGGTAAAAAAACTTTATATTTTCACATGGATAAATAATATTTTTGTCTAAAATCTTATGACATGGATTTGGCTTGTTAATTTTGTTCTCTTTTTTTTTTTCTTCTTTTATTTATTTAATTTTTTTAAATCAGGCACGAAAGCACATTTTACAAATTCATACCAGGGATTGGAACCCTAAATTATCAGATCCTTTCTTAGGCGAACTGGCTGAAAAATGTGTTGGTGAGTGTTATGATGGTAGTATTTTTACTATAGATGCTTTCTCTTCTGTGTAAAACTTTGAAGGTATGTTAAATGTATCAGGATATTTTATTATTTTTACCTTTCTAAACTTCTGTACTTTCAACAACATTTTTTTTGTAATAACAAAATGTGCTTCTGCCTTACTAAAACACAAAATGAGTAGCTAGTAGTTGTTTGAAAATACAATCCATGTTTCCTTTCTGTAACATCACTGTCCTTATATAGGATGCATACACTCAAAGAGAAGCAAAATGAAGTGGGAATTGGAATCTTTAGGAAGACTTCCTATTAAATTAGTATATTACAGAAGAGATAGGGAGACTTGGGGATTTTTTTCTACTTATGGAGGGAAAAAAATCGGTACTTGTGTGGGTTGGGGTTTTTTTTTTTTGTTTTTGTATTTACTGACTGGCATGCTCTCCTCTGACAGAAATCCAACAAACTAACCAGCCTTTCTAAAGATGAATTTTTTTCCAGATTGCTAGCACAGAACAACCTCAAAGTTTAGATATAGGCAGGGGGGAAAAAAAGCACCACACCATGAATACATTAAATATACCTTTGGAGCACCCAAAGACCTGCTGTACTGAATGGAGGACGGTTGTTCAAGATAAACCTGCTCCTTAAAAGCTAATCAGAAATAAACCCAAATATTTTCATTGGGTTTGAGAGAATTTAATAGAGGAAATGACCCTAAAACACGCACCACAATCTCTTCTCAACAATTTGTCATGCAAAGATACATCCTCTGTCAGTCATCTGCTTGGACAAACACTGAAGTTCTCAGAAAAAGGACAGTTTCAAGTATCTGTGCATTGGAATCCATCATCAGAGAAATACAAACCTCAAATTGAACATCAGTCCATTCAGACAGCTACAGTACATCCGAATTATCCTCTTCAACCACAGGGACATCTATCATCGAAGCAGCATCCCTCCGCTTTTGATGCACAAAGACCTCAACATGTTCTGGTGAGGAGAAAACATAACTATCCAGCAAACTCCAGTTTAAGCTTTGCCGGGTATAAGACAGCATGTGCCAAACCCATTTCATGTAAATTCTGCTTGATTTGTGCAAAGATGTGGTGCTGCTTAGTGGGAGAGAGGGGAATAGATGGGATAAATCCCCGTTGTTTCTTTGAAAATTCACCATATTTTTGCATTGAGAACACAATTATGTATTTTAAAATTTCAGACCGTAGGGAAAGCTATTTGTACGTTTGATTGGAAGACATTCTTTGTGCTCAAAAAAGCCTGTCAGTTCTGTGGAAAAGTCAGCTAAGAAAAAGAAATACCCTTTCCTGTTTTCTTTGGCTTTCCTACTGTCCAACTACTGTGCACTTGGTTGTCTCCATTCTTTATCTTGGAATTTAAATGTTTCCATACATCCAAGATTAAAACCTTTTGACTATTACAAGGACTTTTTAAAACAGCTGAAGTAAGACTGGTTTATCTTCTTCGTCTTGAGATTGCCTCATCATTTCTATAAGTGAAATCTGCAGCAACTAATTATTTAAACAGACTTTCCAGATTCTTTGTGGCCATTGCAAATCGGACTCATTGGTGTACTTTTCACATTGATACAGTATATACTTTGCTATTTCCTCTTGTGTGCAGGTTTTCTTTTTTAAAAAAAAACAAAACACCAAAAACCCCCAAACCCAATACCCACTCTTCCCCAAGTAAAAGCTGTCTGGACTCGACATGCTTTTCACACAGCAGTGTTTATACCTCTCTTCAGTTCAGCAAACTTGGCAACACTTAACTACAAGCGTATGGATCCTAATGAAGAAAACTGCTGAAATACTACTAAAGTAAATGACTTTGGGGAAGCAGGTGTATGTGCGACTCAGAACTTTTTAAGATCCAGGGGTGTAATTATAAGGAAATTAGAAGGAAAAAGCCCCAGGACTTGCAAAAAATAGGTTATTTCCTGAGGGTTGATTTTTGTCCCAGGTGTTATGGATTACATACCTTTTAGGAAGTTTCTATGTATGTGAGAATTAAAGAGCCCACTTCAGTGAATGGCCACATGACTGCAATGTGTGAGACAAAGTGAAGCAGCTTGGGGAGAGCATGGAATTGCTCAGAAGACCACACACTGATGTCTTATTAGTACCTTCCATAAACACAAGTAATTATTATGTTTTTTTCTCCTTACTGGAGATGAGCCCCAGATATCCTGAACTTTATAAATCCTTTCTTATCTCTTGTGCTTACTACATTGCTCTGAATGATAACTTTCTGTAGGTAGAGAGACTGTTACCTATTAACTTATTCTTGTAGGAAACAAAACACATTAGCAACTGAAAAAGTGTGAATTCCTCCATCTGTCATCTTGCAGATGAATCTTTTTACAATGTAATAAGCGTTGTTTAAATAATGTTAAATAGAATTGTAAAGTAGCAAGCCATCAAGCTCAAGATGCTTGTTAAAAATTCTCTTATTCTGTGCTTATTATTTCAGGAGCATTTTGTGGCAAGATGATATCTTGTTAGATTTTTCATTCCCATCCTACTGTAATGATGGAGGGGGAAGGTTTGGCATTAGTTCATGTTTTCCACAGTTTTTTAAAAAAACATAGTAATTTTTCATTTCTGTCATCAGGCTGAGTTGTTCGCTAACTGCCTTTCCCTGCAGTCCATTTTAGGAGTTGTAGGGAGTCGCATGACATAAATTGCGAGAGGTGGTCAAGGTTGTTCATCTAAACGTTTCACCCAGTTCAGTAGCAATTTGTTGTAGGTTTTTGGGGTGGATATTAGGCAGAAGAAATTTTAAAGAGGACATATTTTCTGCAGAGTAGAGATGGGAGAGTATGACTTTAAAATTTCAGTGATCAAAGTGCATTCTTTGGAAACCTACGTGGGAATGCACTTGTTTGCTGTCCTGCTCTTTGAAAGTTGTACTTTGAAAATGTTTAGCAGAGTGTGGTAATGATGGGTAGAACAAAATGGGGGCCTATTGACAGGAATAATTGTTTAGTGCTAAGTTAAGGTGTGCCAGTACATTTTGCCTGCCAAATTGAACATCCTTTGTGAGATGCTTCAAAAATGGAAGCAAATGCACTGAACCTTGGTTTTATATTACAGTGTCAATTTGGGCAAAAGTAAATTCAGGTTATTTACTGTTGGCATGATAGATTTTATTTTGCTTTGACAATACTTTATTCATATTTTTCTTCCTCTTAATCAGTGTGCACTTACTTCTTAGAAATAAAAAGCGCTTTAATCTTTCACAAGATACAGGATTTTTGCAGTTTTCCTGTCGCTGAAATGGATGTACAGTATGCACAAGAGTCCCTCAAAACGAGACACCAATTATTAGTCTTCAAATGTCATTGCTCCTGAGAAATGAGAAGTAGAAATGGAGACTAATTGTGTATCTGATCACCTGAGAATTTAATTTTAAAAATAGGCTACAGGCTATTATTTCCTAATTTTGCAATTCTTTGGAGATGTACAAGCGGTGATTAAAATGACTGTTAGAAAGTGATATTACAGCATTTATTAATAGAAAAATTGCAAAGGATATAGCTCCTGAGCTGCTGAATCTTTCGTCACGAAGAAACTAAACTAGTTTTTAAGGTAACAGTCATTCAGGGTGCTATATATCATAGAATGGTTTGGGTTGGAAGGGACCTTTAAGATCATCTAGTTCCAACCCCCCTGCCATGGGCAGGGGCATCTTCCGCTAGACCAGGTTGCTCAAAGCCCTGTCCAACCTGGCCTTGAACACTTCCAGGGTTGGGGCATCCACAGCTTCTCTGGGCAACCTGTTCCAGTGCCTCACCACCCTCATGGTGAAGAATTTCTTCCTGGTATCTAATCTAAATCTACTCCCTTTCAGTTTAAAGCCATTACCCCTTGTCCTATCACTTAAATGCCCTTGTAAAAATATCTCTAGCACATCTTTGATTTAAGCTTTGGTTTAGTGCTGTCCAAAATTTTTTGTTCAATCCAGTATGCTTGTTAAATGGGAATGTGATACCTGATACTGAAAGAACAAAGCAGAATTTAGAGGAAAAACCTTAGTTTTGATTTCTCTGATGCAGCTGTAGCTACTGTCTAGTGGGTTCACATGGTTGATGGAGCGTTGCCTGCATGGTTTTGATTTCATGGTGGGGGTTGATTAAAAAAAAAAAAAAAAAAAAACCCACAAAAAACCTCAGTGCTGAAAATAACTAGTTGCCTATTGATTAATATAGTGGATGTATTTGAACATATTTCAAATGTCACATGTATTTATTTCAAGGTAAGTTCTGAATGTGAATTGCTACATACTTTTTAGATAAGTCACATGGTGTGCTCATCAAACTTACACATTTATAGCTACTAGCCTCTTTGTAAAATTGGAAAGCTTAGTTTAAAAGTTGCAGAAGGAGTTTGATATTTATGGTGGTCTTCCATCTGGGTTTAGTTTTTTTTTTGCTTTTTAAAAATTATTTTCAAGTATATATGAGAAACTCAGGTGGAATTTGAAGTCTCAGCCAATTTAAGCTTTGTATCTTAAATTCTTTATAGCTGAAAAGTTGGTATCTTATTATTATCCCCCAAATTTATGTATCTGAAACATGGGGATGGAAAATTGTCTGTGTTCTGTACTAATTGCTTCCTTTTTTATTTTTCAACACTGTGTATGGAAACAGCTTTGTTCCTTATTGCTGTACGGATCTTGTAAAAACATATGTGCCAGCAGCACTGAAAGAACATCAGAGGGTAAAGAGAGAGAAACAAGGCAGGCTTCAGTTTTGGGACTTACTGCTGCCAAAAGACCAATACAAAAATAGAGTAGAAAAAGTGCAAATGGTGTAAGACCTGGCAGGGAGGAGGAAGTCTGGTTAAAAAAAAAGTTCATCAAGAATAATGTAACTGAAGCATTGATTAATTAGCTTCTATAAACACTTCAGTGTAAAACTGTGAACTTTATGTGGCAATACCTGAGTGCAACACGTTTTCCTATAGTGACTATAATTATCTAAAAGAGTTTTCCCACTGGAGTAGTGTCTTACATTTTTTGAAAGATGGAGCTATGGTGCTACAAAATACAGTGGCATATTAATGTCACTTGCTGAGAGATACGGAAAAATTTGAAATCTAATTTCTAGCTCTGGGGAAAAACCCCAAACTATTAGTACTGCAAAAGACACAGAGCTATTAAGTCTGTCAGTATTTCATAATTATCAGATCTGTGTTTTTCAGTAAGGATGATTAAGCACTTACAGGTAGCCACCTGTAGATATTTACGAAGCTAGGCTAAATTAAAAATCTAATGCTTTTTAATAGTTTTTCTACTCTTTTGGTTATATTAGTAAAATTATGAAACTCTAAGAAGTCTGAAACATTTTTCTTTACAGTAAAAGTTCACACTTTTCCAAGAGTCCACAGTATGCTTTTTTAACAAGAGATTTCATCTCTTCCCTATTCTACTCATGAAACATTTTTCTTTATACTGCTCATTTTTGCAGTCTGCAAAAGTTTGAAGTCGGTGATGTTCATCCAGTATAACAAAATTACTTTGCTATTAAAAAATATATTCATGTACAGATACTAAAAAAGGAGGAGAGGGGCTAGCCTATTAAAATTGCACACATACATTAAGACAGTATTAAGGAAAAAAAGAACGATGACAGACCTATAACCCTGGGCTGAAAATACGCTATATACCGCATTATATAGTGAAAACGTAGGTAATTTTAACCTCAATATGGGATTCATTTCTTACTATATTTCAATATACCTGTACATAATTTCTTGTTACACAACACTGTCACTGGATTATGACCTGATACCTTTTGGCAGATGCTTTGTGAACTTCGACAATTAAGTATTGCTGATTGTTTTTAGCTTTAGGCATGTTTGAAATATATGTAGCACAGCAATGGTGTTTCATGGAAGATATTTTTGTTTTTGTGTGCACTAGGGTACTGTGGAGCTGACATAAAAGCACTTTGCACTGAGGCTGCCTTGATTGCTCTGAGACGACGCTATCCTCAGATTTATGTGAGCAGTCAGAAACTACAGCTTGATGTTTCTTCAGTAGTTCTCAGTGCGCAGGATTTTTACCATGCAATGCAGAATATTGTGCCTGCTTCCCAACGTGCTGTGACATCTTCAGGACATGCGTTATCTCCTGTGATCAGACCACTGTTGGACCGTACCTTCACTAACCTTCTTGAGGTTTTACACAGAGTGTTTCCTCATGCTGAATTTAGCCAGGGTGACAAAAGTGAAGGTATGTGGGTTGGAGTGTTTTTTGTTTTTTGTTTTTTTTTTTTTTTTTTTTTTTTGCAAATGCTGTTTCAGTTTGGAAATATTTCAGCTGGCTTTCTTGTACTGCTGGCCTTAAAACTGATGTGTATTTTGTTCAGTGTTGTTAGTAAGTAAATACAATTTGCTCGGATGTTGCTTAATTATTTTTCACTGTGGAATTTAATAAACCGACCTATATAGACCAAGATCCCATAGGTGTGAGCGTCATCTGAAAAAAAGGAGGGTGCCCAAGTAATTTACAATTTAAATACGAGAAATAATGGGGTCTAATCAGATGGTGGAACAAAAGAAAATAGTGAGATAATGTTGCTCAGTGTGTTAGGACCTGAAATTGGTGCTCCTGTCCTGAGTGTCAGTTAGCTGTCCCCAATCCTTTGCTGCTTGATGGTGCAGGAGCAGGCTGCAAAGGAGTGCTATGGGAGCTCGCAACTCAGCCGAGGTACCTGGGGCTGTGTAACGGTCATCTGCTGGTTACGGAGAAAGTCCTGAGGCTTCCCTCCCCTTGAACTGGCCTGATGCACTCCTGATCCTCTGAGTTGATTCTGCTGGCTTAGCAAGTGGAGAACTATTTGCTGTTTTGTCAAGTTAGCTTTTTGTTGAATTAGTGAGTAAAATCATCTCACTAAGGGGTTAGATGTGTGCCAGAGCCCCGCTGCAGTGGGAGCAATGTGAGTGCATTGAGGAAGCAGGGAATAAGAAAGAATGTGACTGACTGTTTTGACTGGCAGTGAATCAATAGGTTCTGGGGTTTTGTACCCAGCTGTTCTCTGAGACTTACTTTAATAGTTACCATGGTCATTTCTGGGAAGTTAAATGTTGAACAAGATACCTTGTTTTTGATACTTACTTATTCTGGGATACTATTTCCTACTGTTCTTATCTGGGATCGCCACCACCTCCCCACCCCCCACCCTGCCATGTAAACAGTTTTTGTGGTTGTGAGTGATTAACTTGAAAATAGCCCAGTCATAAAACAAATCTGTGACAGCCATGACTTTCTTTTAATTCCTATTCCAGAGCACGCTTTCAGACTGCAGCCCAGGCAGCTTAAGCTTATCCTTGTGCTGGCTGCTGCAGTTCCTGCAGCCCAGCTGTGCATTTTTGCTCTATCCCTTGCACTTACTTTAGTATGTCAGGCCCTTTGTTAAACCATTTTAGCCAGGAAACTTATCCAAAAATGATGTATTTTTGTCAGGTTGGTTTTCTGCTGACTCTGGGATAGCTGGAGGTTTTAACAAGTGCTGGAGTTGGCATGAGATGGGGCCTGGGAGCATGTGAGTGGTGGGTGGGGGGAAGCAAGCTGGCTTGCAGCTGCAGTTAGATTGTATTAGGCTCCCTTGATTGTATTAGGCTCTCAGAACCAAAGTTGTTTAGGATGCTTAGGTCTCTCTGTATGCTGTTAACCTGTTGGTAATGCCCGATTAAGACATTGTCATTATTGTAAAGTTCCAGTTCAGAGTATTTTCTTTGGTTACATTCTTTACATGCCTATTTATTTATGCTCGTTATTGCTAACAAAGTGAGTATGGAAGTATTCATTGAGTTAAATAGTAGTTTTACTAGATAATTCTGCTGTTTTGGTTACTTTTAAATGTTTGTAGAGAATTGATTTTGAAGATATAAGAACTAAGATTTCTTTTGAAGTTTCTCCTGTACCTTGGCTTTTCTTCGTACACGCTTAAACCCAAGAAAATACTGAATAATAAGCTTAATCTGTTCCAAAACCAGCAAAATCCACTTTCACGTACAATGATTTTAAATGTAAATGCAGGTTATACATTAGGGCTTCAGTTTTTCTTGAATTCAGAGCCAGGTATATGGCAGATGCTTCCTGGTGTACTAGACTGCAAATCTAGTTTTCTACATGTCTTTGCAGTTCACTAATGATTCCTGGTTTTTGTAATTCAGTGACTGAGATGCTCAAGTGATGACACAGAGGCTTAATGCTTCAGATTAAAAGATGGGCTGACTTTTAAAATAATTATATATTTTAGGAAGTGAAAGCTGTGTCCAGTGTATGAGCACAGGACATACCCTATGGCTCTACGTGTAGTATAGCAAAAGTTCTGCCTGTTCAGGGACTGCAGTGAGCCAAAAATTAGGATGTTGGTGTCCAGTGGATTTGAAGGCCTCTATCCTTGCCCAGAGCTGAATGTCCTGCGGTTTCTGATCTGCTTTTTCTTGTTATGGACTAGCTTTTGGCCACTGGTTGGGGTCTGCAAGCTTTTTCTATCTTTGCCCCCTGAGGAGTGATTGTCAGGTGTGTGACTGAATCATGCCTTGCTAAGGGATGTGATACGTCCTCATCCCACATCAGCAGAATATTATTCCTGCCCAGCCTACTCTGAATCCAGTTTCTTACATCACACAACTAACTAAGGGAACCTTTACTGTCTTTTAACAATTTTTCCTGGGATCGTGTCTAGATGCATAGTCCTTAGAGGGTGTCTTTGTCCAACATTTAACCCTGCCTTGAAGTTGATTCTTTTTGTCCTGTGGTAGTGGTTTGATCAGTGTAGCAATACCTGTGCTATGGCTTCATGTAAATCAGGCAAATCATGTGGTGGGTCATATGTTTGAGAATAACACTTAGATTTCTGTATTTCACACTTTCATTTCACAGCAGTCCATTTTTCTAAGTGGCTGTGGCCAACCTGAGCTACTGTTAGGTGGCTGTGACCATTTTCATCCCGTCGTTGCAGACTGATTTCTCTATGGGAATGAGAATGAGTGGCTTGCTTAGGGTAACATCAACTAAACTCCTTTCCTGGACCAAATAAAGATCTTGTAGCAGTTTATTTCCCATTATCAAATTGCGGCAGTCTGCATTTAATCCCGTTGGAGCTCTGATAGCTAATTTAGCTGTACCTGATTTTCAGCTATCAACTGGTTGCTTTGGGTTAGTGCCATGTTTGTATTTTTTGCAGTTGTTTGTCCCTGCAGTCTGTCTTGTGAATGTAATCAGTTTAGCTTTTTGTTTCTGAATGTCTATACAGAAAGTAGTTCAGTTCATTATGCTACTATATTAGCAAAGGAATTAAAATAGATTACGGTATAGTATATGAACATGGAGTGAATTGAAATGATTTTGATAAAATGTAATTTGATATTCTTTGGCAGATTATCAGAAGGTGGAAAACAATTCTTCATAAACATACATTATCTAGGTAGTCGTGCTGAGAATAATTTTCGAAGAAGCGTACCTGTAAAAATTTGGGTACTTAGAACAAATAAATAAGTACAAAATTCTATATAGTCTGAGGAATTAAAGATTTTATAAGTTTATCCTTCAAAAACCTCTGGCTGTGAAATAAAACCAAAGGAACCATTTCATAACAAGTTAAACATTTGTTGTAGTCATAAAGTTGTTCTGCTTGATGGTTTAAAAAAATAAATTGTAATTATGATTAGACTTCTACAGTATTTAATTTGGTTTGGGTTTTGAAGTAGTAAGTACTTACTATTCTGTGTTCTGATGTTTAGACAGTTTTAACTCATTTTTTTCTATATTTGAGAATGTGTTATAATTTACATGAAGAAAATTGTAATGTCTTTTCTTGTTCGTTGTGTACGTACTTAGAAGTGATAAGGTTCTGATTAATATATTTCTTGGAACAGATGTACCAAGTCTAATATTAGATGATAGTGAAGATGAGAATGCTTCATCAATTTTTGAGACGAGCTGTCACTCAGGATCACCAAAGAAACAGTCATCAGCTGCTATACATAAACCCTACCTTAATTTTACAATGTGAGTGTTTCTTGAAATGCATATAACCAGATGGATACATATAGCCATGAAATTCTTACATCAGGAGTGGTAACAAAAATGATCTTTTGCTTTGTGGTGGCAATGGTGTTCTGTAATAGAAACATGTAAGTGTATGGACAAGAGTCTTAGATATGTGAATGGGCTTAGTAAAGGCCACATCCTAGACACAGTAATCAGAAATATTGCGCAACAGACAGGTGTAGCTTAGAAATAAGGATGTTAACAGCAATTCTTAATTGTAACAAGCCGTTTTGATTTGAAAGATTAAGAACTGGGAAGAGAGGTATGTAGGAATATTTTGGAGGGATTGTTTGCTTTTTCTTGGTCTAAAGTATTGTTGAGCTTTAGTGTATGCAGCTGTTTGGATGCATTATATAATTAGTGCATGCAGCATTTCTAACATCTTTTTAATTGTTTTTCATGGAAAGTTTTGGGAAAATGGGAATTTAGAAAGTGTGTGAGATTTGGGTGAGTCTTTCCTGTATGAATTGGACTGGCTACAGTAATTAACAATAATAAACTAGCATTTCTTTCTTTTGTATTAAGAATAGTTTTAGACTACTTTATGTGATGGATTCTGCAGGGAGTTTGCTAAATAAAGAAAATGAGGTTAGGAAAACTGTTCCGTAGTAGTGCTGTTTAGTAGAGCCATCTTGTGGAAAACTGCTAAAATTTTTGTGCTAAAGAGTGATGCCAGAACAGCATTCATGGAAATCTAAGCTTAAAAATAATGATTTAAGTTCAAATAGTTGAAGTACATAGTCAAGTATTTTAATGCCAAATTTAAGCTTTTGTTGTGAGGGCAGGAGGGGGAACCCAAACCCAAACCAACAATATATGTTTGTGTGGATGTGTGTCTAAATAAAATAATCTCGAAGAGTATGTTTATTTTTTTAAAGTATGTAAGCCTCCCTTAATCTATCTTTCTGAGCATTTTTGATTGCTGTTTGTGTGTGTAACCACCACCACCAGAATTGAAAAGCCAAAGGTCAGCTGTGTTCATAGCTGTTACAAAATGCTTAACCTGAAGTAAAATCAGCCAATGGTGTTCACTGCCTGAGCTGATTGATGTGCAGATAAAAATGCCTTAATGAGAGAAAATGGAAATTAATTAAAAAACTTTCTTGTTTCATAATCAATTTTCTATAATTGGAAAAGACTTTTAATGGAAAAAATCTAATGCTTCTCTTTTCATGTCTCACTCATCCCCAAAACAGGGCAAAAACCCCCCAAACAAACAAAAAACCAAAAATCCTTGTATGGACTCCTTAGGATTTCTTCTCAACAGCAAAAACAAAAAATAAGTTTACCTTTGCAGTTTTTCCTTTAAAATCTTTCTTTTGTCTGGAAATCTAATGGATAGAAGTGTATGAATATGCTAAAATAGAAGATGAATAGTGATTTTATTCAGTCCTACTTCAGGTCCTATTTCTTAAACAAGCAAAGTATTGAAATGTTAGGTGGTTCTTGGAAATCCTGGGTAGCACTTTAAGGGATGAATGTATTGACCTGGGATTCCTGAGGCTACTGAAGAGATGCTTTGGTAGTCAGGACTGAACTAGATGTGATTAAATAGATATCTTCACTGGAAGTCCATTAAGTCTTTTCATATGATCAAGGAATTGTTTTTAAATAAGCTGCTTATAATCAAAATTTTTGATGAATTTTATATGTGCATAGCTTTACACAGATGAGTTTGAATTAAATTCTAATATCAAAGAATAGACAAAGCTTGGGTTACTGAGACTCGGAGTCGTGTTGAGGTATACTAGAGTTAGTTGAATCTTTTAAGGCTATTGTAGGAAACTATTATCCATTACGGAAGGTCTTTTGGGTTCTAAAAAAACCTTATTATAGATATCCATCCATTAATAACATCAGCATGTTAATTGTATTTTGTGACTGTTATTTTGCTGCAGGTCAGCTTATCACCAGCCAACCTCTTACAGACCAAGATTACTGCTATCTGGAGAGAGAGGTTCGGGTCAGACTTCGCACCTTGCTCCAGCACTATTGCACGCTCTTGAAAAATTCTCTGTACACAGGCTAGATCTGCCTGCACTTTATTCAGTCAGTGCCAAAACACCTGAAGAATCGTGTGCACAGGTGACATTTCAGATTCTCTTGTAATGGGTAAATTATGTAATTCTGGAACAGGATTAGTTGCATCAATATAAAAGCAGCTAACTGGAATGTAACTTAAAAGCCAGGTTTTCATACTCTCTATTTTCATGTTTAAAAGAAAGGGGTCTCTAGAGGGTGATCGAGATGTCTCTACTGACTGGTGAGAGTAATTACATTTTTAACTTGCCCCCTCAGTCACATACCTAATGTCAAGTACACTTAAGCTGGGTATTCGGTTCTTGATTTTCATTTTATTAACTTATGTATGAATTGGTGTGCTGTGGCTCTAGGTTCATTTACTTAGTTTAAAATGGTTTGGGTTTCAAAACAGTCTGTGGTGGATATTGCATGGATTACAAACCAGTTTTAATTTTCATCTTGATTGGTCAGTCTTAGCAAGTTTTTAAAACACATATGATAAGTAGTTGCTTTGTAGTCTGCCTAGCACATTGATGTAAAATAATGGAATGATACAGCTAACAGTCACAAACGCTTGTTTAGAAAGCCTTTATCATTAGATAATTTTATTTTACTGGAACATTTGTATAAAAAATACCACAAACATCAGTCATTTCCTAGTCCACAAGGATTTTATTACTTGCAAGTGATAATAACAATTAGTTTCTTAGTTTAAATACCACTGTTTCTTTTAATTAGATCTTTCGTGAAGCTCGACGAACAGTACCAAGTACTATCTACATGCCTAATATTGGTGATTGGTGGGAAGCTGTCAGTGAAACTGTGAGAGCTACTTTTCTAACGTTGCTGCAAGACATACCATCTTTCTCCCCTATATTTCTGCTGTCTACCTCTGAGTCCATGTATAGTGAATTGCCTGAAGAGGTAAGTTTATTGTGGAATGAGGCATTATTAGGGAGGTATGTGCTCTTCAGAATATTTTGATTATGTAAAAACATTCTGGTTTGCACTGGTTTTCTAACTTCCTTCTAAAATATGTCAAACTGAAAACATAATTAAATGTTTTTAATTTTCTTTAATGAGGGATATACGTCCATATTACCAGTTTTCATAATCTCCGTGCTACTTTGCTGAGAAGACAAAATTGTTCATTTTGTTAGTTGTTCATTTTGACAAATTACTCCAGTGTAATTAAATGCAGATTTAGTCGAAGGGCCTAACCTTTAGCTTTATATCTTCTGAGGTTTAGGATGGTGGAGGGGAGTTCCTATTTTTTCCCTCAATATTTTCTTTGATTTTTTTTTTTCTCCTGTCCATTCTCTTCTTTTCACTGCAGAGATGGCCATTGTTAGGATCGTGGGATACTGCAAGTTTAGTTACTACAGAAAATTCAGTGAGAATTACAAGTATTTGTTTTTCCTAGGCTGTGTACACAGCTTTGGGTGGAGTTTACTATCTTCTCTCCCGTGGCTAATTTTGAAAAGTTTGTGACTAGTGTTTTAATATGGTCATTAATCATGTATTTTTGAGCGGGGGCTCAATTTTCATATGGCTTTTTTTTTTTTAGGTGAAATGTATTTTCAGAATCCAGTATGAAGAGGTTTTTTACCTTCAAAGACCAGGTGAAGAAGACAGATGGCGATTTTTCAAAGGGTTAATTCTTGATGAGGCAGGAATGCCACCACCAAGAAGGAAACAGTCTGGTAAGCTAAATTCCAGTAAAATGGATAAGAATGTGATCTGAATGTTTTCTTTTGTGATACTTTCTTTTTTCAAAAGGTGTGGGTACATGGCAGTTAGTTTAATTAGCATTTTACAGTAGTAATCGGTGCCCAGAATCAATTTCGTGCATTACAGTTACCAGTTTTGGAAAATGGAGAGCTGTGGGGTTAAGGATGCAGTGATAGATCGATGAGGCAGATTAAATATATAATGAAATTTGCAGTGGCATAATCCCAAGAGCCACTGTGTTGTTAATATTTCCATTGTCTGACTTCTTGTTTTTTCCCTAGCTCTTCGTGCTCTGGAAGTTCTTCCTCTTGCACTGCCATGTCCTGCCCGTGAGCTGTCAGAAGCAGAAAAACAGCGAATGGAGGACCAGGAAGAGAACACATTGAGAGAACTGCGGTTGTTTCTCAGGGATGTTACCAAGAGGCTGGCCACAGACAAACGCTTTAACATCTTCAGCAAACCGGTGGATATTGAAGAGGTCTTGTTTCAGTAATGTGCAAACAATGAAGTTGAAACTATTAGAAAAAGAATATAAATTTAAAAAAGGATATGGATAAGTTAATAAGAAAAATAGATGTTTGATCCATGATCTTTCCAATTTAAAATGCTGATTTTTAGCTGGTGAGATAGTCACAGTCTCATCTATGATGCAAGGAGTTGGAGCATGTTCTTTGGCTATACAAGTAACCTATTGAAAAACCTTGTGCATTCCTGTCAATGTTATAACTGAAATCAGCATTTAAAAATGCCACCACTACTATCGCTACCAGTGCTCCTGAAATATTTGAAACCATAAATAGAATTCTTTAATAAAAGCTTTTACAACATTGTAATCCTATAGGCATGCCAATATTGGGAAAGTGATCTGTGTTCTATAATGTATTGAGCATTAATGTTATTGTTGAATAATTTCGGCAATAATGCTTGTGGATGCCATTAATCACAGATGGTAGCATATTGTAAGGCATTAACTGGTCGATTATGGAGTGTGCACACCTAACTGATGAGACAGTTCGATCTGCAAATATATTTTCAGGTGCTGCTATATGAATAGGATTGTGTTCGGCCTGACTTTGAGATCAGATGCTGGCCCACTGCACACTTGGCAAGCTTGCCAATTAAAAAAAAAAAAAAGCTTAATTGCTTCTGAAGAGAAATATCTCTTTTGGAAGACATTAAGAGATGAATATGGGACATTAAAAGTACAGCATTGTAAAAAGCAGATTTACAGTGTAAATTCCATGCAGGATCGAACAGGCATCTTTTATGGGCCCATGCAGTCCTCTCTTAATTTGAGCTTTCCATAGTGTTCTGTAGCTGACCTTTTTTGAAAAACTGACAAGAGCTCTTTAATGCGGCAGCTTACAGTGTGAGCATGGTCTGAGTAGTAACTTACTTGGATTTTTTTTTTTCTTTTTTTTAATGAAACTGCTGGGAGGTCCATTATTGTAGGAAACTCTTCATACTCATAGGAACGGCAGTTTCTTTCCCCAAAGAAATTGTGGTCTAAATTTACGTGAATAAGGGCACGTAAAGAAAGAATAAATTGCCTTCCTTGTTTTGTAGGTGGAGCATAGAAATGTGAATTTGTTATTTCAAGACTTGCCAAAAACCCTGCTAATGTATCACAGCACTAGAAATTAAATATAATCCTTTTCATCCCACCTGGTTCATTTAAGCACAGGACTATCCTTTCCTTTTCTACAAAAGCCTTTCTGCTTGACTTTCTGAGAAGACGTGTTAAGTTCATTTCAATCCTACTTGTGTTGCAGAGAATGCTGCCGCCTGATAAGTCAAGGATTTTCCTGACTAATTCGGCAGCAATGTTTACAGTTGCCAGTGAAGGTTCTTTCTGATGATGTGCTAACGAGAAAAGGAAGCCTGTGGCTTGGCTTTCCAATCACTGAACCAGTTATCATCATGGTTCCATAGAGGGGGACAAAAAGATAATTTTTGCCATTTTAATTTTTCATCATAAATTTCAATGTGTATATTTAAGGAATTAGGTGATAGACTACTGTCTACTGAAGTAATGCAGTAATGTTAGTTTATGTTGTAATATATTTTTGTATGAATGTCCACAGATACTTTATTTTAAAAAAAAAAAAAATCTTACAGAGCCATTATGGCTTATCTGAATATGTATTTAACTCTTCAGTATTTTGGCAGCTACCATCATACATGGATGATTTCAAAAGAAAAAAATCAATACTGTATCTGAGGCTGCCAGTATTTTTAATTGATTGTTATCTTAATCACATTGAAACATCAAGTATAGGGTTTTTTTTCCTTGAAGTAAGTAACAAATGAATAGATCTTTTTTTTTGTAAACTTTGTTACAGCAGCTGTGCTTATGCATTTGACTATCAAGCTTGAGCCCCTTATGGTACTATTAATTATGTTAAATACTTTTTAGTGTACTCTAGTGGTTGCTAAATCTCCAGTTACAAGCTAAGCTCATAGTCAGCAGTGAACTCTGACACAGGGCTTTCTCTTTAGACAGCCCTTCTGTACAGTCAGTTTAATGTCTTCAATCAATAAAACCTCACTTTTTTTTGAACAAGTGATTGAAGGAACTATTCAATAGAAGATATTTAAAAGCTGATAATTTGACTGTTCAGTTTAATGAGAACTTTACCTACAAGGTGAACAAAATACAGCTTCCCTAATTTTTCCTAGCGTTTTGAGTTATACTGGGTTTTTTTGCCTTTCTAACCCAAGGCAGTGTTATAACACTATTTAAAAAAAAAAAAAATCGGCTAAATAAAATTGGAAGTACATTTATGTTAAAATGTTTTGCCTCAAGAATACCATTAAATTAATTTTGAGAGATAAATTGGTGAGCTACTGAAGAAAAAGTAGCTTTGGAAGTCCTGTGTTGTATTTAGTCTGATAAAACTTCCTTTTTCAACATAAATTTGTTTAGAAGTCAAAATGTTTAGTTAATGTATTAAAGCTAAGCATGTGGAATGAATAAGAGTATAAAGATGTGAAACTGGCAATTTTCAAATGGAATGCATATGGTCCTGTGTAATTTCTGTATGCTATTTGTTTATAGGTTTCAGATTACCTTGAAGTTATCAAAGAGCCAATGGACCTATCAACAGTAATAACCAAAATTGATAAACACAACTACTTAACAGCCAAGGATTTCCTGACAGACATTGACCTGATCTGTAGCAATGCATTGGAGTACAATCCAGACAAAGATCCTGGAGGTAAGGACCTACTTCGTTTTGGCCTACCTAAACCCAAAAGCCTGGTATTTAAGCACGTATTTGGTTGCTATTCAGGCATTTAAATAAACTGCATGTTATGTGATAATTAGGGGATAAGCAAGTCCTAAGGGGCTGTGCTTTTAGGATGCTGAGGCATGTGGTGCACTGCGGGACATGGTAAGAGCAGGAGAACTACAGCACTCAGAGTTGTTTTCTAATAAATTAGATTTTGTAGTTCCTTTTCAAATTTGATAGCTCCTTTTCAGTGAATAGACTTTATATATGCAACAAAACCCCAACGTAATTTGGAGAGCTCTGTAGAGAATCCTGCACACAATCTGGCAGTGGTCTGCTTAATTTCTGTGTGTGAATTTCATATTCTAAGCCAATGTGGAAATAAAGAACTATGTATTTGGGGATAGAAAGAAAACAGGATAAATCATCAGGCAAGGAAGTCAGTTGCAGCTGATTAGGAGAGATTAGAAGGTATTGTCTTGACAAAGTGTGATGGGATGCTTTCAATTAAAATGGAATTTGTAGATTGAAATGTATGTAAAAACTGTTCACACTCAAAACTAAGGAAAGAACATCTTGTGTACTCTTCGCTAGGGCTGCCTTATAATGTACATTGCCAAAAGAAAGCCTTTCCATTGGCAGCTTCCAGAGTCACCAATAAAACAACAACAAAAAAGCACCCTTTTAATGTAGTTGTACTTAATATAGGTGGTACTTGGAAATCTCAGTCTATCTGCAAACATAGTCCAATGCGTTAAAAAGTTTTTCATTAAATATTGTGAAATTATTTTACCAGGTTAAAGCCTGATTTTCTGTGTTTTTCTTGCTTCTCAAATTTTTGATTTTCTGAGGCATTTGCAAATGTGTCATGGGTGGACTAGATACAGTATAGTCTGGTCAAGTAGTTACGCTTGTTTTTCACATTTGCCTTTTGAACCCAGTGCTGGTTCATATCTGCAGAAAATGAACTCCTATTTCTTCAATTTATGATGCATTTTGTTTTAGAACTAAAAAAAATACTTTGATAAAATACAGCAAAAGGTCTTCTGTCTTCTTGATAATGCACTTTTGAGGACTTCTAATGTGTAATTGATGTGAACTAATCAAAGCCCTTGATGGACAATTGGGATTCTGAGTGTTGCTCAAAAGCACCTGTTTAGAAGATGAGGACTATGAGATATACCTTCTGCATGCGACTGACATATATTCGTGACTTAGTGATGGGCTTTGGGAAAAATTGGCATTAACATACACCCTTTGTTCTTATTTTTAGGTCATTTGGATCTGTGGGCTTGGTTGTTTAATTCTAGGAAATGTAGTCTGAAGAGATTTTTTTTAAGTTTTAGAGCAGATATTACAGGATTACAAACTTCCAAGGTCAGATCTGCTCAGGATCATAAACAACATGAGTCGCAGCTTCAGTGTGGTGGAAACATAAAATAGCAAATATGGCTTGGGGAAGATTTAGTGGCAGAAGTTTTCCCTGAGCTTGTCCAAAGAGAAATATATGTAGGGAACCAAAACAGGGACATTTTGGTTTCCTTGCTGTCAGGACTGAGCTGGGATAAATGGATCTGGCTATTTCTAGGTTAAGTTTTGGATTGAAGTTTCTCATCATTGAGTAGGTAATGAAAGATAGTTCTGTCCTCTGCGTTGTCAACAGTTGATGATGTATTGCTCTTCTGGCATGCAAGAATTCTTGAGCCTGTGTATGAATACACTGCTGAAACAGCACATCATGTCTATTCTGAGTAAGCAATGCATGTGTTCAGATGCATTAACTGAATATTAACCTATAAACGTTCACATTCTTTAAAGCTGGGCATATATGCTTGCCTCTGCTTCATGCTTGAATTTGCAGAAGAATCATACTGTATCTGCTTCTATCCTGTTGTTCAGTTGGAAAGGCAATAGGAGGAGTACCAGATTAGCTGATTTTATATGCAGTACAGATATTCAAAACTGGCATCTTTGGGGTTTTTTTCCTGGTATTTTGCTATAAAATTTCAGATAGGTTGGTGTTTTTTTTCTTTCCCTCCGTTGTTTGACCAGGAAATGTTCTTAAAGGCATGGAAACATAACCATTGTACATTATAGATATAATAGTATTTGCCTCCTTGATGCACTGTCTGTGGGAAAGTCTTGTCCGTCACAGGTTGTGAGGAAAGTAGTAGTTCAATCAAATACTCTTGATTTAATTTTTCTTTTTTTTCCTTCTTTTTTTTTTCCTCTTTCTTCTGCGAGGGCGTCTTTATTACCTGACCAACTTTCTAAAGTTTAATATTGCAAAATTACATCTGCAAAGAATGCAGTGTGTTTTTTGTGATCATGAAACATAATGCTTCACAAATATATGTGGGTAAAAATTTCTAGTTTCCAGTTGATTTAAGTGGTGGTAGATTACCCCAGAAAACATATGTAGGGCTCATTTGAGCTGGATGCTGGCTATTCTTTTTCACTCAGCAGTTTTTCCATCTGCAAAATTTATTGTTTCTAGAATTATAAACCTTGTTTAATAAGTGTTTAATGAATATGCTTAATTGTTGTCTTTAGTGATTATTAAAACAGATTAAATCTGCTAATTGTATAATATGTTGTAGACATTAATGTTGATGTTTGCTGTTGAAGTACCTCCATCAAATGGAAAAAGTAATTCAGTATGGATGAATTGACAAATTAAATATGTTTGTACTAAAAGCAAACCGTGAGTGTTGTAGGTTTCATTGAAAAGCAACATTCTAGATGTCAATTTTCTCCACATACGGGCTTACTTAATAAGTTACAATTACTTTTCAAATGTCAACAGTGTTGGAATAATTTCTTTTGTGTGTTTCAAAGGTATAGTAACTGGTCTTGTCTGAAAAAATGTTTTTTCATGAGTCACATTTAGGCTTCCAGTGTGGGCAATATTTTTTGTCCTGTTCCCTGAATAGAGATGAAAATGTAGCAAACTTAGGGCTTGTTTCTTGCCAGTTTTTCTGAATGGATTAAAATGAGAAATAGTTATTCAATATAAGCAATAAAGTGATCTTTTAGCACAATTTTGAATTTTCTAGCAGGTGTTAAATAAAAATTAAGCTATAATTTAAGGTTGGAAAAAAAAGAAGGGGAGGAATATAAGCAAGCCAGGTCTACCTTACAGATTCAGGAGACGTCCACTATGATTTTGCAGGCAGTATAATTGTATGAACGTTCCTAGACCCCAGTGGGTAAATTCATTCCTGGACAAGTCTCTTGCTACTTTTGGGACTCTCTGCACTGTACTCCATTACACTGTGTAGATCTGCCTGTGGGAAGTGGCTATAGCTGCTGATTCTAGCAAGTTTCTAAAGATCACAAGTTGATTTAGGTGTGTTCATCGTTCACTGTTTGTATTTGTTTATAAATGCCACTATTGATTAAAGTAATAATTTGTACTTCTGAAAACTCCCGTATCTCTTAAATAGCTGGGTTGTGATTTCTGAGCATGCAATGGTATTGATCCATCTACATTTTCATACATTTGTAATATTTCCCAGTTACTTCTGTCTATATCAGTGTTGTAATATACAATACAGAACAACATAGAAATGGTAAATAATTTACATAATTGTGATAAAATTAACAAGTGTGCTGTTCTGTTTTCTAGATAAAATAATTAGACATAGAGCTTGTACTTTGAAGGACACTGCTCATGCTATCATTGCCGCTGAGCTGGACCCAGAATTTAATAAGATGTGTGAAGAAATCAAGGAAGTGAGAAAAAAGAGAGGTATGTTTAACTTCATTTATCATAACACAGCATATATGGGATAGAAAATAGAATTTAGAAGTGTCCACATAGAAATTTAAATTTAAGATGAAATATACAATGTGTGTCAGACTCAGGCAGTGCATGTTAAAGGATGACTGAGCTTGAAACTTGTCTACTTTTTCTAGCTATGTTAGCTGGTCCAATAAGCACCATCCTTCTTTACAAAAGAAGGATGCATTGCCTGTTGGTACAAAAAGTATTGTAGAACATGGTGAAGAGATAAATGTTGTGATTGCTGAACTAACTGAAGATGTGGTGAAACCAGAGCTGTATTCTAAAAATGCCATGTAATGCAGTGTAATAACAATTATGATTAGGGAGAATGGCATTTAAAACAGTGGATTTTCAGTTCACCCTAGCATGTGCACAAGTGTACTTTTGGTGATAATATGTTGATTTTTTGGATTAAGAAACAGCTATTACACCCACATTGAGGATGACATGAGGTTGATATTCTAGTAGTCCAGTATCGGGAAATACAGCCCCCTACACTGGAGGACATTGCTGACTTAGTTTTGTTTAAATTAGTGCAGTTGTTTTCAACCTATAGTCCATAGACCTCTAAGTCTGTGGACAGCTTCTAAAGTGACCACAAAAGGTAATCAAAAGCCCAGACATACTCCCAGTAGGGCTCTGTTTACATGAAAGATTCTGTATCTCCATGGAAAATCTTTAAACGTCTGAAAATTGAAAAAGGTTGAAAATCGCTAAACTATATAGCATTAGAACAAAATTTCATGCTGATTTAGGGATTACTGGTTTCAGTAATTCGAGCTTCACTTTGGTAAGTTGTTTCCTGCTTTGCCTCCTGCTTTGGTAAAAAAAATGCATTATTTGATTTCTAGGTTGAATTTGGCTGGTCTTAACTTACAGCTGCTGGTTCTTGAAATACTTTTGTCAGTAGATTGAAGACCCTTTATTAATACATTTCTTTGAACTATGCAAGTATCTGTAGGCTTTCTCTTCTTCAGGTTAAAACGGATACAGTTCCTTTTATTTTCCCATTCAGTCATGCATTTTTTTTGTCTAATTCTGTACAAGCTTCCAATGTGTGTCTTGAATTGTGGATAAGAGACCCAATTGTAATTCACTATGGTTGTAAAATAGAACTAATATAATGCCTTCATTTCTCCTCTGTACTTTTCTATTAGAAATATAAGAATATTCACAATTCTGGCCTTAGTGTCACGCTGTGAGCTATGCTCAGTTAATTATCCATTATGAGTCCCCCACGATTGTTAAAGGTTATTGCTTCCGAGGTTAAAGTAACTGCAAGAGCTTTTTGTTACAGAGAATGACTATATAGCTTGTAAGTCCCTCCTTGCAAGTCTCCCAAGAGCTAGCTGGAATGCTGCCCTTCTTTTTGTGTCAGTGACCAAGTAATATATATTTCTGTGGGCAAAACCTGCAGACCCTGTTGAAAGATGTGGGTTTTCAGAAGTCGTGATTAAGGCTGATGGTGTCATGCAATGAACTTGTTAAATCAGAAAAAGAAGATACTCTTGGTGTCAGGTGCTGGTTAGTGGACCTTCAGATATAGGTAGGTGACTAGCAGTACCAGTTGTTTGTGAGTGGCAGCAGCTCACATACAACAATCGACAGGTTTCAAAGTGCATTCTATGCATTGGCACGGAAACTGTTACAGTGTCATAGATACCCATAAGTCACATTTCAAAGAAGCTCATGCTTTTAGACCACATTGTGGTGGTTACAAGAACAAATGAGCTCTCCAGTTGGTGCAGCTGCAGAGTGTAGAAGGCTGAGATCACTTGCAAAGACGGAAGATTTGGAATGCATGGAAGAAGCTGTGTTAGATTAACTGGTTATGAACAAAGAAAAATATATTAAGCTCTTGAGGTCTGAGGAGACCTCATGCTGAAATGCAAGCACAAGAGATTGTCCTATACCTGGATCAGGAGTTGTGCCAAAGATTGTCGTACAGAACATCAAGAAGATGGCACTTCAGGCATGTAGTCTTGGCACTGGTCGTTGTAATGGATGGAAGGGATGTGAATGCTGATCAACCTTGCTATTACTCCCATTTTGCTCTACAGAATATACTCAGCAAGACAGCAGATCAGCAAAATCACAGTGCATCTGCTGGTCTAAACTTTGCCATGTACCCTGTTTTGGAACATATTGGATGAGGGATGACAAAGGCATATACTTGCATTTTTTTCTTTTGATTGGATGTCCACAAGGTTATTAAGGGATTTCTGGTTTCTTCTTTGGATTGATTACCAGATGGTCAGGTATAGAAGTGATCCCCAGATCCTCTTTCTTCCCCTCTGCTTCATAATAAGAGTGTATTTTGAAATAATGGAATGTTTCAATGAGAAAATACTTGAGGAAAACTGTGTAAGCAGTGTAAACTGTGCGTTTTGCTGTCCAAAAGCTTTGTGCCACTGGTCACTTAAATACAAGGGTGATTGCTCATACAAGGCTATTTGCCTGAGTGGAGCTACCTGATGAAATCATGCTGAATTGGGCAGACAGCCTTGTTGCCTGGCCCGTGTATGAGACAAAGTGGTGGGGAATTGAACCCTTAAGTACTTCTTTTTCATATCAGCAAGAGATGTCCAAGCAAGGCCTTAATGAATGTTGAGGTTGAAGTCACAGGGAGTGTGCTTCACTGTGTGATGCAGGCTTTTTTTTCCCACTCAGAGTACCCTAAGCTGCTCTTTTCATCTTCCTTTGAAGTGCCAGACTGGCATGTAGACAGTCTGATGGGGGGGGGGGGGGGGAACCCAAAACATTCAGTGTCCACATTTCTCTGCATATATTTCTGGACTCATCTTGATAAAAGATCCTACCTTCAAGCTTTCCCAGAGTTAAAATTCTTAGCTTGCCAACAGGACTCTTGTGAAAGAAGGGCAATAATGCAAATAGTGTACTACAGGGAAAAAGAAGGCCAGGTTTATCATGAGAATCTACTGGCGGTTCTTGGACTGAATATAAACCTTGTATTAATACCTCCTCAGAAGAGGTCAAGGTAGTGTTGCAGTCACAGATTGAGTCAGTGGGTGGCTGTGGCCATCAGAAAGGAAATTTGTCTTCTGACAAAAAGAACATGCCCTGTACTCGGTTAGATCTTGGCCAATATTTTCTTTGCTACATTTGGAAAGACTTCAACATTCAACATGAGATTTGGATGGAATCAAACAAGCTGATCTGCATGAGGCTTCTAATAGATTCTCTGGAAGTATTATCAAGTGTTTCTGTCTGGAATCACAGAGGAGTTTGAAAAGCAAGTGACACATACTGTAGGCTTTTTAATCTTTACCCAGTTGAAAAGCCATTGATTTTCTGAATTGTGCTGTGTATTAGCTCTTAATTCATTTCCAAGATACTTGGAAGATGGGGTTTAAGGCTAAAAAGCTCCATATCAATTTTCTTGACAATTCTCTTGGCAAGCTATTTAGCAATCTTGCATAGTCTTAAAATGGAAGGTATTTTCTACATCACTTTCTTTTTCTACAACTTTTCTGTTTTTTTGACAGACCTGCCATTTTTATTTAGTACTGAGACAGTTGACCAATCTCAAAAGATGTACTGCAGTGTAACAGAATAATAAATGGTATAATAAAATTAGTATCAAGAATCTAATCTAGAATTTCTTGTTCTTGTATTACTGAAATGAGGTACTGTTCTCGAAAGACTGTACATCTAAGGATAACAAGTTCTAAGCTGTTAAATGAGAAAAACCACCTAGATTATTGGAATTTGCAGCTTCTTGTTGAAACCAGCAGATAACAAGGTAGAAGTGGTGGATGTTTCGAGTAATGAAATATGTTTGATATGCAGTTTAAAATATTTGTAATGGTACCTAGAAACTTATGCTGTAACTGTTAACTGTTAGGTGAGAGTTCCTTTGTGCATCTTTTAATTTCTGCATCCATCAGTTCTAGAGCTTCTTGTCATCTCTTGATCACTTGGTTCTGGTTACTATTGGAAAAATGGTATGACATTTTGAAGACTGTTTTAGTGGATGGATAGGAAATTCTAGTTCACAAATATGAAGCTTCAGAGATTTGTTTATGTCTTTAAAATGTGCTTAACCAATATGAAAGTTTGCAGTTTTAGAATTTAATTTAAAAACCTATGAAATAGTAGAAGCTATGAGATGAATTTATATTACAGAAAGCAAACCAGACTTTTTGTTAAAAGCAGAATCACATTTTCTTAATCTAAGAGCTCATATTGACTCTGAAATGGATCTGTTTTACATAACATAGATCATGGTGACAATACAAGGTTTTTATTCAGATACTCTTTTTGATATGGCATACAGTGCCATTACGAATTGCTACTTATTTTAAATCACCTGTTTAAAATTAGGAAAAATTAAAACTGTCAATAAGAATTTGCTTTGTGGAGGAAATACGGATAGAAGAGTGCAATCTTTGGGGACCCAAGAGTCAGATCTGACAGTTTTAAGACTATGCAACCAGTAAATTATTTTGTCAGTAGAAAACAAATATTCTCTGATTCTAATCTTTGTTTTGACTGTCCAGCTAAATATTAATTGATGTGTTCTTATTGCAGCATGGTATTCCAAGTTTCTTTTTAAATTCAGTAGTTTTATGCAGCTTGGTTTATTTAAATAGCTATGGTTATCTTCTGTATACAGGCTTATCAGTAACAGTAGAACAAATAAATCCTCATGGTTCCACTGTACGGAAAACAGAAGCTAGAGCTGAAGACGCTTTTCGGAACAGACAAAACCCCACAATGGCGTTATGGCCCAACTCTGCGAATAAATGTGCGTGTGAGTACTTTGGGTGATAATTGTGCAAAATTAGAGGTGCTTCCAATGGCAAACATTTCAAATGTGTCTCTACTACTGTTTACTGATTATTTCCAGAAGTAATTTTAGGCATGAAACATGTGGAACTTTAGGAAATACTCTTTTTCTGACTACATGAAATCTCTGCCCAAGAAGTTGTAAAGAAGCAGGATTTCTGTTTTTGTGATAAAGAATAACTTTTTCTAATGTAACATGAGTATTACATTTTTCTTTGTAAAAGACCATTTTCAGTATAAGTCAGCTCTGATCCAATGAGAAGATCACTTCTATCTGTTTGATAAGTGTTAAGATTTGTTTACTCTGTGTGTGTATTCACAGGTACATACATGCTGTTTTCATACTCTCTCACATGCAGTATAGTTACTTACTTCATATCTTCCGTGCATACAGTATCATGTGAAAAGTTAGAAAAGAGATTACAAATTTAACTGTATTTTCCTTTATGGCACCGGGTTTTCAATAATCGGTACCCATTATTGGAGAATGTTAAGATACTCTTGCTGCTGCTTCCTGGATTAGTCCAATTAATTGATCAAAATCTCTATATTTGTGAGGAGTGACTGTTTAAGTGTGGTGAGGTAATCAGAGGCACTGCTAATTATTTTCAAGAGGTAAGTTGATTAGAACAGGGAAATACACAACAGATATTTTTGTTTTAAGCAAAATAAAGATTGTAAGAGAAAGTGAGTATGAGGAATATACTGATAGTTGTGCACGGCCTTCCTGCTGAAGATGTGGAATCCACTGTTAATATATTATTAATAGCATTATCAATTATTGCTTAATAGGCAAACTGATAGATTGGAGCTGACAGATTTTCATTGGTCTTTGTGCTCTCCTTCATGGTGCTTTTCCTAGATGAGAAAGAGTTTTCTAGGCATGGTGATAGTTGCCCAGAGATGAACATTGTTTATGTATGAATGATAGTGTTGATGTCAAATAGTTTAATTAATTAGAGGTATATGGTTTTATTTCCTGAAACTGTAATTTCTTCCGTTAAAGGAATTAAAAGTCAATCGTACAGAGTTATAGCTTAAATAAATTGTTATGTAATAAATTGATGATGTGGATCCAAGCTGTTTATTCATTTGGCAGCTTGTGCAAAAACAGAGAGAGGAGGGAAAGGATTCTCAATTGTTTTTTTTTAGTTTCTGATGAAATCCAAGATGGAGATTCTCACTCTGGCTGATCTACAGAGCACTTTCCCGGTTCTACATGCTGTTCAGCAGACGGTGCGGTTTATAGACCTCCAAGCCAGACATCTCTTAGGAAGAGAGATAGCTGTTGCTGGTGACTTGTATAAAAAGAAGCTCCGGTACCTCTGCTCTCTTCTCCACCTAATGTTGTGGATGCAGTGGCAGTCATTTGAAAACTAGAGCCGTCAACTGAAGGAAACTGCCAGCATTTGTGTGTAAACAAAAAAGAAGTTAGTGTTAAGGCACTGATCCAGCTAGTATTTTGGTGATTTAGGTTGGAAGCCAAGAAAATTTGAGACTTAGTGGTGTTTGGGACTATGATGAAATGAAAATCTGCCTTTTAAGGCTGAGTCTAGGAAAGGTAGCTAGTCCAGGAGGGATGTGATGCATCTAGTAGTCAAGAGAGAGAACCAGGAATTGATGAGCAATCAGAAATCTGCAGAAGAAATTCAAGTAGTACATGGGCACATTTAAAGATTGATGTGGTGTTAGGCAGAGACTAGAAATTAGGAAGAGATACAGTCTTAGAAGGGTGTTTGGAGGAAGGAGCTGGAGTAAATTGAGAGCAGAACTGAGCAGATTGTAGGGAGCTCGTATAGCAGCAAATTCTATGGTGGATTGTGATTGTATAAATGGAAGAAACACGTTTAGAGAAGGGATTTCTGAACAGAGTGGAAATCTTTTATGGTCAAGAACTGAGATTTTTTTTTTTTAAGACTAAGCACAAGTCTGATGAGGAGCAGCTGAGGGAGCTGGCGTTGTTCAGTCTGGAGAAGAGGAGGCTGAGGGGAGACCTCATCGCTCTCTACAACTCCCTGAAAGGGGGTTGCAGAGAGGTGGGTGTTGGTCTCTTCTCCCAAGTGACGAGTGACAGGACAAGAGGAAATGGCCTCAAGTTGTGCCAGGGGAGATTCAGACTGGATATTAGGAAAAATTTCTTCAGTGAGAGAGTGGAATAGACTGCTCAGGGAGGTAGTGGAGTCACCCTCCCTGGAGGTATTCAAGGAGTGTGTGGATATGGCATTGTGGGACATGGTTTAATGGGCATGGTGGTGGTTTTTTTTGGTTGATGGTTGGACTTGATGATCTTATAGGTCTTTTCCAACCTTAGTGATTCTGTGATTCTGTGAAATGTATTACACAAGCCGAGTAACAAGGACAATGATTCATGTATTTTAATTACACAGGATAAAAACTGTACTTTCCAATTAATAGTTCTAAAAATCTTCCATTTTTTCTGCCATTTGAACTTGAACTAATTTTTTTCCTTAGATAAATCTAAGGAAAAAAATCACCAGTCATAATATTATTTTCCTGATCAAATTAATTTTTTTAGGAGCTTTGTTTACAGTATTTTAGTTACCTATTATTTTGTGATTAATTTTATTTCTCTAATATATTTTAGATTTTTTTATTTATTTATTTTATTAGCCCAGATAGGTGAACAGAAGTGTGGCACAAAGTAGTTGTTCTATTTGAAGGCATGGTGATATGCGTTCCTGACTCAGATTTAATCTGCAACTTCTGTTTCCCTTGTTGAAGGTTCACCTGTGGTGGATGGTGTATCAGAGTATAGGTGGGTTTTAAATGTATTGCATTACTAGAAGTTGCTGAAAATCCATTTGGGAGAGTTCTGCCACAGATAATTCAAAATATTTCCATATTGACTGTGTGTTTTGAGAAAAGTGCAAGTGTTCTTGTGGGAGCTTAGAATGGGACATAGGTCAAAAGTCTGATATAAGTAGTTGTAGGATCATAGAATCACAAAATTGTTGTGGTTGGAAGGAACCTCTGGACGTCATCTAGTCTAACTCTCCTACTCAGAGCTGGTTGCTCAAGGCTGTGTCCAGTTGTGTTTTGAATATCTCCAAAATAGACGCTCTGTGACATGCCTGGGAAACCTTGTCTAGTGCTTGGCTACTCTCAACGATAACTTATTTTTCTTAATTTTGATTTGAATGTCTTATATTTCAATCTGTGCCCAATACGTCTTGTCACTGGGTGCCAATGAGATGGGTCTCGTTTCTGCTTTATATGTACATGTGTGGAAAAGGAAACTACCAGCAATGTGCAGTTTGGTGTGTCTGGTAAATTAATCATCGCTAAGTGGTTTAGATACACGTTAGCGCATAAAACATTAGCATCTCTTTAATTATTGGGACGCTGTATAGTAAAGCTTTGTCCTACTGCTCTATTTTGCCAGTAGATGGAGTATGTTGCATATTATTTTACTGTCTTGCAGTTGCTTCTTTTAGTGTCACATACAAATAAATTGTATGGGGAAGATTTGGTTTTACATTCTTACCTTTTTTTGCAGTATTTAACAATAATATATTGTAGTGATAGACTGCAGATTTTACGTTTTCTTCATAGAGGTCTTTTATGGTGTATGACAAGTATGATAGCTGTGAAAATGGCATTTGGAGCAAATAAAATATTTTGTTATGTGAAATATTAAAAATATAAGTTTTATATAAAAGTCATTTTATGAAATATGAAGTAAACACTCTGCTAACTTTTCTCAATAATTGAAGTGATTAGTGGTCTCTGTAGAAAGAACTGTAGTGAGATCCAGCAAGGATATGAAAAACTGCTGCAGGAAATGTAGTTCCTAATTAAATAATAATATTGTGTGTGTTTTTGTTGTTGCTGTTTTTTTGGTTTTTTCTTTGCTAAATGACGATCTTTGCTATCATACAAAACTATTTGTTTCTGCTTTATAATGGAAAGGAGGTTTTGTTTTGGCAGGAGTATTTTTAAAAAAGATTTTTAGAAAGAAAAGGTCTTTTGTTTATGAACTTTCTCAGAAACCATTTTATTCTCAGTCTTTGTCTGATTTTCATCTGTTTAATCTGTTTTCTTTGACCTTTCTGATATAGTGGTGTCAGTGATTACTGTACTTCAGGCATTCATGTGACTACAGTAATGTCTTATCAAAGGACATGGCAGACCAGATGTCATATGGTTTTTATTATTTTAACTATTTTCTGCCTTTTGGACTAGTTCTGAATTTGGATTCAGAATTTGGATACTGGCACGTTAACAGTCATCCAGATGCTAACATTAAAATCCTGGTAGCTGCTGATGTTTTGTCACAAATCCTACACTTGCTTCTGTTTTCTTTTCTCCTCCTGCTCTTCAGAAAAGGGATTTGACTTGGATTAATTCTCAGTTGAGATAGAGGCAAGTACTGTAGCTTGAAAACAACATTAAAAATTATTTTCTGGAATTTGAGGACACCTTTACTCAGAGCTTAGACAACTGTCTCTCTTTATTTCTTTATCATTTTGTTCTGGGTAGTGTAGGAGTTGGCATTCTGGATGAGAGTAGTTTGATCTCCTGTATCTGATGCTGGCTTCAACCAGATGCTTTAAAAGGAAGTTGCAAACATTTGAGAAATAAAAATTATTTCTTTCATGCGTGATTTTGAAGGAAACTTAGCTGATTCTGAGTTGATTAACAGTTCTTTTAAAACCTATAGGCTTTGTAATTCTTCTAATTTAAAATGCCATTTAGTGAACTTGTGGGAGTTCTAATAAATCCTGACTGCCTGTTCTTTTTTTGGGATCCCATCAAACTTCTGGACTCAGTGATATCTAGTGGCAAAGAAATTTTCTTTCATCACTATTAAATACCTGCCTCTTGAATTAACCGAATGTCTTTTTTCTCTAACAGAGGGCAAAGAGGGTCCTACAATTTACCTGATCAGTGACTTTTTTTATATTCTCTTGTTTTTAATCTCCTTTCTAACTCAGTGATGCAAGATTGCTCAGCCTCTCTTAAGAAGGTTTTCCCGAAAGCATTATCGCCACATTTCTTATAAACATGGTAAATAGAGAGACTTTTTAGAAAAAGTTTTTTTTAATGACATCTTCTAAAATATTTTTTTTCCTCTAAGTGGTATGCACAAGTGATGTAACAAAAACCAGTTTTCAGACCTTTAAGATATATCTTACTCTTCCTCCCCTTTGAAAACTCTGGCAATGTTTGCTTTAAATTGTTTAAAGATTTGGTGTAAAGTTTTGTCTGCAGAAGTTGTTGATTTTCTTGTGTTTATTACTGTTTGCTTCGTATTTTTTTTTCTAATTTTACCTCCTTGACACAGAAACCAACCAGCAGCCATGAGCCTTTCAGATATGTGATATAAATGAATGCTGTAAACTCTATTGAATGTAATTTTAGTTAGAGCGGGAGCCTGATCTCTGCTTGTGAAGTTGCAGGTGAACCTTGTGTTTGTTCATGGCTCTCTTGCAGCAGGGAAGGTGTCATTCAGTAGTTCTTAAGAGCCAGCTGAATGTACCAAAAATGTAAATAGCTGTAATAGTTGCTATTGTACAATAGCAACTCAGCAGAGGGAAAATGAGCAGATCTATAGAGGTGGAAGATCTAAGACTGATCTCCACAGGTGATATTAATCTGATTGTCTCTTCTCTTTTGACTTCATTTTTCTCTTTAATTTTCCTATGGGACTGTCTTGTCATGTGCTTTACTAACATAATTACCCGGGTTTCATGTAAATTATATTTTTAGCTTGGTTTCCCAAGAAAATAATACCTGTGCTCTCTGTCCAACTCGGCTCCCCTAATAACTTCTGAATCATTTAGCTGGATTCAGACAGATTTGACAGGAGTTGAGGGCTGAAAGACTATATTGCTGCAGGTTTTGTTAAAAGTGGTAGCTGGATAAATCTAGGCATCTACTGAAGGAGAAGGCTATAGGTTGAAAATGGTAGTTACGTGTTCTACCTGGCCTTGTTAGCTGATCAGTTACAACATTGTATTGGCCAGGCATGGCATGCACACCTCAGGTGTACTGTATCTTGTGTCCTGTTCAGCTGGGGTGGGGAGGAACTGAAGGTATTGGGAGAGTTTTGTGAGAAATACTGGGAAGAGCTTGAGTTGAGAGCATTATAGGGGATGGTGGGGGAAAGCAGTTGACTAGGAGGAGAAAATGCTGGGGATTCTGCAGCCAAAGTTTTTTTTGAAACATACTTCATCTCCTTCTTATGGAACTTGACTCCTTGTTGAGTAGAAGTGCCCATGTTCTTCAAGTATTTGTTTACATAACACGAACTGTTATATATGCTGATAAAGATCATAAATATGTTAAGTTGTTGCATGCAATTTTTTCTAATGCATTTGTCAGGTCTGTGCCTTGAGCACCTTCCATCTAGGTGAAGAAAATGGCATGTCTTTTAGGTGTCACTTCAAGCTACTACTTGAGGTGCTGTCCTGCACCTCGTTACTAAAGGCGCTGTCTTGCCTTTTCACTGGTTGCGTATTCTGACCATCTCCCCTGTGCCAGCACCATCATTCATGACTTTGGAAGCTCAGTTGGGGAACTGAAGATGTTGAAAACTAACCCAGAAAAAAGCCCATAATGTTTCGGATAGATTTAGTTCCCTTATCTGTTTTACTGCAGGAACAGTAGTGCCGGCACAAATGAGGTAGTGGAAATGCTATAACTGGCTTTGGAGGGAGAAATGGCTTTGTCTGTTAGTGGAAGCTGGCACCTCATTTTGCTTTTCAAGCTATTGTGGAACTGTGCTCCGTTCTTTCTTGCTGCTTATCTCTGACTGCAGTTTGGGACTTCGTGACTAAAAACTCCAGAGACTTTCAAGTGGACTATTCAGTGCCCCTTGGTAAGGAATGTGGAGCTACTGGAAGCAGCTAAATTACTGTGGCAGATATGTAGATAACCTGGATGCTGCATAAGAGTGCAAATTGCTGGTAATAAGTGCTTTCTCAAGGCTTTGAGTTACTTAACACACAAGACATCAGAAGTTTAGGGTTTTGATCACAGAAGAAAAACTTGAAACACATGCATTGCTTCAAGTGGTTCTTGATGATACTGCAGACACAAAATCTAGATCCATGGTGATCTTGCTTGCCATGAGCATCTCCTCTGGATTTTAATCCCCAGGAATTCCTCATGAAGTAAAGGTAAAACCAGAATCTACTGTTTGATGGATGTGAGTTTTATCATTTAATGACAGAGGATTCACATTCTCTGATGGACTTTTAAGCAGTGCAGAGGCATATAAGGGTCTTCTTTTCTGCAGCATAAAGTAAACTTGTTAGCCTCCACTAATACGGTACTGCACTCAATATACTGTAGTAGTCAAACTACAGAAATTTCAAAAGAAACATATCTGCTTTGACTGCTACATCTTCTCACTAGAGTTCCTCCACATTAAGGCAAGCAGACTTGCTTGCTTAATGATTGACAATCTTTGAATCTTCTAATTATATGTTTCCTTTTCCAACTATTAACTTTATTTCTATATAGTCTGCAGTTCTGTAACTCTGCTGCTGGATTTGAGGGACAGCAACAGTGGATACCTCAACTTTGAAGCTTCTGTACCATTGACCCATGTTTTTGAGATCTGTTTTCTTGAGACCATACTAAACAGAAGGGTGACGGTTAACTCTAGATCTTGGAAAGATTACATGAGCTCTGAAAAGTTATGTGAATAGGTTGTAGTTTGTCATCAATAAAACGGTGACACTGACTGTGGAAGCCACTATCAAATCTGCAAAATAGCTGGAGAAAGCGTATTTTTTTCCTCAAATCTTAAGGATTATTTGTAACAATAAATACATGTTCCAAGTGAGACTATGGTTTTTATTGCGATGTGATTGTATCTTTTGATAGCTTTAAATCTGAAACGTTAAGATTTATTCCTGATGTAGTGGTTAAACTACCTGCTTACATATGCTACTCATGGGGAGGAAACTCAAGTGAAATTCTGCTTCTCTGAGCTTCTGTGAATTAATTCTCTACTCTTGTACCTGCATAGTGCTTGTATTTTCAAAGCAAGATCTTTGTAACTCAGTGTGAGGTTGGCAGATGCAGATCTAGGACTTAATACCCCATAAATCAAAGCAATCTACAAATACCAAGAACCTTATGGAGGTGCTCAACATAGGAGTTAATTTTGAAATGGAAGGAAGTTTGTTAATCTCTGGTAACTATTGGCTGTGATTTTCAATTATAATCACTTGGCTGCAACTTCAGCACTTTTGCAAAAATATGAGCAGTCTGCATCATTACTTGAATTTGAATGTAGAAGTTTCAGTTTTTCCCCAATCTCCTCCTTAGTCTTCTGAGGTGTGTCTTGCTAGTGGTCTTGAAAAGGATGTTGACAGTAGTATTAGGTTTGAATGGTCTTCCTTCTGTATTCGCTGATCATATTGCAAATGTGTCCCAAAACCTCTCTTAGATTTGTGTCTTAGTTGTATCTCACTGCAAATAGGTTAGTAAAAAAAAAAAAAGCTCTTTCTGAAAACAAGTTTATTATGTGATTTTTCAAAGGCACTGAAAGTACAAATAAGAAATGTATATACAAGAATGCTTAGCTGTTTTCTTTCAGTGTTTTACCTACAAATGGGTATATATAAAACACATTAAGTAGGAAAGGCTAGCAAGTCTTCCTTGTTTCCGTAGTTTAGAGTAGGAATTGTGTACACGACTGAGTGTTCACTCCTTATACTTCTAAAAGTCCTTGGTATCTGTCATTTCCTCACATTGACATCAACAGGCAGCTTGCTTTTTCCTTGAAATGTGAACACATTTGATTGCTTCACACACTACAGCACATTCTAATACCCTGGTCTCTTTATGGAGGGGTACCTGTGCATCTAAAAGTTTCTTTTTTTCATTGTAATTCAGTTCGAATAAGGAGAAAATCAAGACGGCGCTCACAGTGGGGCAAAGGCATTATTAAGAAGAGGAAAGTCAATAATTTAAAGAAAGATGAAGATGATGCAAAGTTTGCTGATGATGAAAATCATGGAGAGGACAGTAAAATGGAAAATGGAGAACTAGATACCAGCCCTGACTTCCTTGAGGAGAATGGGGAGGAAACAGGAGATCTCTCTATGACAAACGATGAATCCTCTTGTGATATTATGGATATAGATGTAGAGCAGAGGCTTGACAATGGGACATCAGGAAAGGAAAACAATTTTGCATCCACAGAAGAAGAGAGCTCAAATGAATCTCTGTTAATAACCAACAGTGTTACCCTGAGTGCTGAAAAGGAATTAAGGAAGGACTTTGCATCAAAAGTGGACCGTGTGAATGGAGAGACAGCTGTATACCGCTCAGAGGGTCTACGTGTTCCAGCATGTCATAATGGTAAAATGGAATTAGTTGATGCTGTTCCACCCTGTGACAACAGCAATGGGTCTAGTAACAAGCAAAAATCTTCATCTGAAGATCAGCCAAAGGAGAAAAAGGAAGCTTCCAGTGAAAGTCATGGAGCTGATCTAGTGAAAGCTGAGTTACCACATTGCAGCAATAATGAAAAAACACTACAGAGCACAGACATTGAAACTAAAGATGCTGAAGCAGATAAAGAAGGTATAGCTTGTTTTCAGTGTTTCTGTCCTTATCTTAGTGTCCAAGTTCATATGTGTATATTTTTAATTGTAATATCTTATTTTAAAATTATTGTTATATGATAATATTTTGTGAACTGCTGTCTATTTATTTGAAGCTTTCGGTATGCTTACAACATTTAATTCCACATAGATAAATTAGAAGTCCACCGTTGACTTGCTGTAATGTTTTCTTAGGCAAATAAGTGTATCTCCATGCTTACACTATTATGTTTATTTTTGCAGGCTTTATGGGAAATATTGTAAATACTGAGATAACATTTAAACAATGATTAAAGAATTAAAAATATTATCAATGCAGGTGAATATGATATATGTTTTGGTCTATATGTTCTGATCTATATTTTGATCTATATGGTATGTTTTGACTTTTATTATAAATCTCTAACAAAACATCATTGACATTGGATGAAAGACTATAGAAATACAAAATGTATTCCTTGAAAAACATTTGTTCATAGCAAAAGTTAAAGCAGTTTAACTCATAGCAAAAGCCAGATAAACCATTGTTTATCTGTTGGAGAAGGTATCTGCCTTTGGAGTTAGAGTCAACACAGTAACAGTGCAGCAAAAAGATAAGAGAAGGAGAAGGGAAACCCTGGTAGTGCATAAAAGAAGGGGCCACGTCCTTTGAAGACAAGAGACATAGTTTCCTTGGGGAAGAGAAATAAAAGTCTTATGCATGATTGCCTTTTTAATTAGCTTTTCAGAATTATCTAAAATAATGAAATCTTTACTTCAAAAGTTAGCGCTGAGATTTACAAAGTAAATGAGCTTTAACAAGAGATCTGAATTATGAGAATATCACTATATACATGTTGACTGTGTTTGTACAGACATATTTTTCTCTAAGGGGAAGGAGAATAGTAGAAGAAAGGTCCTAAGAATATCAGAAGAAGAGTATGATGTATGTTAAGAGCCTTTACATTTCTAAATTTAGTAGTTTAATTTTAGATACATTAAGGATGGTTATAATAACAGGGCATCCTCAAAACAAAAAGGCATTTTAAATAGTTGAGGAGGAGAAAAACAGTGAATGAATGTAGGGAGAGAATCAGGAGATAGAAAAACATTTTGTTCTCCACAACAGGATTGGACAACAGCTTTAATACAGAGGTGGAAGAAAACAGAAATGTGTCACAAAAGCATGACGTTTCAGGAGTAGAGCAGATGTTAGAGTTACTGTGTTGATGAAGACATGGGATGCTTTGGAGAGAAAAATGAGGATTTAATTCACTTAGGCAGAAAGATTTTGAGCGTTAGCTTAATATCTGAACTTCACTTAAGCTGTATAATTTGACATTGCTAACTAGAAATGATACATTGGAAAAACTCTTTCAGTGACATTCAGTTTTCTATTGGGACATTGGAGTTCAGTTTTAAGGATGACCAGTTTCATGTGTGTTTTCTGAACTGTGGTTTTGTGCACCTGTAAACATTTAGAGTTCTGCAAAGCTGATGAATAATGTGCACTGCTACAATCATGCTTGCTTGGTTCAAAAAAAACCAACAAACCAACCAAGCGAAATCAAACCAAAGTGAAGAAACAAGCTGTTTGTTTTGAGAGACAGACAGTGCTGATAATTGTTTTTCAAATTACAGGTGTATTCAAAAGCAAGAAAGCACGAAAAGTTGCTACGGAACAGTCAAAGCCCACAAGTTTGGAACAGGTCCCAGAGGACCCATCGGATCCCTTACCCTCTGTAGTTGTTGACCGTGACAGACTAAAGGTAATGGAACTGAAAAATGAGTTTGAACTATTAATGAAACTGTCCATGAAAAATGCTTCCTTCCTCTGTTCAGAAGCAACATTTCTTTTATTTTTGACTGCAAACAAATATTATGGCAGCAGTAACTTTTGAAGATGATTTGTCGATCCGTATTTTTTGGATGAAAAGTTAAAACTACTGAATCCTTACTGTTCCATCATTACTACCTTTACAAATCCAGTAATGGCACAGCAGTCCACTATTTTAATTGCAGTTTTTGCAGGTACTCTTATGTGTTAATTGGACATGCCAGTTACTGAGGAACTGCTGGGTGCCTAGTAATTAGGAGTTAACATCATCTTTTCCCTTCCCGTGTACGTATACTTGGTGGAAAGAACTGTTAGTAGATTGGAAAACAAATTGGAATTTGTGCTGATGTTTTGGCGTCACAGACTGAACCCCTGCTAGTTAATTTTTTTCAGTTTTGTCTCTTTTTAAGCAAAGTTACAATAAAATTCGCTGTCTTCTGTTGCAGAAACTAGCTTGACCTACTATGAAATTTAGATCCCACTTGCTGTGTAGTACAGATGATAATCTCTTCGGAAACAATAGAAGTGTTATGAGAGGAAAAAAATTCTTAAAATTTACTGTATGCTATTATGTAAAATGAGCAGTGTTTCATGTGTTGTCCCCCACTTCTTTCATTGTACCATTTTTCAACATTTGTGAAATTCCAAATGTGTTCTCATTTGGCGGTACTTACAATTTCATGCCAATGCAAGTTCTTCAAAATGCCTGCTTTAGCTATCAAGGCAGTTTTTATGGTTTGCTTTGTCATAATTATTGACCAAGGTGAAACAGGATGAAGCATCATTCAAACAGGACAAACATGGCTCCAGCTATACGGAGTATAAAATCTAAGACAAGAAAAAAAAGTGTGGGTATAAGCAGAGAAGTAAAAAGAGACATTGAGTCCTTTTGGATCTACATGGAAGCAGTGGCCTTACTGACAGCCAGGTGTGGTCCATTTTATTTGTATGTGTCCCTCCAAAATAGGGCTTCAGAAGGAGATTGCATTTCTGATTTGTCCTTTATAATCACTTTTTATTTTTTTATTTAAACCCTCTTAACCTTTCCTTCCATTGTTCCAACAGAAACTCCTTGATTTGGTGGTTAAGAAAAGTGACAACCTAACTGTTGACCAACTTGAGAGATTGTATTCACTCCTCAGTCAGTGCATCTACAGACATCGTAGAGACTATGACAAATCACAACTTATAGAGGTGATGTTGTACAGTTTCTTTTATTCTTTATCTGAATGTTGTAAGACTGTTTTTTCAAGAACTAAGTTTAATCTATCAATTTATTGTTGTGCTAGCAGGCAAAAGCTTTAAATAGACTTTGAGGAAGGTATCTATAAACAGAAAAAAGTTTAGTGTAGTAATGACTTAAAAAACAGAGGTTGTTACTTTCCTCAGAAAAGGATTAAATATTTAACCTAAAAGAATGGAGGAAAAAGAGGAGAGAATACAGCAGCATGGAGAAGCACATGGTAGCAAAGTAAAAATGGAATAAAAGGAGTTTCCACATTTGTGGCATAATAATAGTGGACGTAAAGTGGCTACTTTATAGGCACACGGAGCCAATGTTGCTGCGGTTGCCCTTACTTGCATTTGCGTAACTAGGCCAAAAAAAAATTATGTACCTCTGCTCCATGCAGTTTGCCAATTGTGACTTTCATACAAGACCTTAAAAGTTTGCAAACTTTCTCTAGATCGGTAAGTATACCCTTGGGACAGTCCAGTACAGCACGATGTAAGCCAGTTGTCTGCTTTGCTGTCATCCTTTGCCTCTAAAGTGTTTGCTGTCAAAGGCCTCCTGTCTGCATCAACAGTAAGTTGGTCATTTCACCATTGGCGTAGGCTGATCATAACTCTGGACATGCATTCCCTCCAGCGTAATTGTTGTAGCTGTAGAGGGGTTTGAATCAGTTTGCTGATTCAACTGATAACCAACCCTGCTGAAAAAGGACAGTGGCTAGTTTCCAGTTGGGTCACTGAACACCGAATATTTTTCTCCATGAATATTTTACAGCAAAATCTGGAAAGGCCTTAGCATAGGATATTGTAGAGTTCCTGCAAAATACTTTTCAAACCATTTTCATGCTATTCCTCTGCCATCTTTACCTAAAAATATGTTGAAAGTCTGTGCCAAATGTTAGATAGATTAAAAAGACATTTATCCAGCAGGGGTATGGAGAGACCGATCTTTACTTTGATTCTCCAAACTGTGCAGGTATGTGTTTACAGCTGGGTCACCAATAGCCTAAGTGTGCAGTCAGACTTGAATTCATGCAGTGTGCCATTGCAATGCTTTCTTAATACCTATTGAGTATATTAATTACATAAGTGACCCTAATACACTTGGGTTTTCTCATGGACTGTCATAATGGAGTGCTTTTCTGTATTAATACTTCTTTAATTAGTTTCCTCTTTTACCATATTTTGCTAGCAGGTAGCAGCTAATAAACAGAAGTGTCTATTTTCCTATTAATTATTTGTTCAGATTTAAAAAAAAAAAAGCCCAGTAAATATGATTATGTAATGTAACTTTATTTCTGTCTCTGTATGTTTATGTATAATTGATGCTCTGTGTCTCTTGCAGGAGATGGAAAGAACCGTTCATGTCTTTGAAACATTCCTGTGAACTCGTCAAGATGGGTGGGTTTTTCCTCTCAAACTGCTCATGGGAGAGCAGTCCTCTGAGCCATTTAGTTTCCATTTGCACCAAGTATGTGCAGAGCCTTGGTCTTAAGTGCTCTCTCTTTTTCTTTTTGTTGAATTTGGTGCTATTGTCTCAGGTACCTGAAACCAGCCAGCCTACAAGAACCAAACGGAACTTCATATAGTTGTATCTGATTTAAATAAAGAATACAATGCCACAGCTTGGAGATTTTTGGTGCTACAGAAACTGTTCTCATTTCTGCTCTTGTTCACTCTACATGCATTATCTTTGGGGAAACTTCAGGCAAAGTGGAGACCAACACATACAAGAGAACTGGAAAGAGCAGATCTAAGTTGAATATTTTTAAACAGGTGATCTTTTTTAATTTTTTTTTTCCAATTTTTCTCTTCTCTGGGGTAACGGACAAAAAAATCTGTTCTAAAGAAGGCAATGATGCATTGTGGTAGGAATCTTGAGTAACTGGATGTACAGTAATTTGAAGATGAGGCTCTCTAGAACTGCCTTTAATGTGCCTTTTAGTCAATTGAGAAAGATAAGGCTAATCAATTGGTTTGGATTATAGCAAATGGCAATGTTAGAAAGCTGTCTTCAGAATGAAGATCTCCAAAAGGATGATTTGTATTCTCTTCATTGGATGGCAACCAGTATTATGGTTCTATAATGCCTGTCTTACTCTACCGAACTAAACTAAGACACACTGAAAAAGCCACATACTTTACCAAAATGGTGGAATTACTTTTTCATTGGTATATATTTGTTTTAGAAACAAGTTACACAGTGAAACTCTTCTGTGTTGCTAAAAATGAAGCATTTTCCCACCATCTCTTTGTTTTCCATTTTGAGTTCTTTAAGAAAACCAAGTTTAATACTGGCAGGTTTCTTTCCGAAGTTCCGTGTTTGTAATATAGCTTGGACTGTGCAGTGCAGGTAAGAAGACGCTATAGTTGATCAAAGTCCTGGAGCCCAAGCTCACTTGAAAATAAAACTTAAACTAGGCTTCACAACTCGGTCTGTGCAAAGCACTGTTAATCTAGGGGGATTGGAGGACAGCCTTTTGAATCGATCTGTTCGGACCAAAGTTCTCTGGGTCTGAATTGTGTAGTTCAAAACCTTTCCTTTCTGGCAACTGGAGAGAACAGTCTAGGCAGTTTCAAGAAAAACATGTTTTATCACAAGCTCAGTATTAAAACATTACTTGGGCTGATTTATTTCAAACCTACGTGGAAAGTGTTTTAGAGAAGTTGGCTGGTGTTACCATCGTTAACCATTCATTGTGACTGTCCCTACGTAGCTGCGGAAGTGTCTTTCCAGAAATATGCAACACAGTGTGATTAGTTTTTAATTAGAGAAAACAGTCTTGGACTACTGCAGAGATACTGAGCTACCTCAGCTTTTTATATTTTAGTTACCAACAGTGTTTATGGAGGACTGTAATCACTCTGCTCCCATTTACAAACTGAAGCTAAGGTACTTGTTTCCACCTCTACGACTAATAGTAGTATAGTGCTGCAGAGAAACAAAACATGGCCTTTGGGCTATTGCAGTAATCCAAAGTGCTTTGTATATTGTGGTTAAACATAATTCAGTCTTAGATCTTTTTCTCCCCCAAATGCCACTGTTTATAGCTAATGGCAGAAAAAGGTTTTAAGCATTCATGTACATCTAGTTACACCTTCTAAATGCAACCCATGCAGAAACACTGTATTTTTTAGGTGGGAAAGTGCGATTAAAACCAACAAAAACAAGCAGAAAATACATTTTAAATGAGATTCTTTGATCTCAGATTTGATTATGGGATTTTTTTCCATGTTTCATTTAGTATTTATTAGCATCATACCTGTTTGAGATATTTTTGTGTCTGGTACATTAACAGCATTTTGTATTTTAATGGAAATTGTTACAAACTTTAAGATTTGATTAAATAAAATGTAGCAGATTTTTTGTAGCAAGTTTCTGATAAAAGGGGTTTTTGCAAGTCTCAGGTTCTTGCTGCAGAATTTTTTAAAAATATTTATTCCAGTTTCACTTACTCAAAGAAGTTTTTGTTCAAGTAACAGCAGCACTTGTGGAAGATAAAACTGCATACATTTTTAAGAAGATAATAAATTTATATGAATTAAAACAGTTGAGAATTTTAGTCACCAGTGAGTGTGAAAAGCAAGTTCAAGCTAATGCCTAGCATTAAAAATGGTTCTAAAAGGTCAGGTTTCTAAAGGAAAATTTTTACTGTCAGTTGTTGATTGGGAGAAATCGTAAGAGGCAACTTTACTAACTGAGGAGCTGCCATGTTGTTTTAGAGAAAAGTAGCTGATACCAGATGTTCTAGTGGACAGCTTACCTAAAATGATATACTCGCCTTCCTAGCCCAAATAACCACACTTCAGTTTTTGTTTTCCTTTACAGATGTCTGGTGGTTATAGAGTTAAAACAGCTGTTGATCTATCCATGTGGTCTAAACTTGTTTACTCTTTGTATGTTTTTAATTTTTTTGCCACATAGCACTGGCAAGAGTTTGTACAAATTGACCTCTCTTCCTTGTTTCTTGTTGTGAAAATTGCAAATAAACTCCTGTGTGAGTCCTTGTGCTGGGGTCAATGCAATGTGGCCGGCCAGAAGAAAGGAGGTTTCTCTGGGGGGCTGGTGGGGCTGTTTTGGAGATAATGGAGTTGCTCTGGGGTGAAGTTGATGGCTATGGAGTTAATTGTATTTGCAAGCTTGAATCTCACCTGTGATTAATTTTTTTGTTTTGTTTCGTGTCCTCTGTATTGTTACTTGATTTCCTCATATGCCAATGTATTTATAGGATTACTGTTTTTTGTAATATCTTGTCTTCCTTTTTTTTTTTTAATTAAGTTGGTGGGTCAGCTCTGGTTTTACCTTCAGTCTCCTGAACGGCAGGTCCTGTAGCTGATAGTCATTTATTTTGTTTTTGTTTTGTTTTGTAATCACAACATAAGCTTGAATTTGGGCTTGTACTTGCATCTTTTGTATCTTGTACATTGGGTTATTTAGACATTGGGGAGTCCTGTTTGGCTTCATTAACATATGTCTACTTTGTGGATTAAGTAGACTTCCTTCATCAACTATGGTATATTTTGGATTCTATAGTTTTATTCAGAACTGTGTTTAAATTGATGTTTTGCATTTTGACTTCATTTTACGTTAGTTTGAAGTAAGTTATTTAATTTTTTTGAACTTCTGGAAATTTTGGACATTTTACTGTAATTTGTAATATAACTGCTGTGAAATACTTGAATAAAGATGACAAGAAAACACAGCTTTAGCTCCTTCAAAAATGTATTTAAAAGAAATGCTGCCTCCTGGCTGATACCGGTCTTTTTCTTTCCAGACCTCCTTGACTTCGCAGTTCAGGTGTTTTACTCTGCTGTTTAGTTGTTTAAGGTGTAATTTTGCTTTCAGTGTTTGTCCATTAAAGAAAAAAAATTCTATTATTATTTTGACTGACAAAGTGAAATTAGCATTGTACATTGGCGAGTGAATAACGTAGTCCTTAGGAAGTTCTGCTCTGTGCTTAGAAAATGTTTTATGTTCAGTTGCAGGGTTGCACCCGGGACTGCTTGTAGTACGTCAGCATCCAAGTAATACCAGAGTTTCTCATTAGAGGTTTTTTTTAAAGAAACACTCTTTTCTTCCCGATTTATCAAAGTTCTTCTTACTTTTTGTGTTTTGTTGGGGTTTTTTAAAGATAAACTTCTAATATATCTAGGAATTCCTTTAGTTACACCGCCCCCCCCCCCCCCCCCCCATAATTCATGCATAGCAGAGCAAGCTGCTGGAGGTTATGCAAGTGAAGAATCAACCAACATCTTACTCATTGGCAATTTATCCGGAGCTAACTGCTCCGGATGTGGTGTATATAATGTGGTATATACACCACTGCATGTGGTGTATATAATGTGGAACAGAGTATGAGAAGCTGTTTTATAGATCTGTTATGGCCTCTCTTGAGGTGTAGGACGTATAACACACCTGCTCCTTTTCCTCTTTTCCTTTCTGTGTGCCTTAAACTGTAGGGCTCCTGGGCAAAGACTAGTTGAGAAAGAGGGTAGTAGTAACTTACTTCACATCTGACTCCAATCCCACTTTTATATGCAGCTTTGAAAGCACAATTAGATAGTAAATAAAATACATAACTTATTATATAAATACAATAATGTAGTAATTGATCAGTGAGAGCCTATGCTCATTTTGTATCAGCATGGTCAGGTGTGTTGCTTTGATCTGAATGGCCTTGTGGATACCAGTACCTCACTTAACACCATTCAAGGGATTTGCGGTCTGTGAATAAAAAATGTAGGGTATGAGGTCTTGCGTATCTGTTTGTCTTTTGGGAGTGGTCATGGCCATGTTAATGGAGAGAACAGTTTCAGCCCTGATTTCTGACAGTGGCTGTAAAAGTGATCAGTCAAAAGGGACAAAACTGTGCTTTATTTGAGCATTGACAAAAGGATTCTTGTAAAAATACTTAATGAACTTTGATTCTTCAGAAGCATGAATTAGTGAGGAATAGTTGGATTGCATCACGTGTTGGTAATAAAGTCTTAGTTAAAAGCTCGTGCAACACTCATATTTGTCAAGCGTTCAGTGCTTAACGCCGCTTCCTTCTGCTGTTGGTTTCTGCCTTGAATGTAGTTTTGAAATGCAATTTCCCTTATTTCCTTAAATTTGCAGTGTTGCACATCTTCTGTTTCCTCCTTTAAGCCCCTTAGATAATTTGTTTAAATAAATTAAAAGTGAGATCCTTTTGTTCTGTATCTTGGGTAGGATTTGGATTTGGACTTGTAATATATGGGGTTTTAAGCTAGCACTGCATGTGAATAAATTCTGCAAGCTAAATCAGTAAACTGATTAATGAAGCCAAACACTTCATTTTTTTTCTTTTCCTTTTATGCATCACTTGTGGCTGTGTAACTATTAATGTAAAAATGAGGGATTATAAACTTTAACACTAATTAATTCAGCCTCATTCCATTTCTAGGTGAGTAGTTTTTTTACAGTGTGATCATTTGCATAGGGAGTATATTTCAGTTGAACCCACTGCCAGTAAATGGCTGTGACTACTACTAAATTCCATTTATTTTAGGAATGCATTTGAGTTATTGCTATATTGAGCCTTTCTTTAATACTAGGGAAAATAATTTTCAATTAAAAATACAATAAGCTGCTAAGATTTAAAATGGATTCACCACTTTTAGTGGAGTGTTCGTGTAAACTGGCCATCCCTATTAAGGTTTGCTGATACTTGGATGCTGGTTTGGAATAAAGCTGCTTTCAAGTTTCAGGTACAAAAGCTATTCTGTAGTTAAGCTATGTTGGAGGGCTCCTCACATTCAGTTACAAGAGTGGGGCAGGTTGGGAGCAGAGGAGGAGGTGGTTCAGGCTCTGCATTTGAAGCATTGCTGCTGCAGCCCTTAGGATGTGTTGGCATACTGCAGAAGTTGAGTGGGTTCTGTTGTGGTGGACTCCTCTCACTGTTTTGTTTTGTTCCTGCTGTCTCTCAGCAGTCGGGAATTTGGCAGAGTACGTGTGAGAAATGTACAGGTCCCTGAGACTGGATGGCTGCTGGGAATGCTCACACCGTTTGTCATCCCGATGAATTACATCGTAATGAAAACCCCTTTGCGTCATTGTAAAACTTGGATTGTGCTGTAACCCAGAGATGTTCAACTGCGTCTGCACGGAAGGAGGTGTCTGTAGAGGATGGCTTGTCAGCTTTGGGGCTGTGGGCTGAGAGGAAGGAAAGACTTGGGGAAATTTCAAAAGGGCTCCCTTTGAAGTATTTCTTCAGCAGAGGCAGTGAAGCAGAGACCAAAATATTCATCCTAGAAAATAATGTTAAATGCAGACTAAATGAATTTCCTAAGAAATTGAGTCTTTCTGCTGTAGAGGGAAAGAAAAGAATGTTGGTTTAGTTGATCAGTGTGATACCTGATTTTTGGTGATAGGGAAGGACAAATTGCCAATCTGTTTTAGGTTTCTAATGAATATAATTTTGAAACGAGTTTTGAAGTGATGCCCACTGCATTCTCTGTGACATTACAAAAGGTTTAGTGAGATAAAGGAAATATAATGTGAATAGTCAGATGTTGTATGTGACTATTAACATCAGTTTAGTAATAAATTACTGTTTTGTGTAGACATTTTAAGTATCGGAAATATAAGCATATAAGACTACATTTTCATGAAGCACTGGAGATATAACTGGTTTAAGATTAATTAATCTAGCCTTTATATTGGGGTTAGAGTGCTTCAGAGTCGTGCTCTAAAATTTAAAGCCTGTCCCAAAGGCAGAAAGCTTTTTTTTAATATAAAAAGCTTCGTTTTGACAAGATTCAGAGGACAGCCCTGAAAGCACAAGCTGAGAATAAATTTTACAGTGTTAATCTTTTCAATAAATGAGAATAAATTTTGGAACTGGAAGTGAGCTGACACCTAATGATGATCTAAATGTTTAGCAGTTTGTCATAAAAATTCAGGTTTATTCACGGAGAATAATGTCAGCAGAAAACACTGTTGAATCTGATGCTGTGGCACGTATGATTTGATCTTATGCATGCACAGGGTCTACGAACTTACGTATGGCTTAACAGTCGTTTCAAGAAAGGCATCTAGTCTTGATCTGCAGAGATAGTACATCTATGCTGCTCTTTGAGCCTTTTCATCAAGTTAAGCTCATGGGTAGAAACATGTGCCTCTTTCCTCATTTTTTTTGGTCTGGCTTCTACTTCCAGGCACTGCTTCTTGTCTTGTCTTTATGTTCCAGACTCTTCATACATAGATTATGTCGGGTCCCATCCCCCATCCATTCCCTTCCCCCCCACCCCCCCCGAAGATACTAATGCACTGTGATCAAGTAACCTCTCAGTCTTCTTTTTGCTGAGCAGAATGAGCTCTTTATAGCTTTCACTGTATTTTCTCCAGCCTTTAAGTCAGTTTTGTGGCTCTTTTCTGCAGTAGGTCAATTTTTCAACATCTTCTAAAACATTTGTTCACAGAGGAAATTGATGTGATATCCAGCATTGGTCCCACCAGTGCTATATATAGAGCTAAAAATCACTGATTCCTACTCACTCTTCCCCTTTTTACACATCCAAAGATCAATTTAGTCCTTTTATGCCATGAAATTGGGCTGGGAGCTCTTGTCGCTTGACTCTTCTCAGACTTGCAGCTTTTCGCGATGCTGTTCTCCATCCTGAATGTCAGCCCTCCCTCATTCCCGCCTCTCTGAGGTCCTGCTTAGCTTTATGAAAAGAAGTTTTGTTTAGTGGTGCCAGCCAGCCAGAGGAGCCAGCACGTTATGTGTGACTTGTTCGGTCGCCATTATCTTTTCCTTTGCTAATCTGTGTTTCCACAGGTCTGTGACTGGTGATTTATGTCGACATTTTCCTTCAAGAACTTTGGAAGAAGAGGATTCCCCCATTAGAAATACTCTGATAATACCAAAATGAGAATTACTTGAACAGATTAGATATTCCTCAATTAATCTGCCTATTCTTAGCCTGTTTAATATTTGCTGTCTGAATACTGTACAGTGAGAAAGTTGAAGTATTTTGTCACATGCTGTTGAAAATCTATTACCTTATCAATCAAATGTGTAATCCTGTCAGAGAATGAGATCAGGTTTGTGTGATACAGCCGATCTTCTAGAAAATCGTCGTATTTAGTCTTATCTCTTTGATTCATGATCAGTTTAGTTAGATATCATCTTTCCATTTTTACTTGGGATTGATGTCAGGTGAGTGCCCTGTAATTACCTAGTCATTTCACTTGCCCTTTTGATAACTGTCACATCATCAGCACTCTTTCTGAAATACCCACGTGTTATTAAAAATGAATGTCAGCAGGGCAGAGACTTCTGGGCTTTCTGGAGATGGCTGAGTGTTCAGACAGCTTCTGAATTTGAAAACCCCTATCCACTAGGGAAAGGCTAATACCCTCTCCAGGTAGCATGCGGTCTGGATGTCTTAATTCCCATAGGTACTTCTTGCCAAATAGAAAACAGAAATGTGAGCCATTCCCAAGCACTCCCTGCCACGTTTGCACTCTTCATTTTCCCTGGAAAGGCTGTGTGTGGCATTTATATGTTCCAGTACATACACAGGCGGCCTGCAGAAAAGCTGGGGATAAATGGAAGCAGGTAAAACTGAACTTGGTGTCAACAAGTAATGGAGCACCGCATTCAGTGGATATGAAAGTAACTTATTAAAAGATGATCTCTTGTAACGGAAACCGAGTGGCTACAGAAATTCCAGTGGGCTTGGGAATTTAGGCTGCTTTGTGAAAGCTGAATATTTTTACTTTGGTGGAGGGACAGTGTTTCTGGTAGAGCATAATGCTCATTATACTCTTAAAGCATTTGGTGCGTCACCTTCACTACTCAGTTCGCCGATCCTTACTCTGATGCTGTTCGCCAGCACAAGGACATTGTATTACAAATTAGGGACTGCTTTAAGTTCCCAAGATACGGAGACGAATTGGTTCCTTCCTACCTGTAAGAGCTATTACTTTTATAAACCTGTATTTTTTAGTGAGGTGGGAGGAAGGGAGGAGCTGAAGCTTATGTAGGTGTGTCACCAGTGACTTTAGATGTCTGCTCTTAGACACAAAAACGTGAGAGAAGGTCACCGATGCTGGATGATGGAGGAAGCATGTGTATTGCCTGTGGTGCGAGGCATGACTTTAAGCAATCTTCAGCTTAGCCCCAGGTGTCATCACAATTCCTAGTTCTGTATCAATTTGCTTACAAGCTACATGCTGAAGTTGCCTGTCAAGCTATTAAAAACCCTGGGTTACTAGTGCTGTTCTCTGGACAGGTCGTGAAAGATTTTGATAACCATTGCCAGTCTGAATCTTGCTGTGTAAGATTGGGGATAGGAACTCTGAAGCAAAAGAGAATGCTGTTCAAAAATAACAGATGATGAAATTAAAACCAGCAGGCAGCCTTTCAAACCTTCATTGTATAGACCACCGCTAATGAAAAATTCAGAGGCAGATTTGGCTTGATGACAGCACTGGAGCTTCCTTCTCCCAGGTAGTGACTGAGCCAAAACATTTAATTCTGTGTAAAGCTGCTACCGATTGAAGTAGAATTTGTTTAGATAAAGAAAATTGGAATTTGTTACTCTTTAAGAAATCCACTAGCTAAACAGGAATTACTAAAAGTAGTGTGTGTTATCGAAAGAAAAAAGAGCAGTGACTAGCAAAGGGAGAGTTGTTTTTCAGGGTAGTCTGCCACTTTCTTTTTTGTTCGCCGTCTCCAGCAGCTGGGGGCCGTGCTGGTCTGCTTGTCGTGCCTGCACAGCTCGGCTAAGGAGCCCGTGATGGCAGCTCTTGCTTTCATGAATTCTAACCTCAGCGAGTGTTTAATCATGCCTCAAACAGATTGGTTTTTCAGAGGAAAAACGGTGTTTCTGTTCTGGTATCGCTGTCCAGCTTAATGTAATGAGTGATGGAAGCACTGTGCCTGAGACACGTCCATCTGCTTCCCTCCAGACCGTTCTCTTTCTGGCTTTTTCTGCAGTCTTAAGTTTATCAACCCAGAACACTTGCTGATGATGGGAACTTACCGCTGCCTTTCCATACGTGCTGGCATCTCTACTTCAGCCGAAAGCATGTTTCAGCTCCTGTTTTTGAGCCGACTTGAAATGGGGAAGAAGGCATTAAGGGGTGAGCCTAAGGGTCTTATCCAATTTAAAAAGCTTGTATTAGCATGACAAGTTGTAAAAATGTCGAAGTGGATACAGAGCCAGCGTCTTCCTAGGGACCTGGCACAGGCTGCAGCCTGCCAGGACTGGACTGCATACGCTGTTTGTAGGTCAATCCCCTTTTATATTACATTAAGTCACCTTTTTCAGTTGGTGATGGGGAGGCAGTATGGTTCCGAGACCTTGCCTTTGCATTTGAGACAGCGGAAAAAAGCTTTGGGATCGGTTCCAACTTCCAGAGACATTCTTCATGAGAAGCTGGGCGGGTGGGGAAGTACTTGAAGCAGTTTGTGCCTTTGCTGTCTCTGCTGATTAAACATAATGGTACTTGTGAAGTCAGGCAGAAGTGCAGGCTGCGGCTCCTCTCCCAGCTAATCCCCGCAGCTGCGGAAAGTGGGTGCTCGTGCTGGTGTTCAGTTTGTCTGGACTCCACCAAGGGCAAGCTGAAGTGTAATGAACGCCCTAATTAGCTTGCTCCAATTGCACTGCACTAAGCTCAGCCTTAACACCTAGCTGCAGTTAATTAAAAGACGGGGTTGCTGAGGTTTTATTAGTACAGTGTGTTTGAAACTAGATGAAATGACGGGAGAACGGCGGATGACTTGTGTAAACTGTCAGGGATAGGCGATTACCCGAGCGCAGTGAACAGCCCCATTTGGAGATTGCTTTCCTTCCCAGGTGAGCCAAGGGAGAGTCAAACCAGCGAACAGAAGAGTTTTTATCATTATCAGGTTGCTGAGCCAGCCTGTCCCCTGAATTTCTTAAAGCTTTTAAGAAGAAAAATCTCTGAGCAGATATGTGCACATGATTCATTTGGCAAAAGCTCTCAGCCAACTTCCCAGAGGGGAACTAAAATAATTTCCACATACAAGTAAAGCAAATAGCCTGCGTCTTGTTCATCCTACCAAGTATTATTGACTAGGGCCGAGTAAGAGATCTTTGCAGAGCGTTGATGAAAAGGTTGGCAACTCATTCCACTTGGTCTGGATTATTGCAGCATGGTTGTATAATATTGAATTGCAAGGCTTTTAGTAATCTTCGCAGGCTGTTCAGCCTGAGCCACTAAGCCTAAACTAAAATGTTTAAAAACTGCAGTTCACGCTCTTAAATACTTGCATAGATGTACTTTAAGAACCAGAGACAATTTCAATATATGTTAGATTCTTCCTGCTAATGTGTAGAACAGGTACTGCCTCCTAAGATCCAGCTGCAATGTTCCACTGCAGTGGTATTTGAGACTAGTTATATTTGGCTCATCTTTGTTCCATATCCAGTTTTACAACTACCAGATGACCCCCTAATGAAACATCAAAGAAACCATGAACGGTTGCACTTCAGTGCTCTCTGAAAGATGCATCCAGTGAGTTACAGAGCTCCCACTCTGGTTACGACGGCATTTTGACCATAGGGCAAAAGTGGCTTTCATCTTTTAGACATCACAGCGGCAGTGCAGTACAAATCCTAACTTTCATTTAAACCAAACCAAAAACAACAACAAAAAAGAAATAAACTGTTTATCAGTCTTTTTTTCAAGACAGTTTCCTAAACTATCTTGAGCCCTTTTGTTCTTAATAGTAAGTTTGGGAAAATAGGTGAAGAAACAGTCGTGCTGAATAAAATCCAAAATCCCTTCTAAGAATTTTTTCGGAAAGGAGAATGGATGTACTTTGGAAGCTTCTGAGCATTGACATGTTAGCAATACATTTTTGGATTTGCCAGAGAAGCTAGCTGGATGGAATGAACATATTTTCATCCATGGCTGGGATGAAACCTGAAGTCACCGTTCATGCAGTGTTGTTTCTTGTTCAGTCGTCACAAAATTAATCCAATCTGGATGCTGAATCTAGATCTATAAATATATTTATTATAATATAACAAGAACTTAACAGTAAACATAAACTATATACAATACCATTACAGATAACCCTGTTTTTAATATTATTCACAGAAATAGCCAGTTCTGTTCCAGTGTGAGAAATGAAGAAATAAGCTAAATTGGAAATGTTGAATGTGTTTAGGTCTTGTTGACAGGTAGCACCTCCTTTGGAGGTAGACACACACCAACACTAAAATTAGTCCTGCCCCAGGCAGTTAGAAACTTGTGCTCCAATCTTTAGGTTCACACTTGCACCCTGTTTGACATAAATACTTTAAATGACATACTAGTATATAATTTTGTTGTGCTTATTATTTTTTTTCCTTAAAGAATAAATAAACCAACTGCATAACAAAGGCTGGAACCTCACTGTCAAAATGAGAGACTTGAGTCACCCTATAGCTTGACTCAGCTGACTTGAGCACTTTTTCTTTAAATACTGCAAGATACAAATTTCATTTTTTTTCTTTTATTTTATAAACCATTGTTAATAAAATAAGATGATCAGCTAACCATCTGCATTGATTTCCCCAAAGCCGTAGGCAGACCTCCCTCCGTATAAAAAGGCTAGCTTATTTGGTATGAAATCCAACTAGATACTGACTGTAAGATCTCACCTACGCCCTGTATAGGACCCTCCTTCTTGAATTACCTGCATGGCGTTTGGGATTTGAGTCTGCAAAGGCAAGTATGGCAACTCTTTTCCCTCTGCTTGGAAAGAAATCAGACAATCCTTAGTTTGGGGGTACTTCCTATTTGTGAATTTTAAGATTCTTTCCCCTGCCCCCTCTATGTTACCCAGTCCGTCTCCCATTTGATCCTTTTATGTATAAATTTATAAAGAATTTCCACATCACAATGCTCTCTGGATAGACAATATTTTAATATATATAAAAATATAACCCCTGTGCTGTGCATATACTTACAACTCTACATAGTAATCATTTTAAGTCTTTTATACTGGGCTTAAGTCTATGCATTTTTCTACCATGGGATTTAAACTCGTGTGTTTAAAATCTGTAAATAAGAGAAGTATAAGGTTTCCACACCTATGGGGAAACTTGAAAAATAAAATAAAAAACTTCTCAGACTTTATGTAAAAGATAGTGGCGTATATCCCAACGTAAGGAATTTTGGTTGAGCGCCAAAACTGAGTGCGTAGCCACAACAGGAGGCATCTTCTCCGTTTGATGAAAACATGGAAACCCCACACTACACTGTGTGTTTTAATGTGATCCCAATCAGAAGTGAAGAGCAAGTTTATCAAGAGAATGCCTCTGGAATTGAAGCTGTTTTCATTTTGCATTATGGGAATTGAGCACTGCCAAGTTTGCCCATCAGCCAAACCCGTCAGGAAAAGGTTTAGAGGCCCCCCACCACCTGTGGGCATGGCCACCCGTGCCCACACAAGTATCACCGGGAGCAGAAACTTACCCAGCCCAACAGACCTTTTTGTTTTTCATCAGTTTACATGGAATTTATTACCAATGGCTATGCTGCTTCTCCCCAGTCCCCACCTCACCCCCCTTCTGGGCTCTGCTCTAGAGAACTGAAAGATTCGTTTGATCTGATGGAAGACTGACATCAACCTAAGCCATCTGTCACACAAGATTTCTCTCAGTCATTGGTATTGAAAAGCATGTATTTGTAAAAACAAATGTAGGAATCAAAGTGGTAAGGACACTTTGACCTTTCAGATAGACTGATGCCTAAAGTGTAATAGTAAAACTAATCTGCATGGTTATTTTAAGAATCAAGCTTGAGCTCTAAAGTAAAATGCAGATTTTTTTTTTTTCCCTCTCTTCCCCAGCTTAAAAAATACGTGAAATTCTATTGCACCTGGGTTGACCAAAAGCCGACGTCCAGAACAAGTGCCACTATAACATCTAGTGACACCCTTGTATTAAGTTACAATATCTTACATAGCACGGAGCTCTCTGCTCCTTGTTCACCAAAAGGTGAGGATGATTTTTCTACATTCAATGTAGACACTATTCAAGACTTTAGAGCAATATGTTCACTGGCTGGCTTCGCTGCTTTTGTTTCTTAAGTAGTAGTATTCTTGCCTGCTTGCAACAGGTACGAAGAGTTCTCCATCCAACTCCTGGGTAACATCAGCCGCTCTGAATGTACTTCTTGATTACTACGCAGCCGTGTCGAAAAACAGGGCAGGGCATATTTGGTAGAAGTGTCCATGTATTTGTTTTAGGGTCGTAGGCTTCCATGTTTCCCAGGGCAGGTCCTTCGCTGCTAACGATCCCACCAGTGGCATAAATTTTTCCATCCAGAACCACAGCACTGTATTTTTTAAAAAAGAAAGTTTTAGTTAGTCTTCTTACCCAACAATTTTCTTTTTAGGCTTAAAACAAACCCAATCTTTTGTAACAAGGGGTAAATGATGAATACACCTTTTATTCTTATCTATATAAAGCTGTGTGGGCTTTTCTCTTCCCTCTCCCTTTCTCTCCCCCAAATTAATCCTTTTTGCGTTCCTGCCAGTTAGGTAAATGTTGTCTCTGATTTAAACAACTGAAATTGGTCCAGGTAAGATGTTTCTCCAGCCCATGTATGGGATCTGCAGCAAATGTAGCAGGGCAATGCGTCCCTGTAACACCATGCACACGCAAAAGCAATCCAAGCAATTTGGGGTCCCTGCTGCCTTGGTTGGAATAAACCCTTGCTTTGAGTTACTCCTCTAGTTATCAATGAATGCTGCAAAGCGGAGAAAAAAATCCTCCAAAAAATGCTCTGTTGCTTCAGCGCCTTCCACGGTTGCGCTCTAGGCGGGAGCCTGGAGGTCCTGCTGACTTGTCCTCCTTGCACAGCCCGGGGGGCTGTGTCAAGGGGAAAGCCAACCCGGGGCACACGAATCTGATGGTTGGGGATGTGCAGCTGAGGGATTGGCAGGGGAGCTGTGTGTATGTTGGCATCTGAAGAAGACAAAAACCTTACTGCTTTTTTAAAATGAAAGTGTTCAACTTCAGACACCTCTTGCAAATCAAGGACAATGATGCTGGCGTAATCCCGTGGTCCGTAGGCTCTTGAAAGGAGAGAAGGTGCATTGGTGTGGAAGGTATTTGAAAGAAAAATTGCCCTTCGGCCTCATCTCTTCCTCCTCCTTCTGCTTAACACCTTGGCCCTTCCAGCAATCGTGTGCAGGGCATGACACTTGCTTTGGGCTAATGAAGATGAACAACAAGGGGCTGGGCTCCCGTGTGTGTATTTGGAAAGGGCAGAAAGACGACAGAAGCAGCAGGCTGCTGGGTGGGAAAAGCGTATTCAGGGCTGCCCCCCAACGTTTAAAGAGGTTGTTAAGCTGGATGGGGTCGGCGGTGCCTTTTCTGGTGGTTGGGTTCCCTTCCAAGAGGTTTTCTGGTGGTTGGGTCCCTTCCGAGAGCAGTCGGTGGATGGTTGTGTTGGGAAGGAAAAGGGAGATTTGGAGCGTGAGTACACACCAGAGGATAGCAGGGAGAAAGTGAGGGAGGGGAAGATGCGAAGTTAATTGCAGCCGAGAAGGTGGCCTAGATCTAAGAAGATGGAGAAGGGTAGTAACCCTGTAGGCTTGATAAAAGCAAAATAATTTCTTCTGGCTAATTTTGGAGCAGCGGGAAGAAGGAGGATAAAAGTGATAAAGGCAAAAGACAGAGAGCGCTGGAAGACCTAGGATGAACTGAGACTAAAATGGCACCGACAAAGCCATGTGTTTCTGAAGAACACAAAACTCTGATGTCCTTGTGGAGAAGCAGAGCCTGAGGTTAAAAATAAACCCACAATGACAACAGTGAGGACTCAAATAAGCCTAGTCCCTGGGTACCGCCAGGAAATAGGAAATAATGAGAATCTTGTCAAAATAACTGTTAATCTGAAAGGAGGAGGAAGGAGAGAGAGAGCCTTGAAACACTTGATTAGAGCCAATCCACAAATCAGCAGGGCTGGATGATACATAGCCCAGGGTCCTAAGGGAGTTTGCTAATGAACTTACTGAACCACTGGTAATTATTTTTGAAACGTCAGGGAGAAATGGGGAAGAACGAGGACTTGAGTAAAGCAAGTGTCATCCTGAAAGACAGCTCTGAAAGAGAACGAGCCCACCTCCGAAGGGTGGGCTTGGGTCCCCACCGCCAGGAGGGAGCGGAGGTGGCAGGACCCGCTGACCCAGTAAATCAGACAAATTAAACCATGGTTTAGGACTAAGATATTTGTTGGGGGGTGGGAAGCCCATCTCTGTACTGGAACAAGTTACTATTTAAAAGCAAGCCAGGCTGGGAATTACAGCTTGCAAACTATGGCATGGGGTGGGGGGGAGGATGGTCCCACCTCATGCTGAAATAGTCCCGATGTGGTGGAGGGGCTGCTGAAACCAGCAAGGTGAGAGTTTAGAAATGAGGCCGTGGGGTAGAGGTTGCTGTTTGTGTTTCACTTTGTTCTCTTAATAGTGAAGCTGAAGGAGATGGAAGCTTATTTGATTTGGGATATGCTTTGGGATGTGCCAGGTGGAAGAGGGTCCAGTGTCAGAGATGGACTGCGGTACACAGTAGCTTTGCTGCCTTGGTTCTCTAATAAAATGCTGATCAGGCATTTAAAAAGTACCCCTACACAAAACGTGACCAAAAAAAAAAGCAAATGGATTAATTTAACAATTTTGTTGGGTGAAGTGGGAAAATATAAACAAACTCCCAAACAAAGAAGAAAAGATCCCCAAGAAAGGTCTGGCTGCAGAACTATCAATAATGGGTAATTAAAAGAAATGCTAGCATGGAGCCTGGGGCTTGTTCCATCAGTGTTGACGATCAAGGTCCACTGCCCATGAATGGCCTCAGCTAGGTTTTAATTTACTGGTGTGGACATGCTGGTGTAGATGACAGCACCTCACACCAGCACAGGAGAAGAGGACCTTGGTGGCTGTTACCCCTTACATAGAGGGGTCTGTCTAATACGTACGGCTTGTTACCCGATGAGACTGCTCTGCATGGAGCTTTTGATCTGGATGGGAAGAAGGGGATGGACAGAGGGAGGACTCAGCGTGGAGAGGTTTCCACCTACGCTGTAGGTGACTCTGGGAACAGGAGCCAAGCAACCACCAGCCCTTCCTCACTGGCTGCGTGCTGCATAGCTGAAGTCTGGCCTTAAGTGCCCAGTATCGCCTTGGGCATCTAGTGTTAGATCTTTAAACGGGGACGTGGGTGATCTACAAATTCCTGTGTAGTATCTTATCTGCCCACATCTCTTCGAGTAAAGTCTCCTCTGGGGCATGTTTAGTGGCAGCTACTCTAAGCCAGAGCTGCTGCGACCATAGAGCAGCTGAGTAGCCAAGCACACCTTCCTGAAGCGATCTGGGTCCAGGTTCCTCCCCAGCCCATGCTCTGGATTAGGGGTTACAGCGGGTGGGCAAACCCTGCTCTTGCTCTCCAGCACTGAAAGAAATTCCTGGCCAGTGGCTGAGACAAGCAGCTCAATACTGTAGCCTCCCATCATGGTGCTGATGCCTTGGGGAAGAAATGGGTGCTGAATCCCACCCTCTGAAAGACTATGAATTTTAAATGGTGACCAGAGTAGCTTCTGCCCCCTCCATATGCAATTCCCATAGAAAAGATTGGCGTAACGCTTAGCTTGTGAGTCATGCCTAAGGTTAAGAAAAACAGCGAGCTACTCCTGCTATCAAGAAACAGGCAGTTCTAAGTACGCAGTGGGTATTTATGTGTGCAGGGGACTTTGGAGACATTCAGGCATCTCTGAGGCTAAAGTGGGAGGTAGGTACTTAAGATCAATTAGGAATTCAGTCCTAGATTGCTGCTACTTTGGTGTATTAGGAGAATCACTGCTAATTTCTGGGACCTTAGGGAATAGGAAACTCAAGTGGGCTCTAAAACCTGGAGGAAAGTGAGTAGAAAGGAGTATGCTCATTGCTCTCTCTTCATTACTGTGACAACATTTCTTTTCTCCCCTCCCTTCCATCCCATCAGCTGTAAAAACATCGTTACCAAGGCTGACGTACAAAGAAAGAAATAATTACAATAATTAGGATGCGAGTTTATTGCTCGGTGCCATTAATCCTGAGAGATAAAATGATTACAGGCTGTCAGAGCCTGGGAAGGAAGGAAGCTCCACGCCGCAGAGCCTCGCTGCGAGGACAGAAACCCTCCGGCAGCTTTGGGGGCACCGACCTCCCCAGCTAAGGAGCAGCCGGACCTCCGTCTCTCCAGCAGCACGCCCAGGGTGAAGGTAAACGGTGTCAAAAAGGAGGTCACTTCATCCACTCCTTCCAGGAAAACACATTTCAGCATTTTGCAAATTATTACCTGGCAGGCTAACGACCCTGCTTTCTACTCCCTGGGTAATTACTGCAGTTTACTAGAGAGGCTTCACCTATAGCCCTGCAGCTGAGTCACCGGCGGTGCCAGCGCGTCCTTCATTGCCCAAACCGTGAGCAGTGTCAGAGGATCACGCTGTGACTGTCCCCCCACACTGCCACTGCTAGTCCGCTCCGTCTGCTGACCTCCACGAAGCTATGAATCATGCTCCTAAGAAAACCCCAACGAGGCTGAGGGGCACCAAGGGCTGGTGGGGACCTGGCTGTCCATGGTTGGAGTGCTTGTGTAATCTGAACACCCTTTAAATCTCTTCCGTGCCTATCCACTTTGCAGTCCTTCCCCAGCTTGAGCAAACGGGGCAGAGAAGATCCCGCTCTGACAGCTGGACTTTAAAGGACTTGATGGACAAAATGAATCATTGAATCATAGACTCGTAGAACAGCCCAGGCTGGAAGGAACCTCGAAAGATCATCTGGTCCAACCTTCCGTGGGAAAGAGACACTAGATGAGATTATCTAGCACCCTGTGCCATCACATCTTGAAAACCTCCGGTGATGGGGACTCCACCACATCTCTGGGGAGGTTGTTCCAGTGAATGATTGATCTCACTGTAAAAAATTTCTTTCTTACATTGAGATGAAACCTCTCCCAGTGCAACTTGTACCTGTTGCCCCTTGTCTTCTCCACGTGGCTCCTTCTGAAAAGAGAGCCTCTGTCCTCTTTGTAGCCATCCTTTCAGTACTGGCATACTGTGATGAAGTTCCCCCTGAGCCTTCTCTTCTCCAGGGAGAAGAGACCTAACTCCTTCAGTCTTTCCTTGTAAGGCAGGTTCTCCAGCCCTTTGATCATCTTCATGGCCCTCCTTTGGATCTTCTCCAGTCTGTCCACATCTTTTTTGAATTCTGGGGATCAACACTGAACACAGTACTCCAGATGCAGCCTTACAAGTACTGAGCAGAGTGGGATGATCACATCTCTACCTCTGCTAGTAATGTCCCTGCAGACGCAGCCTGGGATCTGATTTGCCTTTGTTGCTGCATTTGACTTTGAATTGCTTTTTAATGAACTTTTTTAATAACATATGAGCAAACCTACCCGTGCTCCAGCTCAGACGTGGAGCACCAGGGCTCAGCACACACGAGCTGGTCCTGCTTTCGGCTGGGGCCCTGCTCAGGCAGCTCAGCTGTCATTTGCTTGGTGGCCACCTTCCCACCAAGACTGTTATGAACCCTCCACTTTGCGTTCAGTAGTGAAAGTCCCCTGATGGGCAGTAATTTGGAAGCAACCCAAAGCTGAGGATGTCAGTGCCTCTTTGCTGTAGTGTTTGAGAGCCAAGTGCCTGGGAGCTCCTGCTCCAGCCCTTCCCTCTCCCAGTCGTGATGGGCAGACATAGCTCCAAACAGTGGGAGTACCAGCAAAGTTTGTTAATTTTGATTATTATTATTTTAAAATTTCCTGCTTAGTCCTAAAGATCACATCAGCCTTACCAGGAAATGTTAAAAAAGAAAGAAAAATAATCCTATATTGTAATGTCTAGGGTTGTAAAAGAGATTTGAAACAGCTGAATTAGCATGTTGTTTTGATTCCCTGAAACTTAATATCTTCTGAGTCCACAAACAAAGCTCCTCTCCCTCCTCACTCCTGCCTATGCACGCACACGCGCTCACTAATTTATTTGGAGCAGTTCCATAAAGGTTATTAAATATTATCAGTTAGTCAGACACGGAATCTGCTTAGAAGAAGAAAAAAACCCCTGCACTTTTTAGGGGATGAATTTCTTTCCTGCCCTAAGACTTCACAAGGACTTTACTGGAGGTGGAACTGACCGATGCTTGCCAACTGGGTTGAGTAAGCGCTAGGACAGGAGAAGGCTGCAGGGTACCAGCTACTGCGGGAAGTGGCTGCGTGCGGTGCTAGGCAGAGCTGCAAGCACCCCGTAAGCTTTTGCTTAAACCGGGGACCTTTCAGTGAAACCTGCACCGTGGTTTGCAACACCAAAGTGAAAGGCATTGCCGCTGTCTCTGTGGGGGGTGGTGCTCAGGGTGCCAAAGCGTCGTCCTGAGTTCGGTAGCGGTGCTGACAACCTGCGTGGCTGTTTGCGGCCGGGTTGGCAGCCAGGGTGTTATGTTGGAGAGGGCTCGGGCTCGGGTGCTGCCAGAGGTGTCATCTTTACAATGAGATGGATAAATGAGGGTCCAGATTAGTCATGGTCAATTAGGAGGATATCATGCCACTTCTTGGAGCTGGATTATTAGTGTGGGTGTTTTGGCCAAGCTCCAGTTATATTCTCCCCTACTCTGTGAGCACTTTCCCGTGCTAATGATCCAAAATCATCATGTGGCATTGTTACTTTTTGCTGAAAACCAGCAATGTTTTATTCCAAAGTCCGTCGCACATCAGTAACGGCCTGAGTGCTCTGTCTGTATCAGTTACGCTTTAATGCACACCGAAATCCTTCATGTCATCAACTGCTACAGAAAATATTGCTATTAGTCTGGTGCGGCAGTTCTCATCCGCTGTCCGTGCAGCATAGTCCCAGCCACACGTCTCCTTCCAGATATGCCGGAAGATTTCAGTTTTCCCTTCTGGACCACAAACACTTCCAGCTGCAAATGCTGCCTGCTGAACAGACCAGCCTTTACTTCTGTGGGCTCAAGAAGCGCGAGGCTATTAAGGAACCATGCTCCGTAATAGCTTCACCTGGGAATAGCCATCCAAACAAGCTGTGCTCTACCCCCTTCCAGTGCCTGGAGTTACCACAAGCTTTGCAATGAGGAAAGGAATCAGCTGAGGGAGTCTGTGGCTGGTGCTGTACATTAGCAATGCCTAGTAGTTAAGCACAGGAGTCACTGTGCTTCGCTGTTCAAGAACAAGGGCTTATTTAAAAAGAAGAGGAAAAAAAGAAATCCACAAACTGACCCTGGTTTTGTGCTGTTCAGCCTGAGTCGAAGTTTTATTAAAGATTTCCATTTGGCAGAACCATCTAATAAATCTTACTAGTTAACAGTCAGAGGAGGAGGAAGAAAATGCTTTTCTGGTGTCTGTTGGGAATTGCTGGTACTAAATTAGCTGCTCTGGAATTATTGCTGGCACCATCATGCTGCCGCTGTTGCCCCGTGGAGGCTCTCTGTAGCACAGGCCAGTTTGCACGCCGCCTGCATCCTAAGCAAGCAGAATATGGAATTTTTAATCATGAACAGAAATGCGTTTAGTATTCTTTTTGCTTGTGGAAAAATAAACCCTTGAAGGGCATGGCGGGAAGGGAGAGCGCCTGCCTGCAAAGGGAGGACTCTCCAGCGCTGGAGGGGAGGGATGTCTTTGCAAGTCTTTCTGGAGGGAGGTGTCCAGGAGAGCAAGGTGTGATCATCTCAGCTCTTCATCCCTGTTGCCTGCTGTCTGCTGCCTCTGCCTCCACAGATCCCGCAAACTTGGAGCTGCCAAACCGAGACGGGGTCCATGTGGCAAACAGGACACATTTGCCTGATGTTTGGGAAATGTCAAGTATTTCTCTCACCCTCATGTGTCACGTGGAAGACATTCAAGACCTGTGCATGAACTCTCAGAGAATTTTAAAACGCTTCAGGCCTATTATAGCTCTTTGCCCATTTGGCACCATTCCTCAAAGGGTTAATTCTAGGTCAACAAGAATTTCTTATTGACTTCTGTCAGGCTGGGCTTAATCTGAACATGATGCTCAATTTGCTCTTCTGTTGATTGTGAGCTGGAGACCTGAACCATTTATTTTTCATTTTTCAGTAAAAGTAATTTAACTTGATCTTAAAACCATGCGAATGGACCTTTAATTTTGCACATGTGGGGAATGTCACACACATTTCTTTTTCCCCTGCTCGACGCCATCACGCTCCCTAGTCATGCAGAAACAGTGCGGATAAAAAAAAAAAAAGTGATGTGGTCAAGATTTTTCCCAGCAAATTCGGTATTGAGTGATTCCTGGTGAGAGGAGATCAATAGCATGCAGTTAAGTTTTAAGTTGTTTATGTTGCTGCTTTTAAACCATGTTTTTTTGTGATCCATGCTAATGAGTGGAATGAGGCATTTATAGATTCATAGACTAAGGTCAGAAGGGATCTCTGTGCTTAGTTAATCTGAGCTTGTGTATACGCAGGCCATGGACTTTTCCCCAGGCAGCATCTCTCTTGGAAACATATCTAATCTCCTCTTAAAAATCCCGAGTGTTGATGAGTTCGCTCCCTCCCTTGCTGGTTCTCTGTTTAACTATCCTTGTTGTTGGGAAAGAGCCTCACTTCAAGGCTGACTCGACTTTCTAGCCCTTGTAACCTGCTACACCTTTGTCTGCGAGACTGAAAGCTTTTCCACTTCCTCCCAGTGATCAAGTCACCTCTCAGCCTTTTTTTGATAAGCTCCTTAAATTTCATGTCAAAGATTTGATTTGCAACCTGGGGTCATTTTAGCAGCTTCCCTTTGAACTTCTGCTGATATATCCACATGTTGATGCGTGGACCCAAGACCTGCATTCAACCCCCACTGCCGTATGCAGCAGCACTCTCTTTTCCCAGCTTCAACTTGTTTTCATTTCGGTGTTAGGGCTCATATTATATCTCCAATATTGCATTGACCTTTTATCCACCACAACGCGATGAGAGCTCATCTTGAGTAGCTCTGAGTGGCCTCCCTTATGCCCTCCTCTGAGTGCCTGACTTTCTCAGGGGAGGAGGGCTGCTATGCAGGTACAGCCCGCAGTTGTGCTTCCGCCATGTATTACTTTGCATTTAACACACTGCTGCTAGCTTGAGACTGTCTAACTGAGACATGCAGATAACTGGCGAGAATAACTCCTTCTGTAATATTTTTTACCCACCAAGTGTTATGCCACCTGCAGCCTTTACCAGGGGAGATTTTCTATTATCTGGGTTGTTGGTAGAGATATTAAATAGCATTGAAGAAGAATCAATGCTTGCTACCGGTGGCCTTGCTCAATGATATCTTCTCATTAACGACTACATTTTGAGATCTGTCAGTGAAGCAGATTTAATCTCTCTAATGTGTGCCTTGTTAATTCCATATAATACCAGCCAAATACCTTGGAGAAATTGCAGTATATTATAGCATCACAGTTGTCTTTAGCAGCCAGAACAAAGATTTATTAAAAACCAAAACAAGGAACACAATTTCCCTCCAAAAAAGCAAAAGATGACAGGTTGGTTTAACAAGACCCATTTTCCAGGGAAGCGCATTGATTGCTGTTCATTATATTATTAGCATCTAGTTATTTGTTGATGAAATCCCAAATTAACGACCCTGGTATTTTGCAGAGGACCAACATCAGGCTAAGAGGTCTCACTTAGCCTGATGTTGGTACTTTGCAAATTTAATTGCTGCACTAAAATTCCCCCTTTCACCTTTGCAAAATATGGAAACACTTTGGTAGTGCCCTGATCCATCCTGAACTGTGAGAGTTATTAAAAAACAACATTAGTGGTTTGTTCAGCTTCTCAGCGAAGCCTCTACAGATGGCTGTGTCTAAGATGGCCAGGTTGCCTGATTTGAGAACTTGATTTCTGACCTTTTTCGTTCACATCCTTCCCTGCTGACATCAGTGACCGTTTTTGGTCCCTCACAGCAGCATATGGAACCAAACCTTCTTGCTCTCTTCCAAATACAGCTGAGAATGAGGGATATGTGGAAGAGTGGATGAGGGAAAGGCTGTGGGTGTTGTCTACCTGGACTTTAGTAAAGCCTTCGACACTGTCCCCCACAGTATTCTCCTGGAGAAGCTGGCGAGTCGTGGCTTAGACAGGCGCACTCTTCACTGGGTAAAAAACTGGCTGGATGGCCGAGCCCAGAGAGTTGTGGTGAATGGAGAGAAATCCAGTTGGCAGCCGGTCACAAGCGGAGTCCCCCAGGGCTCAGTTGTGGGACCGGTCTTGTTTAATGTATTTATCAATGATCTGGATGAGGGGATCGAGTGCTCCCTCAGCAGGTTTGGAGATGACACCAAATTGGGTCGGAGTGTTGATCTGCTGCAGGGTAGGAAGGCTCTGCAGAGGGATCTGGACAGGCTGGATTGATGGGCCGAGGCCAATTGTATGAGAACTACCTGAAAGGGGGTTGCAGAGAGGTGGGTGTTGGTCTCTCCTCCCAAGTGACAAGCGACAGGACAAGAGGAAATGGCCTCAAGTTGCGCCAGGGGAGGTTCAGGCTGGATATTAGGAAAAATGTCTTTCCTGAGAGAGTGGTGAAGCATTGGAAGAGGCTGCCCAGGGAGGTGGTGGAGTCACCACCACTGGAGGTGTTCAAGGAACGTGTGGACGTGGCATTGTGGGACATGGTTTAGTGGGCATGGTGGTGTTGGGTTGATGGTTGGACTTGATGATGTTACAGGTCTTTTCCAACCTTAGTGATTCTGTGAGAAATATCCATCCGATCGGTCTGTGTTACACTTTGCTACCTCATCAGCCTCGTCAGCGATAGTTCTATAACTGATTAAAATCACAGATTTGATCCCAAAAGGTTATACTGCCTTTCTTTTTACTCCTCTTAGCCCTTAGTACTTCACTGGTTCCCTCGGCCCTCTGTAGCAGCAGCCAGTTTTTAACCTATTTGTTACTGCTAACCTCCCATTTTCCCTATTTCTATACATACTGATTTATTTAGTTTTTGTCAAAGGTTTTACATTTCCTTTAGGCTGAAATATTTTCCCCATTTAAGAATTTTTGAAATTGTGCCTTCTTTGGCATCCAGTTGCAATGTATTGAACTATTCCTTTTTTTGGTGAGTATCCCACTATAAATGTAGGTTTCCAGTCCACTGTTGCTTTAGGCTTTGAAACTAAAAGTTTGAAGTTACTTGTTGCTGACGGGTGTCATATTCTACTTAAGCAAAGCCAGTTTATTAGGGTGCCTAAGCAGCAGCTAATGTTTAGGTCACTGGTTTACTCTCCTTGGTCCATCACAAGGTCATGTACTGGATTCCCTTCTGTGGGGTCCAGAGCAAAGCATCCCTCCCCAGGTTAGAGACCCTGGGAAGTTTTCGGGTGAGATGCTCAGCCAACAGCCCCTGGTTGAAATCACCCATGACTGTGCAATTTCTCCTGTAGTGTATTCCAGATACATAATTAACAGATTTTTGTTATGTTTTACAAAACAGAGATGTTCAAAGAGCAGTTCAGCCCTCTCTATGGGAAGACACAGGCATGTATCGAATGTACAAGTCCCTCGCTTTTACTGGTTAGGGCTCTAATCCTGAGCTGCATCGTACCCTTTATTTCTGGTTTTCAGGGGAAGAATATCATTAGCAACTGCCTGAGCGCTGCAGGCTCCTCATCCTGCTTTGCCTCCTGCTAGAGCAGAGGGACAAGAAAGACTTGACCTTAGTGCAGGACACAGACAGCCACAGCCGCCTGGGACGGACCCGGCGGCTCCGACCCCTTTACTTACAACAAAATATGCTTCAGCAGCCAAGAGAGGGCGCTCCTTAAATTAATAAAAGGGAAAAAAGGAGAAAACTAGAAAAAAACAGCAAAAAGAGAGAAACTGGGCATGCTTTCTTAAGAAGGAGGCTTTTTCCACCAAAGCAAAAGGTTAAATGCAACAAGTTAAAACACGGAGGTGTTTTTCAGCCATAGGATGGGGCGTAGGGACACCCCTGGGGCAAGGAGCAGAGCTTTTGGCTGAACGTTTGGAGACGCGGGTCCGTTGTGGGCCCGGCTGCTGCCCTGTCGCTGCAATTTCTCCCAGCCCAGCCAGCCTCTTGCCTGGGCGCTTGCCCGGCACAACCCCTCCACCCTGGTTTTGCTCAGTGCCTCAAGACGCTGCTGCAGCGGATATCGATAACAAACCCTCACCCAGCGCCCACCGCAGCGTTTGTGGACCAGCGATGGCTTTTCCCCGTGAAACCGATAGCTCAGCCAGTCCCCAGCGCGGGGATCTGCTCTGCGAGGGGCTGGCGCTGTATAAAGCCTGAGACAAGCCCGTCTTTCTGGAACAGCCACGTAATACTTTCTAAAAGGCCTTTAAGTTCTGCCAGTACCTGCAGTGGGTGCCAAGTTTTATTTTTGTCAGCCAATTTGGGAAGTTGGTTAAACCTGTGACCAGGATCGGGGAAGCGAGCCCAAAAAGCAATCAAAAGCACGTAATAAATAATAATTAATATTGGTGCGTGGTGCTTACTCAGTAATTTTTTTTCTTTCAAGGATCTTTTAGTTAGTTAGGAAAAACATGTTCCACATTATGGTGGTCTCTCCTACAGCAGATATTTATCATCCTCCGATTACACATGGCAAACTGAGGAAAACTGCATTCCTGTAGTCACTGGAGGAGCCCAACACACGTCCCTCCCTGCGATCCATCATGCCTGAACGTGAGGAGACACATGAACTATAGTAGGGTCCTGGATGTGCACTTTGGGAAATGCTGCATCCCTTAACATGTACAAAAAAGAGATGAGGAACACCCCCAGATGGTACACACCTCCCTTTCCCTCTCCCCTTCACTGTTAGCTTGTATTAGCTTATTTATCAGCAGAAAATGTTAAGGCACCGGTAATTCAGTTTTAACGGTTTTTCTCACCTGCAGAACTGCCTGGAGTGGTTCATGTTGGGACCTGCTTTAATATTGCCTTTCTCTGGGTCATAGATGGTGGTTGCTCGTGCATAAGCTCCTCCAAGAATAAAGATGAACCCATTGAGAGTGACTGCAGGAGCGTATTTGTTATCTGTCAATGGAAAGCAACACTGAGATCAGTTTTAGGCTCAGGTTTGGAGACTCTTTTTTTATTTATACATTCCCCTTATTTATAGATAAGTCACGTTTCTCTAAACCTCCAAGGCTAGCAAAAGAAAGATGAGGAAACCTTTCCTGGTTTTGTTCTCCTCTCTCCAAGTTCCCAAAGGCACTTTTAAAGTTCATCAGTCCTTCATCCCCCAGTACGCATCTCCCTCTAAACTGGTGAAGTACAATTATCCTCTCCCGAAGCCTAATGGAGTCACCGTGAAAGCTCCACTCTTACATACGAAATTAAGATGTCAAGTTGTTGCAGAATTTTGAATTGCTGCAAATTTTAACTCAGATGCTTCCCATGCCTGCGCAGGAGCTAAGTACAGAAGAAACCCACAGTGCAGAGACTCACTTAATAATATCCAATAGCTGATTCTCTTTGTATTCTGCTTTTGCTTGTGGGAAGGTCACCCACATAATCCAGAAGATTTTCTGAGACCCGATTTTTTTTCCCCTTCATCTGTCTCGTAAATTCACCTGCATTTTTATTTTCAGATGTGTGTGTACCTCCAAGCAGTCCTGTATTTTAGCAACGCACTGTGTGAGGCTGGAGTTTGAAAATAAGCAAGTCCCTTATCCTAAGTCAAGTTCAATCAGAGTTTCCAAGAAAGCTTTAAAATTCTTGTGTTAGCTGCGGCATTATTAGAAATATTGGTAAAACTAACCATAAATTATTGAATAAAATAATGCTAATTTAATTAGTTGACTTGTCCCGTATGCTGCTAGCACGCCATATGCACATTATTAAATATGAGCCAGTTGGGCTGAAATTTCTCATGATGGTGTCTGTCTTGATGTGATACAGGTTTTTTTAATCAACGTTGCAGTGAAACCAATCGACAGTGTCTGGGAACAAAAGATAGGAAAATACATTGCTTTATTTGAGTCAAAATAAGCCTCACAACCAGTTCTCTGAGAAGCAAGAGCCTAAGCCCTTTGGGGCGTGAAGCAGATGCTTTCTGGGTGGCTACTCTGGTGTGAGGGGACACTTTTATAAAAATTATCCATATGTAGCTATATGTTAAAGCCTCTCCAAAATCTGCATTTTTATATGCTCAGAGAAGGATGACTCTCGTGCATCTCCAGTGGAGAATCAGCCTGGACACAGTCCTGCCGGCTTCAGCCCCTGCAACCCTCCTCCCGGGTGCGGGGAGTTGCGGGCAGTGCACCAGAGAGGAGGTGCAATATTATCTTTACTGTGCTCTTACATCTCTGGTAATGGCCTCTGCATAACGTTGAAGGGGTCTACACGTTCCTCCCAGACCTATAACTCTATGACTGTGTTCTTTTAGGAACACAAAAAGAGATGGGCTTAAACTAGCCCCAGCAGCTTTACTTTTGGCATTTGCTTACCTCTTGCACGGCTGGCGTTGTAACCCTGAGGTTCTTGTAAAATCACCTTATTCCATTAAATATTTAACAAGAGATTTAATTTGACATGAGTTAAGCAAAAGCTGATGAACTTCTCCAGAAGAGAGATAATTTCATTAAATGGGGTTTGAAATGGTTAAACTAGAAGGAAAATAATGGGTTTGCGGTGTCTCCTTCTGTTCCAGCATGGCCATGGGGTGGTCTGGCTCAGTTCATCTCACCCCACATCGGTGCATGCCCGGGGGACGTATGGGGGTGCAGCACCCGGTGTGAAAACAGACAAAACATGTTACGGGTTAAAGCTGGGCTCCTATTATGCTGAGTATCTACAGTCATATGTCAAAAAACCACGGATGTATTAGGAAAATGTCACTGATCCTTGGGAACAGATGGGAAGAAACTAATTCATCCAGAAAATAGAACAAGGAGTATTCAGTTTCTTCTCGGTGCCACTAAGCCACTATAATTCATCAGAAAGACTTATCTGTCCTAACAACCCGTCTCGCATCCCTTTCCAAATCAGACTTGCATATGTGACATTTTTTCCAGTTAAGACACTCATCAGAAATTTTCCATATTTAATTATCACATCGTCCTGGGTTTTTGTCTTCGACTAGCACTGTTCTGCAAAAGAATGAAACTCCTGCATAAAAAACCCCTCTGCTCCCAAATCTCACAGGAAAATTATTTGGGGCTCCCTCAAGGCAGAAACAGTGACTTCTCAGGAGACTGAATGACTGACTTCACATTCCTTTTTGTTAAAGAAAGAGAGGGAAACCCCTTGGTTATTTTTATAGTGACTTTTTTTTTTCTTTTCAAATAGGCAGACAGTTTGATATTCTTTTTCTTTCTTTTTTTAAGAGGCAATTGTTGTTTGATTCTCATCAATTTTTCAATACATCACCTATCTGTTGTCTTTTTACTGCTTTTGGCTAGGTGTGGATGACCACCTTCAGTCTTTAACCTTACTTCATCCCAGGTGCTACCCACACTCTTCCCTTGTTGTTGTCCTTCCCAGGGCTTGGTAACCTCATGCAAACACTCAGGAGACTCCTTCTGTCGCTGCTCTAAGTCCTTAACATGCCCATAGTGCAAGGTGGGTGACGGGGGAGCCTAATTTTACAAAAGCATGTTCTGGTTGGGCTTTTTGGTCAATGCTACTGGGTGTGAACATGAGCTTCTATGGGTCAGAGGCTTACTGTGGGACACAGCGGGGACATCGGTGATTTCAAAGGTCTGCTGGAGGGAAGGAAGAGAGGGGAGAGGGAGCATGGAAACAGAGAAGCAGCCTCCTTTCCCCTCCAAAATTCAAGTGTGGGGGCTGTTGGATATAGTAATCCATTTCAGGCTGGAAAAATCTTAAGTAGGATTTGTCCAGGACAGCAAGCACACTTGAGATTAAAAGGCAGAATAAATGTAAAGGAAATAATAGATAAAAGGTACTCTTCTCTCCAAGTGGATAACACCATAATATCACTCTCCTTTGCTGTTGCTATAGGAAAATACGCAAATATTTCTATTGTAGTGACAGGTCATTGCGGGAAGGGGTATGCACTCAATGACAATCTTTGAGCCGGAGGTGTACTTCACATGGGGTTGATAATTTAACCTACTGGCGTTCTCCTCACTTAGTAACGACAGCGTGCCGTCTGTGATGTGTTTTGTGG